>NC_137830.1:30903138-30920638 GCF_963921795.1 Nannobrachium achirus | reverse complement strand
CCCTGGAATTAGCTGATTTGCAAGCTGTTTTCAGTCTTAAGCAATGCACGAGTTCCAGTGGAAGTTTCGCTATTTCACGTTGCATTGATTAATGGGCTCCTTGACAGTTTTGTTCTTCCTGTTATCGTAATTGTCTTTGGTGAGCCAATGCATTAAATCACCAGCAAGGCTCAGAAAGGCCAGGAATGACACTTGGGCTTCGCAATACCTGGCCGTGAAGAGGCACAGTGACAGCTCTGTAATCCTATCTGTGTCTTCACCCGTCAGCTACTGTGTCTGGACGAGTGCCCAAGTGACTCCATGTCCCCGACAGACACTTCATCAGTCACCTCAGGCCACACTTCCTACCAGAGGTGGAAGAAGAGCTCGAATATTTTTCTTAAGTAAAAGTAGCGGTACCACAATATATATCGTCGCTGTCGGGTGGAAACCTTGTATCTCCAAAACCGTTCGTTTTGTATCTATCATTTTAAAAATGATTTAAACTAGTGAAAACAGATGATCTACAAGCATGCGACGTGTTGTGAGCCCTCCTGGTGATTTAATGCATTGGCTTACCAAAAACAATTACGATAACATGAAGAACAAAACTGTCAAACAGCCATGTATAAAATAGAGGCCGAAGTGGTTAATCCACGATTTAGAATATAATAATTGATATCTGCAACGTAACTAGTATTAAAGTTTTCAAATAATTGTAGTCGAGTAAAATTGCAACATTTGCCTCTGAGATGTAGCCTAGTGGAGTAGAAGTAAAAGTATTGACAATTGGAAATACTTCAGTGAAGAAAAAAAAGAAGAAAAAAATCTAAATTGGTACAGTACTTGAGTAAAAGTTACTTTACACCACTACTCCTGTCCCCGACAGGCACATCATCACCTCAAGCCACACTTCCTACAGCTGGTCTCTCAGCGATGTTCCCTTTTCCCCACGACCAGCCATTAGGGATGCATATCAAATGAACGCACCGTCATGTCGTATCAGCAAGTTGGACTGGGCAAATGAGCGCCAGTAAAAACCGGCGGAGGATGGAGAGAATCCATTCTCATAAGAAGAACTACCCCCATTTCATTTGCTGTGAATCGTAGCCGTGTGGCTATTAATAAGCGACGCCTGGAAGTGGTGGGATCATTAGATTACTGTGTGCACAAGGAGAACAGCATGGCAAACTGCAGGGTTAGATGCTCTGAGGGGAGGGATCCCCCCGCTCTGGCTCTTAGGAATACGTTTGCTTCTGCTCTGACTGAATTTTAACCTCCACCGGCTGTCAGTCAGTCCCTCAGTCTGTCCGTCACGTCACGTCACGTCACGTCACGTCACGTCAAACTTTTGCCCTACTCATATCTCCGCCACCGTTGCCCCTATCCATGCCACACTTTGCACACACACTCCTTGGCTGCCAAACCACAACCTCCACCCCTCATTTATCACATGGCCCTCTTCTAGCGCCACCATGAGGTGATTTCTTGCAAAACACATTTTTTGACATTGCTCCTACAAATTGTGCCCTAAAATCACGCAAAGCGGTACATGGATCTGTCCCATTTCCCATATTCCCTCCTGATTGGCTACCATTGCCTTCTAAAGTTTGTGTATGCGACCTGGCGGTCACTTATCTCCCGATTTAGAGACTGGTATTCATGAATTTCCTTTGGGGAAATGTAAATACCGTCTGACATCTATGTAGATATCATCACCATGCATGTCGCCAACATCAGCATTGACCACCTCCCCTCCAAACCAATGGTTCTCTTAAGACCCACTTGAACGTTGCAAATGTGTTCTCGGCCCACCTGTCTGGCCTCTTACAGTTGACTCTCCACCAAACAGACTAAAACAGACTGGAAGTCCGTTGGCAAAAGTTGGCATTAGTTCAGCACAAACTGTCATGTTTCAGTAGTCCTGAAACATGACGAGCGCTGTGTGATCCATGGCTACACCAGACAAGAGACCCACTCTACAGCAGTGGTTCTAAACCTGTGGGTAGGGACC
The DNA here is from genome assembly GCF_963921795.1 of Nannobrachium achirus. Classification (NCBI taxonomy): domain Eukaryota; kingdom Metazoa; phylum Chordata; class Actinopteri; order Myctophiformes; family Myctophidae; genus Nannobrachium; species Nannobrachium achirus. The sequence goes on along the minus strand of NC_137830.1, from coordinate 30,918,645 downwards.
CCCAGTGGGGTCCCCAAATTATTTTGGGGGGTCCCCAGATGATTAGCTTAATGTGAAATATTGTTTTCTCACTCAACGTGCGTTGCGAGGCGTTGTGAGCATGTAAGCATGTAGAGCATGTAGAGCATGTACCGGTACAGTAGATCTGCTATTTTCACAATAGAACCTTGTTATATAAAATGTAATGCCTCAACACTTAGTGCTCGTCAGGTAGGGGGGGTCCCCAGTTAAAATATGATTATTTTGGGGGTCGAGGCCTGAAAAGGTTGAGAACCACTGCTACAGTGTGTCTTTCTGTCCCACAGTGTGTCTTTCTGTCGCCTGTCTCTGTGTGTGTTGCTGACTCCCATCTCAGCTGCACTGTGAAACATGCTGATGGAGGTGATGACTGCAGCTCCCCAGGTCCATTTTTACTCTTTCAGAGTTCAATAAACTATCCCCATTGTGCTGCGTGTGTAATTTATGGGCAATCCTAAAGAATTCACTCTGTAATTAAAACAGACATACAGGGGTGTTGCACCATATTCTGGGCGCTGGGTACTTTAACTATTTGAAAAATAGCAAATCTACAAGCTCGCAGTGCGTCACTGAGTGCCGCGCTGTGAGCTTGTAAATCTGCTATTTTTTTTAAATCTTGGAAAATTGTCTTTGAATATTTCAAATCCTTCAAATTTTTTCTATGTTTCTATGTCAGTGGTGCTCAAACGTTTTCATGTGAAGGACCCCCAAAATGATATGTATTTGGCCGCGGACCCCCATCTCAAAACATTTAGTTCCAGGGACCCCCCAGAAGCAAAATTTGAGTTACAAATGTTCACTTAAAAATACATATAATCAAAGATTTACACACATTTTCACAAAAATAGCAGATCTACAAGCTCGCAGCGTGGCACTCGGTGCCGCACTGTGAGCTTGTTTAGGCCTATCTGCTATTTTTCAATAGCTAAAGTATATAAAATAATTAAGGCCCCTCCACATTGGGCCCTAGTAACTCGGTCCCACTTTCCCCTCCCTTGTGACGCCCCTGCAGACGTATTCAAATGAAATGCACGTGCAGACTGCAATGAAATATGTATGACCATGAGCACGTGCAGTCGTGCACACTGTACGCACGCACACATGCACACTGTAGGCTACTGCACGCACACGTGCGCGGACGCACAAGGAGGTCATTATTGTAGAATAAACAAAAGGAAAAGAAAACATTGTTTGACAACGTGAAATCCACAAAATGTGGCGATTGACCAGTACATAATCTACATAAATGTCTTTGTACATGCACGTGGTCCTATCAGTGGTTCAAAGTAACTAAATACGTTTACTGTGTTTAAGTACAATTTTGAGATATTTACTGGAGTGGAGTATTTCAAATTTTCAATAATTTTACTTATATTCCACTACATCTCAGAGACAAATATTATTCGTTTACTCCACTACAATTATTTGAAAACTTTAGTTACTAGTTTCTTTGCAGATTTTGATTATTTGACCACTTAAGCCCTATATACATTCCAGCCATTTGAAAATAGCGAAAGGTCTTTATAGGCTGTGATATTTCAGTCATTTTTATTTTTAATGAACTAAAATCTTCTCATGCACCATAACCAGGCCTTCGAATCGCACAAAACTCGTAGGGCAGGACTATGGGGATTTCATGAAAACTTTGAGAAGAGAACAGCTACAATAAGAGATTGTCCAAAAAGTTTCCAAAATAATTAGAACATTAAATTATGACTTACATTAGAAATTCCCACAACCCTTGAATTTCTTCAAGTTCAAGTTCAAGTTCAAGTAGCAGCTATTGAATGGAGACAACATTTTAATCCATGCCTTTAATCAGTGTAAACTACAGAAGTAAAATGTACTCTAGTAGTACTTATTTAAGTACAGTTGTGAGGTAACTTGACCTAACAATTATTTAAAAAGTTTTGTTGCTAATCATTTAGTAGATTTTGATTCTTTTTATGCCAAAAATGTACTTTTAATTCTTCCATCACTGTACTTAACTGAGAGGAAATGTGTACAGCAGCTGTTGAACAGGGCCAAAATATGAATCCATGCCAGCAAATGCAGCGAGCAACAAATGATTTTTGGCGAACACTCCGGTAAACGAGCGACCGGTTCTGTTGATTGCTTCGATGTAACAGTTCCAACTTGATTTTCTTCACCCAGATGGAACACAGTAAAATCCTCAGTGTCCATTTAACTCCGTGAGCATACAAAAGTCACAGGCGATTCGGTCACATGTGTACTCTCTTGGAGCTACAGATGGATGAATGAACACTGAGGATTTTGCTGTGAAGGCACAACCAAACGGACATCCCGCGCTCAATCAAAGTACCGGGATGTCCAGCTGGGAGTACTTTGGGATCTCAAATCGTGGGGAAAAGGAAGCTGCTGCTCGATCTGAGGCAGGTTCTTATGATGTGTTCACACTGACAGCTACAAAGCTACAGGCTATCATTCATCTTCAAGTGAAGCCAGTGATATGAAGATGCAAAGCAAGCAACGGCCGACATTCATAGCAGCTACAAAATACACAAGGCTTCAATCCAACTTGAGCTGGCTTCAACTGCAGCTACAAAGCCGGCCTGTTAATGAAAATCCCGGAGGGCAATATGAACGTTATAGTGTCATTAAAATCGTAATTTTACCAATTAGTTAGGGGCCCACTTGCAATGCCCTCGTGGTGTACCAGGCCCACATAGAACCAGTGCTATATAGGAGGTTGAGGGTGTTTCACATAGACATTGACAGGTAAACATCTCTTTCAGCACTGGGCGTCTGTAAAAAGGCAAGGCTATTTTTAAGGCAAGCTTCTGGAATTCTGAAGCACGCTTCCGTGTGCGTCACAGCAACGGAAGTCCGGTAGGCCAATCAGAGGCAGGTGGGGGCGGGTCTTTTCATAACCCAGGGTGCGTTCGGATATAGGAACTGAGCGCACTGGTGTGCCCTCTGATCGTTCGTTTATTCGAACACACCCTAGTGTTTGGCAAGTCCCGGAAAAGACGCGCTGTGATTCGTGTCACTTTGAGTGGCAATGTGCCTTCCACACTTCTGCCTATCCTTTTTTTTAACATGTTGCTCCAATGAACTGCAGCAGTGAATGAGGTATCTAGCTTTTGAAATCTATGGTTTTTCAGGTTTCAGACTGAGAGCTGGGTTCTGTGTCCAGCAACTCCTTGGACTCAGACACTGCAAACTGCAGGGCCCAGCTGGCCTGCTGCGCCTCAGGCTTCACACTGAAGCCACGGCTGCTATCGACTCCACGTTTAAGCAAGTGAAAATCCCTCCTTCAGTAGTCGTCTCGTATTGAGTTCCTAACGGCAGCTTCCCTAGGTAGCAGTGGTCCCCCAGACGGCGGAACAACTCCACTTTCTCAATTATTTTTAACACCCCTTTTCTCCCCAATTGTGTCATTATTATACTAATTAATTCCTCCCCACACACATTTATGTGTTGACTCTACCTGCCAGTATCCTACTGGCTCACCTGCCAGTGAGGAGCCCCCATCGGCAGGACGTGGAGCCTTCGTGCTACTCCTTGTGTCCAACAGTCCCTGCTGACAGGTGACACCCCCCAGCCTGTATGAGTATGTGCAGTGACCAGTAAAGTACTCAGGAACTGTACAATTTTGAGGTACTTTGACTTCATTGGAGTATTTCCAATTTTCAGTACTCTTACTTCTACTCCACTACATCCCATTGGAATTAGAATTATTATAAAACATTAGTTACTAGTTACTTTTTTCCCAACAATTTGTGTACCCATTTTTTTTTTTTCACGCATTGTCATTGTCTAATGTAAGGGCGATACACTCCCTCTACCTGGGGAGAGCCATGCATGCATAAACCATTACAGCCCTATACTGTATTCATTTTGGTCATTTAATAGCCGATCTACAAGCTTGTCGATCTGCTATTTTCAAAAGATTTTGTAACATTTGATACATTTGAAAACTTGTGAAATGGGACATTCTGCATAATGAGTAGGCCTTTTACTTTTGTACTTTAAATACATTTTGATACCAACACTTTTGTACTTTTACTTTGTACTTGTACTTTAGTACATTTTGATTACCGGACCTTTACTTGTAACAGAGTGTTTCTACATTGCAGTATTGATACTTTTGCTCAAGTAAAACATTTTAGTACTTCTTCCACCACAGGATGTGATTTGGATGTGATGCCATGAAGGATGCTATTGCAGTAGTCCAGTATGTAATGAAGGCGTGGTTGTTTGTTTCAGTGGCAAAAAAATTCAATATTCATGAGGGGGAAGAAGGTGGTTTTACTTTGCAGTGTAACTGCACATTTTCGGAGGCTTGTACAGAACATTATGTACAGAACATTAGCCTATTTCACCCACTCTTTTACACCTGTAAACTTTGATGTCCCAATAAAAGGTGAAGTTGAAGTGGGGGCGCAGGGTTCAGGGAAGAACACAATGAGAACTGAAGGGACAAAGACCAGTTAGAGAGACACACAAAAAACATCCAGCTGTCATAAGTCACACAAGACAAACACCAGTTATCAGAGATGATGGGGGAGAAGATCGGGAAAATGGACGAAGATTGACAGACAGAGAACGACAGCTGTATAGACAGAGAGACTGGCAGAGGCTGACTGGTGTGCTTGCTGACTTTGTGAGGAGCTGGCTTCTATCCACAGCGGAACGGGAATGACAAATCCCAGACTTGGTCGGATTAGTGCCGCGGTTCCCATAACTGGTTCCCGACCTTCTCTGGATCAGGGCCCACTTGAGTGTCAAACGTGTTCGCCGCCCACCCATCTGACCACTTGAACATGGAAAGCCACTCGGCTGCCATGTTGAGTGGTCAGATATGGGTGGGCTGCGTGCATTTTCAGATCATGTTAATTTTAACGATCAAACGATCAGTTGCTGAAGGGTTAGAAAGTTCGCCTGTGAAAACTGCTGAAAGGTCCTTATGGGAGACTGAACATCTCACTGATCGCAGTTCACTCTGCATAGGATTGTTTGGTAAATGTCTGACATAATTTGTCAGACAAGTATATTATACTTGAACTAGATGAATATTTAATAGCACTTAATGTCTCTCTCTCTCTCTCTCTCTCTCTCTCTCTCTCTCTCTCTCTCTCTCTCTCTCTCTCTCTCTCTCTCTCTCTCTCTCTCTCTCACACACACACACACACACACACACACACACACACACACACACACACACACACACACACACACACACACACACACACACGCAGTTTGTGTCAGAACCATTTACGGTACGGTACGGATATTTGACAGATGCCAGCATCACTTTGCTCCCTGTTAAAACGGTTCCATCTGTTTGCGCTCAGAATCAATGCTTTGCGGGGTAAACATCAGGCTGGCATGGCTTCCCGGTGGGCACGACACCACCTGGGCGGGCGGGCCGCTTGGCTTTGAACAGAACAGCAGTAATGTCATCCAGACCGTTCAGCTCGCCCGGTGAGCGAGCAGGACACACGTTCCTTTTTATCCCTATGTGTCCCATACAGGGGTTGGATAGTAATAATGGATTACATTTACTTGAGAAATGGCATAATGGCATACGTAACAATAACAATATATATATATATATATATATATATATATATGTATGTATGTATGTATGTATGTATGTATGTATGTATGTAAATATATATATATATATATATATATATATATATATATATATATATATATATATTCAAGGGTTGCATTTGTAGTCCTACACCAGCCATTTTGAGGACCAACACAAGTGTTTTGATTAATATAGAACATTGGTTCTATGCCAATCAGACATATTGAACACCTGTGTTGGTCGTCAAGATGGCCGGTTTAGGACTACAAATGCAACTCATGAATATATATATATATATATATATATATATATATATATATACATACATACATACATACATACATACATACATGACTACTATGACATTAAGTCAAAATAAAATATCTGTAGGCTATTTTATCTGTCATAAGTGTCCAAAAATGTTTTTATTTCTTTATTTACTGTTTCATGAAAAAAAATTTGGGGGGTGGCCCACTGATCGCAAAAATAATTTTGTCAATCGGACAAATGGTTCCAGAGATAGAGCTGAATGAATCAGCTCTGCATCCTCATTCCTTAGAATGAACACGCAATTTCTCCAACAGCCACACGAGGGATCCCTTTGATCTAAAGACGTCAAAGATGTCATTGGCACACTGGGCCCTTTGAAAAAAGGCCAGGAACAGACGTGTTTCGGCTCTTAGGCCATCATCAGTGTTATCTCTAACAGGGGTTTTCAAAGTGGGTGACGGGGCACCCTGGGGTGCCGTGACGGCAGTCCGGGGGTGCCGCGAGATAATTTGATAATATTTGGAATTTATTTGGACACTTAAAAAATATATTTAGTATCATTTTAAACTTGAAGTACAAAGTTATTTTCATTTGGTTCTAACCAAATGGCTATTATCTCAATGTTTTCATCGAAACATAATCGCTAAAATATGCCATAAATATAAGGTGCTGGGAGTGAAAATCATGAATATAATGCAGGGGTGCCTCAGATGAAAAAATATTTATATATATATATATATATATATATATATATATATATATATATATATGGGTGCCCTGAGCCAAAGACGTTTGGGAACCCCTGATCTATAATGCCTCCCCCTGGCCAGCCGGGGCGCCTGATGGAGGGAAAAGGAACTGGTTAGAATAACGTGTTACTTCCATGCGCTACGTCCAGCCAGGGAAATTAGCCCCTGTCAGGTGAACTCATGATTTGAAGGAAGCATGAGGTCATGGTCCGTTGCTCTCCCCAGTTTGGCAGAGGGAGTGTGAGGGTGTAGTGCCCAGGATTACATTAGAGAATTGACACCGGGTGAAAATATGTAATGCCAACTCCTACAATTCCAAGTGCTTGTCAGGGTGTGTGTGTGTGTGTGTGTGTGTGTGTGTGGGGGGGGGGGGGGGGGGTCCCTTGTTGAAATATGATTATTTGGGGGGTCACGGCCTGAAAAGGTTGAGAACCACTGCTATAGGCAAGCAACATACCTTTTGCCAGCTAAAGTGAACCCGTTTTTTGTTAACCTTTTGAATGAAGTTATCCAGGTTGGAAATGGTTAACTGAAGAAATGGTAAGAATTAATTTCCCAGTGGATTCCTCGCGACTCGCGTCAATGCAACAACACTTGCAATTTCCCAGAATTGCACCTTTCTAGTTATTATTTTACAGCAGGGGTCCTCAACGTTTTCAGGTCAAGGACCCCTTAGTTGAGAGAGAGATGAAGCAGGGACCCCCACAACCTTTTCATAGATTCTATATACTGTAGTTTTATTGTTTGACAGCACAATCATCAGTATGTTTTGGATTCATGTCAATGTGTGTTTTTAGATATTTAACCACTTGAACCGTCAATACTTAATAAACTTGACCTTTCACTGTACTTAGTCTGCTCTTTTCCCCCTCCAAAACCCTTTGCCAAAAATAGCCGATCTACAAGTTCACAACGCCTCGTGCTGTGAGGCGTTGTGAGCTTGTAGATCGGCCATTTTTGGCTAAGGTTCTCTGACTATGGACACTAGGGTTCAAGTGGTTAATATAAAAAAGGGGGAAAAACAAGTTTCTATCACACAAAGATTTGGAGGACCCCCTGTTGTAACTCTGAGGACCCCCTAGGGGTCCTGGACCCTCTATTGAAGACCCCTGTTTTACAGTACAGTATTCAAGTAAATGTACCTGATTACTGTCCAACAATGTGTGCATAACAGCCAGGGAAATTGAACGGTAGACGGGGCGAGGCAAGGCCAGAAAGTTATATCCAACACACACATCACACACACACAGATCACACACACATCAAGGAGGAGTTGGAAATTCTTGCAGCACCCCTTGGGTTCGTCTCGTCTCGTCTCGCTGACATTGGCAACGGCCTTGCGGCCGTGCGGTCGGCTCCGTCAAACGCTGTCTGCAACAGACGGGCCCCATCAATCGCCTCCCTCTTCACCTCGCTTTACTCTCACCAGAGAACACATCGACTTTGCAAAGACTGCTCTTTTTTTTGTTAAACACTGGGCCCCGAGGATGAGCGAGGCAACCGCTTCAGGCCATTTAGGATTCTCCTTTTTTATTTCAGACGTGTCTGGATTGTAAATTCAAAATGAGAAGGAAATGGAAATCTGAAAAAAGCTTTCTTTCTGAACTCTTACATGCATCAACGTGGTTCAAAAGAAAGTACTGATACTGTCTTATGTACGCATAAAGCACACTCAGAAACACTCATAGTTAAGCACAGACATAATAGCTTGCAGTTTATAATGGATTAACATCAATAATTAGTTATGAAAAGCAGTGTAAGGACCCATATGACTACATTTAATGATTTATTTATTGTTAGTTTGTTAGTTTCCGTCCAGGCTGTACTGCCAAAGGCCAGAGTTTCTGTTTTTGCTCCGTCCACAGTGTGTTACTGAATGAAGTACAGTTACAAAATATGGATGGGCATAATTAGTTGGAAGGAAAATCTACGAAACAGAGGGGCTCATAGAGCCTCCTTTAACACATTCGAGAATAACTTACAGTTTGAGTATAAAATATTACAGCTATAAATGACATTGAGGATTTTACCTCTGCGGTGTCATTGCTCTTCCAATCTCTCTCATTGTGTAAAAATTAGGGGTGTAACGATACATTTTAATAGCGATTCGATACATATCACGATACATGGTTGACGATACGATACATGGACGATATTGGTTCATTCATGGCGACACGATACGATTCGATTCAATGATTTAAAATCGATATAGTAACTATTTATCAAAGAAATTAAATTTGTGTGAAAGGTGTGGATAGTGCAGGTTTTTAAGGGAAACATGTATTATTATGGATATAAATAAGTTATCTGCCAAATACATGGACATTGTATATTGACAAACCTGCACCTTGACATGAACCCAGAGATTACACACATTTATCGATAGACCAGTGTAGCTATATGGAATGGAAAAGTAATTAAACCCCTCCTTTTCATGTTTTCTTCTTAAAAATGCTAAATACAATGCACAAGAAGGTAGTATCGATACAATCGATTCTTTGCACTGCCGATTCGATACGATACAAAATAAAACGATACGATTCGATTTTAGCTGTTTTCATTTCGATATACTTCGGTTTTTTAAGTTAAAAACGATATTTCGATACAGTTACTATATTGTTACACCCCTAGTAAAAATGTGTTCCCTCACAGCAGTATGTTCAGCATCCAGGCAGTATATCGTCACTGTCGGGCAGAAACCTTGTATCTCCAAGTTTCAAATTTGTACGATTTTTCGCGAAGTAAAGCCCTGCTTCATCAGACAAGGCTGTCACACAAAAGTAGTTAAAACAGCAGATCTACAAGCACACAACGCCTCGCGGTGCGAGGCGTTGTGTGCTTGCAGATCGGCTGTTTTCACTAGTTTAGTTAATTTTTTTAAATGATAAAAACGAACGGTTTTGGACATACAAGGTTTCCACCCGTCAACGTCGATATTGGCTCTGGGAACGGCCTTCGAAAAGCAACAGATGGTAACAGAGTCCCTCTCTCGCGCACACTTGCGCGTGCACATGCTCTCTTTTCACAGCGATCCATCTCCAAAGACTCTTTTGAAGGATTCCTGTCCAAGGTTGGTGTGACCTTTCATTTCGTAGAGGGCCAAGCTGTTATTTTACTGCGCCGCCGCCGGGAGCCTGGCGTGACGCCTCTTTGCTCCGACGGGCAGGGGCGTCACAAGGGTGGGGGGGGGGGGGAGTGGGACTGAGTTACTAGGGCCCAAGGTGGAGGGGCCTTAATTATTTTATACTATTGAAAAATAGCAGATATATCAAGCTCACAGCGTGGCACCGAGTGCCGCACTGCAAGCTTGTAGATCTGCTATTTTTGAAAATTCATGAAAATGTGTGCAAGTCTTTGGATATATGTATGTTTTAAGCAAACATTTGTGACTCAAATTCTGCTTCTGGGGGTCCCTGGAACTAAATATTTTGAGATGGGGGGTCCGTGGCCAAATACATATCATTTTGGGGGTCCTTCACAACAAAAGGATTTGAAATGTTCAAAGACTTGCGTAAAATTTTCACGATTTTTCAAAAATAGCAGATCTATATCTGCTATTTTTCAATAGTTAAAGCACAAAATGTGAGTGAATCCTTGTACCCAGGGCCCAGGATTTGGTGCGACACCCCTGCCGACGGGGGCCACGCAAACGTGGCCTCTCTTCTTCAACCTTCAGCCGGGTGTAAAATGGACTGGCCGTGAAGAGAGGAGGTGAAAAGGGAGGGAGGTTGAGGGAGAATAAAAGGGGGTCAAATAGACCACAGGGAGGCCTCTATACTGTACAGTACGACGGGCCAATTACTGATGACAGGGATAGTGTATGCGTGCCGTTGCTGAGAATGTGTGTGTGAAGCATGCTTGTGTGTATCCGTGTGCACATGTCAATACAACCCTACAATTCTATTCTATTCTATTCTATTCTATTCTATTCTATTCTGTCTCTCTCTCACACTTTACTTCACTGCAGGATCTCAATGTGTGTTGGGTCCACACACACACACACACACACACACACACACACACACACACACACACACACACACACACACACACACACACACACACACACACACACACACACACACACACAGTGTTGTTGGTGGATAGTTATTGGTGCTAGAAACTAGTTATGCATTCTGAATGCTGTTCTGCCTGCTCTGAAAGAAATAAATTAAATTAAACTACTATGTACCTATTACTCTAACACTAAAGTTTATCCTTCTCTCTCTCTCACGCGAGTGTCTACAGTATGTGGTAAACACATTTTATTGGGGACCCCCTGGAACCCTCTCAAGGACCCCACTTTGAGAATCACTGGCTTAAAATGTCTGTCTCAATAGTTAGATAATAGATATTTTACCCCCAAAAAAGAAAAGAGAAGGCAAAGAGATAAAGTAAAAGACACCACACACAGGTCAGAATGAAGACGCTATGGATGTGTGGATCACCAGCATCCCGGTCCCTGATGTGTCAGCAATAAATCACCGGGCCTGTCTCCGTGTCAAGGTGCAGTGGGTGCTGACGGCGCTAAGGCCAATGCAAATATAATAACAACGGTGTCAAAGCACATTTATTTCAGACTTTTAGCCTCTGACAAATCCTTGCTCTTGGTGGAATAGCACGCACAGAAGAAAATCACACAACGTGCTGAATAACAGTATGTTTAACCATGCCTTAAGGTGATGAAACATAGTGCTCATTAAGTGTAACATTGCTTTGCTGACATTGGGCTTTTAATTGGTTTACAGATATTCTGTAACATATTGTGCTTCAGGCACATTGTGTGTGTGTGTGTGTGTGTGTGTGTGTGTGTGTGTGTGTGTGTGTGTGTGTGTGTGTGTGTGTGTGTGTGTGTGTGTGTGTGTGTGTGTGTGTGTGTGTGTGTGTGCACGCATATGTTTACATATTTTATTAGGTTCCATCAAACCTAATGAAGATCGGGAAAAATAATATGTAAATGCGCCATTACTAGGAGAGAGATTAGTAACACCGTTGGTGTTATCCTAAATCCAATTTAAAATTGTAGGATTTTCAAAGCTTTCATCTTCACACTCTAAGACTTGGAAAATGAAAATTTAAGTAATTTTGTTATGGTGCTTTGATTATAATAGAATATTCTGCTGTATAAATAAAAACAAAACACAGTATTTACATTTACATTTAGCTTCCAATTAGCCCTTCGCTAAGCCCCTCCCCAAAAGCGATTGTCCAATGCTAGCTTAGCAACCGTCGCTAACTGGCAGCTTAAGATGGCAGGCTACCATCAGCTAGCTGTCAATCTTAGGTGCAAATCATATAAAACAAACGCATGTACAAATCGGCAGTGATCTGATGCTGATGTGTTTACGGCTGCTGGGCTGGCTTGTTTTGGATTCTGCACGTTTACCCTGACCGTATATGAATTCATTTTTTGGTCTATTTATTAGCAGCTACTGTATGTAGTCGTGTGTGGTACCGTGTGGTACATGAAACTCCTGTCCTGACCGGTGATAAATGATAATGGCGTTAAAGTTGATTGTGTTGATATACCGTTTCTCCCTCTAGCCCTGAAACAAGGCTGTAGTATCTCACGAGCGTCATGGGTCCACCTCAACCTGGTGTTGAGCAGTTTAGCCACACATACGCCTACATAAACAGATTTAAAAAATAAAGTGTTTACTGAAGGCTCACAGATGTCTTTACCCGTATCCGACGTATCAGCTGTGAATGTTACCAAACACGCCGCCACCGTGTGTGTTGACCAATAATTAGCCTATGTTTGACATGAGTTCATGGCAAGGTCAACAAAATAGCACTTTAGTGTACGCTGATTGGTGAGCTATAGACATTTTTAATGTTTTAACCCCATGAACCCTATAGAGCAAGGCAAACATTGCCGAAAGTAGCCAGTGTATCGACTGTTTTCGCCAAAGAAATTTGGTATACTGGGGAATAAGGAGCCGGCCAATTGTAGAGCCCTGGGGGACCCCAGTCAACAGGCTTTAAAGGGATAGTTCAGACAAAAGATTACGTATTTTCTATCGACTACACACCCCATGAAGCCTTGAATTCATGGATGTTTTTAGTGTTTGTAACATTCCTATAAGGCAATAGTTTGATGACCTGTGGACAGTGTGGAGTCTCCGGTAAGAGACTCCTATACCATTTGAGGTCATCAAATTATTGGCTTAGTATTGCGAAAAAAACAAAAAAATATCCATGAATTTAAAAAAATATATATTGGGGGACGAACTATCCCTTTAAGTGGAAGATCAGATAAATGTCATCTTTTCAAAGTAGTTCTTAATCCGTTTGAAAAGCTCCATTAGCCAATTTATTTATTTCTTCTTACATTCACAAGATGCTTTGACAGCTGAAATTGGGATAACGATGGTAGAATGTCCCTTTGTTGTGGTCCTTTTCATCATTCCATATAAAACTGTCACTGTGGCCACAAACAGGATGATAAGTTTAAATGTGCTTTTATCTCCAGCAGGACATAAGTCCAATTTATAATAAGAGAGATTTTCAAGGCTTTTTTACCCCCAGTTTCCAAGATCTGAAAACAATGCTTTAATTACATGATTTCAACTTATTTTATTTATTATTTAAAAAAATGGTCTACGAAACACTAACGTGTTTCTGTTTACATGCACTCTGCAAATCATTTCCACTTGTTATTCATTGTGTCACCACTTTTCCAAAAAAAGCTATGAAAATGGTACCTGGTAGACGTTGTTAGACTGATGTTGGATAATGAGGGGCAATGACGAAGACCAGGAAAATAATTTGTTTACAACATAGGCCTATCCATCATGCATTCGGGGCTTGCCTGTTAATTTTAGGGTTAGCATTAGGATTGGGGTTGGGATTAAACTGCATTTTCAACGGAAAATTGCTTTGACAATCGAAAAATACAAAGGTGTGTGTGCGTGTGCGTGTGTATGCGCGCGCGTGTGTGTGTGTGTGTGTGTGTGTGTTTGTGCACGCGTGTGCGTGCATGCGTGTGCCTGTGCGTGCATGTGTGTGCGTGCACACGCGCGCGTGTGTGTGTGTGTGTGTGTGTGTGTGTGTGTGTGGGTGGGTGTGTGTTTGAAGAGCAAAGTCAACTTTAATTTTTTTACAGTAAATAAACACTCACATTGACTACATAATTGGCTCTGCAAATAAAAAAATAAATAATCTGTCAGAATGGCAACAAATGCCTAAAAGTCACTTCTGCCTTAATTTGTGTGCATATGTATGTGTGCTACAGCAACGGCAAATGTGCCATCTAATTATTTTAGATCGTTCCCTTTAAAATCGTGACATTTTCTGAATTATACTGCAAAGCTTGCGTGAGCATTCGAAATGTCTGCCCTTGTCACTTTAACTGTGTGTGTGTGTGTGTGTGTGTGTGTGTGTGTGTGTGTGTGCGTGCGTGCGTGCGTGCGTGCGTGCGTGCGTGCGTGCGTGCGTGCGTGCGTGTGTGTGTCCCACTGATCGCTTGTAATAAATCAGCAGTTATTTCAGAGTCACAAGCAAAGTCTTTCCTGAAGCATTTGCTGCTAATAGAGAGATTATCGCTTTTGATTATTTTTTTGTCTTTGTATACATTGGGGACTAAATCCCAACACACACACACACACACACACACACACACACACACACACACACACACACACACACACACACACACACACACACACACACACACACACACACACACACACACACACACACGGCCCACCATTTCCAATTCATCTGAAAACATTGGAAAAAATAAATAAATAATATAATGTTTGTATACTGCTGGTTGGTGTAGTGAACAAAAGGTATGATAAAAGGCATGATAACATAATTTGAATATCATTTGTAAGAAAGCACAGTTGCCAACTTAATTCCAGTGATTCCTGTGAGGGCTTCAGATGACTGTAATGGCCTAAAGGTGCATATACCCACCAGTGGCGTCAGTTCAGCAAAAGCTAGGGTATGGCAAAAATGGGAGACCTAATGCGGGCACATTTTTTACCGGGTTTCTACGGTTTCTTGGGCTGGATATATGGCAACACTTGCCGTAGCACTTGCCTTGATGACCTTGCAGGCTTATGCAAAGGCTGAAATGTCATTTAGATAGCCTTTTATGTAGACAGATTTCTTGTCATTGTTGACCTGTCATCCTATAGTGTGTATAGTTTCAATGTACTGCTTATAGATGTTTTGGATAGTCTACTTAGACTGATAGGTTATTGGTTTACCTACGATCCCAGATTCATATTTATATGCATTTGATGTATTACCTTGTGCTGTCCCTCGCTTATCGTAAGTCACTCTGGATTATATTTAAAGTCAAGCTGAAATGGCTTGACTTTGAAACGGAAGCCTCTGTGTTTCTGGACCAATCAGAAGGGACCAGCCTTTCAGGGGATGGAATGGTAACGTGATGTGCAATGTTATCATTTGTAGCCACCAGGCAGAGGGAGACGGCCAGTCTGCCTCTTGTGCAGAATGTGTGTTACCAAGTTGCTTATTATTCTTTTTTTTTTTTATGTTTTTTTATCCCACGATTTTTGCAACCCATTTTTTCTCACCCGGTGACTACCTAACCTGTAGTCCTGGTTTCCGCTCTCCCCCTGCCGGGCCAGGGGACATTGGGGAGCACCCGGCTGTAGGGGTAGTATAGAAACCAGGACTACTGCATGTTTTTGTGTGAGGGCCTATGCCCAAGGAGACACGGGGAGAACATGCAAACTCACCACAGAGAGGCCCCATCGCCAACCCCACCTAGGGTGTGGGTGCTGATGACGTGGGTGGAGGAGTTGCTTATTATTCTAACCTATAAGGTTTTAAGATACATATTTTAGTGTGCCGATCAAGTTGAACCAGCTGTGTTTGGAGGAATGCCAGCAATGGGAATAAAACAGGTGAGTGTAATCAAAGGTTGATTTA
>NC_137830.1:30888138-30898138 GCF_963921795.1 Nannobrachium achirus | reverse complement strand
AGGAGGAAGCTAGCTGACACGTAGCCAAAATGCTAACCCATTTAGAAGCCCGATCTAAAGCTATTTCAGCCGCAAAAAACTTTCTCTTTGGGTCTGGGGACACAATCCGGAGAAAATCCTGTCTAAAGATGTGATTTATTATTGGAGTGGGCGGCGCGATTTGGCCGTTAGCGCGAATACGGCCCGTGGATGGCCGAGTCTAAGTCCCGGCCAAGGATGGACGTCTAGACCGGGGCTTCGTTGAGGCCTCCGATAAAATAATTCATTTTATTAAATATCCCGGACATGTTCGGGATAGGCACCCTGGAATACGTCGCGCCGCCTACAATGAACATTCGGTGAACATTGGGGGGGGTCTAAACTTTATTTTAAACCATTTTCAATGGAATAAATCGTCGGAGCATCTAGCGTCTCTCGTTGGTGAGCGCTGGGCGAGCCGGGACCACCCACGTTGCTCCAAGCAGCTCGGGGTAAGTAAAATAGCAAATAAAAAATTGTTTTTGATCCCGAATATCCCGAACATGTTCGGGATAGGCACTTAAAGGGTTAAGAGTCATCCTCAGAGAGAGAGAGAGGGAGAGAAAGAGAGAGATGCATTGTTATCTTACTTGTTTTCACAGTGACATATGAAGACACATAAACGGTAAGCTAATTGTGGTAATTGACACTTAATATGACAAGGATAATTACAGAGAGAGACAGAGAGAGAGAGAGAGATAAAGAGGAAGGCAGAGAGAGAAGAGAGGCAGAAAGAGATGAATGTTGAGCCTGCGTGGCGTTCCGCGAAATGTCACCGTTTTCAAATGTCTGCCCTTTCCAAAGGGTTGTGGCCACTAAATCAAACCACTGTACAGGGCCAAGTTTCTGGTGAGCTGCAGTCTGTGTGTGTGTGTGTGTGTGTGTGTGTGTGTGTGTGTGTGTGTGTGTGTGTGTGTGTGTGTGTGTGTGTGTGTGTGTGTGTGTTTTGTTGTTGTTGTTGTGTACAAGTGACTCCGCATGAGGGCCAAATGTCCCCACAAGTACTGTATAGTAGACAATGAGGACCGTTTTTCTGGTCCTCATACGAGAAATGGTTGTTTTATGGTTTATAACAGTGGTTTTTCATTCAGCATTTGAGCCACGGACCACCATTTTGATGAGACTCAACTCAGCCTCAATATGTTGATGTTGTTGGATACGATTTTGTCCACAATTACATGCTGTATTGATGTGGTGCAATAGGAGAGATAACAGGCCAACATTCATCAAAATAACAAGGACACTTCGACATTAACTATCTGGGGAGCCCGGGATTGAACTGGGAACCTTTCAGGCAGCCACTCTACCCCTGAGCCACTGCCGCCCCATAGGAGAAGGTTCAAACCGGGGTTCGGGTTTGGATGAAGCAGGTTTGGTTACGTTAGGTACGACAATTTAAACGTACCGGTATAGTTGCATGGCAGTGTCGCATACCTCAAGATAGCCGATCTACAAGCTCACAACGCGTCTTTGTGCGACACGTGAGGTTGTAGATTGTCTATTTTCTAGCTATTTCGATGCAGTCCTAAAATGCTGATATTGTATGTCCTCACAGGCATAGTAATACAAACTAACTTGTGTGTGTGTGTGTGTGTGTGTGTGTGTGTGTGTGTGTGTGTGTGTGTGTGTGTGTGCGCCGCTTGAAAAGTGCATCATTGGATAAGACCCAGTTCTGCCCTATTACCTCAGCCGCGATTGAATCCCACAGCTAATCTGTGCGCTGTGCACGGCTGCGTGTGTGTACCGACCTGTGTCCGTTTGTCCCCGAAACTCACACAACGATCCCAAATCCACTCCATCTCAACCGCTCAGGCGTCTCTCGGGTGAATAAGTCTGTGTGTGAGCAACGCCCAGGCAAAAGGAAAAGGCCCAGAGTCAGACTCTCATTTTCTTTTGCCATGCAGGCCCGTGAGCTGCCACCAAATGTCCGTAATGAAGTGAAAGTTTGTCTGTCAAATTTGTGCACTGGAGCACTTGATTAAGAAATATAAATAATTTAGTATTCAAGGGTCCATGCTTTAAAAAATAAGCACAAATTGATTTGATTTTTCCTGACATTTTCAAAGATTATCAATAATCTAACTATTAATTTACTGAATGTCTTTCCATCCGCCGTCCACCGTCTGCCTGCATGCTGGCATCACTGATACTAAACAGTGTCACCACCATGGTAACAATGCCCAACTGACATCACTGACTGACATCAGGGACACTGCCTGGACACGGAACACCATATATATGGGCATAAAAGAGTGCCAGCCAGACAGATGGATACAACGGGTATTGCACAACTGGACATCGATGGTGACTATTCTGCCCAACGGGCACCGGTCTGGGTTCTCCAACATTACTTCTGAGACTCCTACATTCAATCCCTCATCGCACACCCCCGGGCACAGGACTAGTAGTTGCGACCGTCAGATCGCATTTACTATCAAAACCTCGACCAGCTGTCTGTCTGTCAGTCTGTCACACGTCACACGTCAGACTTTTCCCCTGCTCATATCTCCGCAACCGTTGCCCCGATCCATGCCAAATTTTGCACACACACTCCTTGCCTACCAAACCACAACCACAACCCATCAACTCTCACATGACCCTCTTCTAGCGCCACCATGAGGCCGGTTCTTGCAAAACACATTTATGGACACAGCTCCTACAATTTTTGGCCAAAAATCACGCAAATCGGTACACAGTATGTCTACACTCATGTCATCAACATGGATCTGTCCCATATAGCGCCACCATCAGGCCGATTTTTTTCAAACACATTTTTGGAAACTGCTCCTACAGATTTTGCCCTAAAATCGCGAAAATCGGTACACAGTATGTCTACACTCATCTCATCAACATGGATCTCTCCCATATAGCATTCAAAAGAAAAATAACGCACATCCTCCGTTCTTCGGTGCCGAGCTATAACTGACAGTGCAGTAATATAGGAACAAGGGAGATAGCCCGCACTCACTTTTAGATCGCTCCAAGCTTATCTAAAAGTGAGTGCGGGCTATCTCCCTTGTTCCTCTCTCCCATATAGCGCCACCATCAGGACGATTTCTTCAAACACATTTTTGGACACTACTCCTACACATTTTACCCTAAAATCACGCTGCGACCTAACGGTCGCTTATCTCCCGATTAGGGAGTCTTACTGGTGATATTAAGCTCACAATGTGTTGCCCTGTGAGCTTCTAGATCTTCTATTCTCACTATATTTGAAATTGGGCTCAAGTGTTTAATTCATATAGCTTACTTATTCCCTTCCTATAAATGCAGTGAAGTCAAAAGTACAATGTTTGTCTTTGAGAAATGTAGTAAAATGCTCAAGAAAGGTACAGATACTCAAAGGATCTAATGTGCAGTACATACTTAAGTACTCTAAATGTTAAAGAGCATGTTACATCCGTCTCTCAAGTACAGTAAGTGCATTTTCTTTCTTACAGCATGGAGCCCTATGCGTCTAATTTCTCATTTAATTGCTTGGGGTTTTTGGCACCGTTTTGATCTAGCTTGGCTTTAGATGTGTAGTCAAAACGTAAATGTTATAATGAGCAATTTTGACTTTAATCAGGCTTGAATTTTCAGAAAAAAAAGTCTCTCCCGTCCCCATTTGAACCTATTTTTGGGTGCACTGCAGACAAAGAATGAGCTTCTGAATCCTTGTCTATGCCTTGCAATCCTACCGCTTCAAACTATTTCCGTCTCTTTGGATGAGACGTTTTCTCTCCGCCTCGAGACCCATCGTACCGAGTGCTAAACGACTGGGTAAACGCTGGAGCATGCTCTCGCATAGATGAAGGGCAATGCCTCTTTAAGGGACCTCTAACTCTGACCTTTTCAACTCAGCTACAGTGAGTAGTTTGAAAGTTTGAAAGCCTGATCTAATTAGTAATATCATTTGCTCAAGACTTGTTTTTTCTTTACTTGTTGGTGCCCTTGGCCTCCGCTCTCGCTCTCTCTCTCTTGCGCATTCTCTCTCTCTCTCTCTCTCTCTCTTTCTGAATCAGAGAGGGAGAGAGTGTCTGGGGAGGACTTTTCTTTTTATTGATTTGAATTAAGAAGCTTGAAAACTTAAATGGATTCTGATCCCGGCATTAAATTGATGTAAACCGCGAGCTTTGGAGGGGAGGGGGCTTGAAGACTGCGTGCAAAGCTGCTCTTTTGGACGGATTACATTCTGAAGATCATCAGCTTTGCTTACATGTGTGAGTGGATGTGTGCTCCCCGTGTGAATCTGTGACTGTGTTTGTATATGGGCCTGTTGGCCTCCTCCCACTCAATTACACATATCGTAATACTGTTCAGCAGGGGTATAGATTAGGCAGAGGGCCACAATTCTAACATGACTTTAAGTCTGGGCCATGTCAAGACAACAAAAATCATTGTCTTTTCATTATGGCGTGCGTCGTGCAACTTACTTGCGTAATTGTCGCATATCAATAACAACATAGACACTGGCACTGTATATTTTGAATTATGTCCATAACGTCACCGAGTCTCAGTCATGCTTATTTACCAACAATGACTTGCTTCCGCACCCAGCTGTTGTATTAGAACGTCTTTTGGGTTGCCTGTTAAGTGCGTACATCCCCCATTTAGGCACCAAGCCAGATGCAGACGCATGTATCTTGTTCAAGTGCAGCAGATGAGGAACAGAACAGGGGTGCAAAGTGTACTTATTCTTGTTTATTTGTTCAATTGGGAGGGGCGCCTGGGTGCCTGGGATTACATTTACTTCATTTTCCTTTGAGCCACCGCGCGATAATTGCACTTATGCTCTTATGATGTGTTTGAAGATACAGTAGAAGATGGACAAAATCCACAAAATCTGTTCCTGTATCAGTGTGTTGACTGCAAATGCAGTACTGGTAGGTGTTAATTTTACCAGTAACCTACATTTTATTACCCATTATTACCCGGCTTGTTGTGAATGCTTGATTCTGATTGGTCAAGCGCTGAAATCAGAGGTCCGATATTCCCTGATAACAGACCGCTCCACTCTATAACAGACCGCTGCCTAATCAAAGACTCAGAGCACCTGCTGCAGTCAAGCTGCACCGCGTGAATATTGTGCTGTATTCAACATGTCAGCCATGAAAACAAACACACAGCGACATTTACAACTAAACGTTGCTCTTAAGAATGTTTTTAAAAATATTTTAAGCGAGAAATAGACGACGTAGTACCAGAAAATGGACCTTATCTAATCAGCACTTCCTTGTTTTCCAAGGCGACCATGTCGCACTGGGGGACGCCCAGCGCAACACTTGTGGAACACTTCCAACACTTCCTTTCGCCTCGGAAAGATATCAGGCCGTCGGTCTGTTATGTACCGTCAATCCCGCGGAGCCATTCATTATCCCTTACTTAACAAGCTTTGGTTAACGGTTAGGGGGAAAAAAATAAAAATACATTCAAAACGGTCATCCTGTACCACGAACCATCTAATAAAAGATCTTTATTTGACATTGGAACATGGAACATATTCCAGGGGTCACAAGAAAGCTCAGCTAGGGCCGCTGGGCCGGATTTCACCCATGGGCGCCAGTTCAGATTTGTCAGCTGCACATTCATGACGTGAACCCATTGAACCCACGCACATTGTGTGTGTGTGTGTGTGTGTGTGTGTGTGTGTGTGTGTGTGCCTATATATATATATATATATATATATATATAGTCGCCACAGTCGAGGCGGTGTATACAGCGGCAATTGAAGCTCAACTTATACTCCGTTGTATGCCGAAAGAATTGCAGATCTGCTATTTTTGTTGTTTCGCCTTCGTGTGGCGGAGCGTGAATTAGGCATGAGGTGCAGTGCATCTTGAAACATCAAGCGTCCGTGCTTCTAATTTCGCACCCCTCCCTACCGACCACGTTCAAAGCGCACCGGCTAATAAGACGGCTGTATTTTTTCCGATGCTCACCCGCCGTTTTTTGGTGAAGTATACATGCTGTCCATGACACACTGCTGCTATAGCGGGGGCGGGTTGTGATTTCCGGAGGGCCTCTTAAGTCGGGATCTGAAGCGTGCCGACTATAACAGGTGTTTGATCGTGTTCCGCGGGAGAGGAAAAGGGATTTCCGCGGCAGCACCTGGACAATCAACCAGTCTTTGCTTCACACTGCCTTTGATGTTTAATTTACGGATTATGATTGAGACCAAACGATTGTCTAGACCGTAATCTCCGCCCAGGAGCTTCGGTTCGCTGCAATAATTCAACACCGTCTGAGCGAGCAGTCCAACAGAGCATGGTAATGGAAGTTAGACTATTAGATTGCAGCCGTTGGTGATGAGGATGATTTTTGTCGGCAGTGTAATAGCACGTATTACTCAGTTGTGTGTGTCTCTCTCTCTATCTGATTGTGTGTGTGTGTGTGTGTGTGTGTGTGTGTGTGTGTGTGTGAGTGTGAGTGTGAGTGTGAGTGTGAGTGTGAGTGTGAGAGAGAGAGAGAGAGAGAGAGAGAGAGAGAGAGAGAGAGAGAGAGAGAGAGAGAGATAATCCAGCTGGGGGTGTAAGGGATTTTCATTTGCTTGTATTTATATTTTAGTTTTGGATACCCATTTTAGTCTATCAGGAGAGAGCACTCATTTACTCATTTCAACAAGTGAAATAAATTGGAAAGGAATGACTGAAAGGACTGATGGATAGTCTACACAGATCTCCATAAATGGGCATAAAGCATCAACAGAAAGAAAAAATGCTAGCCTACTCTTCTCTACTCCTCTCTATTGCTCTGCACTCTCCATTTGTCACTGCTAATGGCAGGTCATCTGCTGTCTTAGTTTCTGTCTCGTTTCTGCCTCTCTCTCTGTCTTTCTCTCGCTCTAGCTGTCTCTGTCTCTGTCTGTCTCTCTCTCTCTCTCTCTCTCCCCCTCTTATAAAAGGCTAGCCTCCTGTCACACCGTACAAAAATACCAACTATTCCATGGCTTGTATACAGTATACGTACAGTATGCAGTATAAGGTCAGTATATTGTAAATAATCAAATAGTTGTCTAGCATTCACCTAAAGGTCACTACTCAAATCGACATATGAATGTGAAAATAATGGACAAATAGAGGTTGGTTAAACGGTTGGTTGGTAGGTCGGTCAGATGGCCAATCCATCGGCTCCGTCCGTCCGTCCGTCTGTCTATCTCTCCTTCTACGTCAATGCCTCATCACGAACAGAGATGATCAGCTCGCTCCTCTGTCCCCATGAGAATCACACTGTGACTGCACTTAAAAAAATGAAGATAATTTGTGATCTGTGCGTAATAGAAGAGCGGCCGAAGGTCGTGCTGTTAAGTCACGGGAATCCAATTGCTCAAATTGAATTTATGGATGCCTGACGCAGGAGACGGTAGCAGATAAATCTCACTGCCTTTTACGAGACGTCTTTCAAAGCATCTATAGTGGCTTGATAATGACGAGGAACAGCGTTGATGGTGAGGTGTGATTTGTAAAAATGACAAGCTAAAATGGCAGATCTACAAGCGAAAAATTTGATACAATGCTTGCTTCAACCTTTATTTTTAGTACTGTGTTTGTATATGGGCCTCTCCGCCCAGAGAGTATGTTTTCGCCCCTGTCTGTCCGTCCGTCCGTCCGTCCGTCCGTCCGCTTTGTGTCCCATTAGTTTGTTACCAGCTAATCTCCAGCGCTGTTTGCCCGGTCTAGGCCAAACTGTGCACATGCCAATTCAGAACCTCTGCCCAACAAAACTATGGCACCACCTCTTTAAGTACTGTTTTGATGTAATTTTTACTTTACTGAAGTATTTCCAGTTACTAATAATTTTACTTCTACTGTACTCCACTACATCTCAGAGGCAAATATGTTGTACTTTTACTCCACTACAATGAGCCTATTTGAAAATGTTAATTAGGCTACTAGTTACTTTGTAGATTTAGAATATTATTATAAAACATACACTAACCAATTCAGCCCTATACTTCTACAAGTTTACAACACATCACTTACCTGCCCCTTCCTTGTATATATTGTATATACTGTACTTACTGATTGTATAGACCTACTGTTTTCTTTTTCTTTCTTTTTTTCTTTACATGTCTACTGCATAGTACTGTGTTCTATTTGTCTGTCATTCAATGTTATATGAGATACTTAAATGGTTTCCTGTTGAAATAAGCTTAGTCTTTTCATGGATCTCCTTTTAGTAGACCTTGTACCAGTGAACTGTACCGTCATGAATCTGTACATTTTCCTATGCAAACTTCTAATAAAGCCTTCAATCAATCAATCAATCAAACTTTGCCACACGCTGTGAGCTTGTAGATCTGCTATTTTCAAAGGATTTCATAGATTTAGAAACAAGGGACATTCTGTAGCCTGATTTCAGACTCAGCTGATGCTTGAGCCTGACATTGTTCCCGGTCTGAACGATTGAGGGACTTTGACTACCCCTAAACCAATCACTAGCGGATCCGCCTACTTGTGGCTTCATCTGTGCGCACAACATTGCTAGCCATTAGCACACACAATGGCAACAAACACACCAGACCAGAGAAACAGTCCACTCTGAGAGTGGGCGGGTCTATGGGCTGGAACCAGGCTAGATATTCTGCATTCATGAATACTTTTGCATTTGGTACTATTTTGATGCAAATACTTTTTGTACTTTTAGTTTTAAATACCGGTCTTTTACCGGTATTTCTACATGCTGGTATTGATACCTTTACTTGAGTAAAAAATGTGAGTACTTCTTCCACCACTGCAAGTATTATGTCCACGAGATTGGCCAGCCAGAGAGCGTTTGACTTTGCATAACTCATTCCCTTTGTGGAGAAGCCTCGCCCAGTTTAGTTTCCAGAGCAGGGGGAGGTAATGAGAGCCTGGGCCGGGCTCTGCATACGTGAGCATCATCGCTCCGATGAGTATTAGTGGAGAAAATGAGTTCAGGAAAATAGCCCACTCAGCTCTCCCATGCACCTCCTCTCATCTCGAAAACAGCAGATCTAAAAGCTCACGGCGCGTCACATTACTATGTGTTGTGAGCTTGAAGGTCGGCTAATGAAAAAATTAAAAAACAATTGAAAGTAGGGGCTTAAGTGGTTTAAGACTGAAGGCCTCGTTTAACTGATGTTGGACATTTACTGGAGGCTGCGTTCCCTCTCACCATCTCTTCTTTACTCCTCCATTGTTCTCTCGTTATCTCAATGATTTCCTCTCTTCTCTCACATTCTCCTCTCTCTAATCTTGTTCTCCACTGATTCACTGTATACTCTTCATCACCTGCTCCCTCTTCTCTCCCTCCCCTTCCCTCTCCTCTCCGCTGTCTCTCCATCTCCGATCTGCGGTGCCCCCTCCTCATCCGGAACATCAAACAGAATCTGTGTTCCCAGGAGAGGTGGGCTGGGCTTGAGTGTCTGACCTCCGTCCTATAGCCGTCTCTGTTTGTTTGTTGTCTTACAAATGAGTCTGACCCCGGTATCACCCAAGCGTGCACGCACAAACACACATACACATAAATGCGCATGAATGCGCACACGCACGCACGCACGCACGCACGCACGCACGCACGCACGCACGCACGCACGCACGCACGCACGCACGCACACACACACACACACACACACACACACACACACACACACACACACACACACACACACACACACACACACACACACACACACACACACACACACACACACACACACACGCACATGCGCACACATGGACGCGTTCGAGCCAGACCGAGAAGTCCCACGGCGGCACCTTCGACAAAACTCCTCATGCCATCCAAAACGGTTACAAAGTGCTTGCTGTCACTGCGCTCCAACGCTAGCGCCACCAGCGGAACCCTGGGTGACTCTGACATCACCCCGACACTACGCGTCTACTGACATCAGGTTCACACGGGCGCCGGAGGCATTCCCCCAGCGGCCAACTCCTCCCCCTCTGCATATTTGACACTGATGAAAGATTCATACCTGGTATACCATAGTGGGGAAAGCCCTTTAACGCAGCACCCGACC
>NC_137830.1:30860638-30883138 GCF_963921795.1 Nannobrachium achirus | reverse complement strand
ACTAAAAATGTTGTTAGCGTAGAAGCTACAGTAGGCCTACTGCTTCCAAAGCAACCACACACACAGCTTGTCAGCTTGTAATTTTGAGCTTGTCGATATGCTATTTTCACTAGTTTGGGTCCCGAGCAAACGTCTAATTTCTCTTTTGGGTCTCCAGCTAAAAAGTTTGGGAACCACTGGTTTAAATTACATTACAAAACCGGCTGTGTTTGTTGTGAGTGTTTTCTGCGGTCTTGTGTGGGCGGAGAGTAACATTAACATGTAGGCACAACCTTTGCATTGAGTGGTTTTGGTTGCTCATTGGGCCCATTGGTCTCTGGTTTCACTCTCTCTCTACGGTGCTGCTCTCATAGACATGAAAAGGTAAACTTTTCCGGCGTCTGTATCTCGGGTGAGGGAGGGTCTTTTTGTAAGCAGCGGCGCGTTTGTTTTCTCATACCAATAAAGCTCCTCTGAATTGAATTGACCCGAAAGTCCCAGGAAAAGAATTACCCGGGCTTACGTTTTGGACTATAACTTTGCTGGGGCTGTAAATCTTGAATGATCTTGATTTCCCCCTCATTTTTATATAAGACAATATGTTCTGGAGGTATTTCTACCAATTAAGATAAAAAAAAACTCACCCAGTGTAAAATGAGCAGTGCCTTTTGTAGTATTTCATTTGTCCTGTGAGCTTCGTGGGACGGACATACGGACGGACATACATTACATATACACAAAGCCAGATGTAGGAGTAGCACAGCTCTCTACATACATTAACCACTTCAGCCCTATATACTGTACATTTCGGCCATTTGAAAATAGCCGATCTACAAGATCACAATACGCTGTGATGCGACACATTGTGAGCTTGTTCTGATCTGCTATTTTCAAAAGATTTGTATACATTTGAATACTTTAAATGGGACATTCTACAGTACACAATGAGTACTTTCTCCTTTTGTACTTTTTCAACCACTGATGTCCACCCACAAACATCAGCCTTATGTAACGGCTTTTATCCACAAGTACTGAACTTGAACCTCAGACGTCTGTGCTGGGTAATTGTCAAGTCTGGACCTGGCTATTACTGCTACGTTGTGGGGTTCCATATGAGCACTCTCTTCTCTCTGTCACAGCCAGGAGGAGTGATTCCCCCGCGCCCCACCCCAACCCCCCAAAGAGTCATTGTGTAATAGCGTCGCACGTTTCCAGGCCTCGTGCGATATTTTTAACGCACACCACATCAGCAGCAGCAGCAGGCCTTATACCTGAAGACCTGCCTGCATGTCAGACAGCTGCAGAAATGATTCACTCACATTGGAGTCTGCCTGTCGGACTGTTCCTGACGTCTGTCCAGGGACGTGCTGGCCATTGGGAAAAGTGGGACAATTCCCGAATGGCTGGTTCATTCCCGGCCGGTCCAGGCCGGCCATTAGGAAGTAAATCGTCACTGTCGGGCAGAAACCTCGTATCTCCAAGTTTCAAATTTTACATTTTTTCGCAAAGGCAAAGCCTGCTTCATCACACAAGGCCGTTGCACAAAAGTAGTGAAAACAGCAGATCTACAAGCACACAACGCCTCGCACCGCGAGGCCGTGTGTGTGTGTCTGTCTGTCTGTATGTACAGTATGGTGTGAGCCAGGCCTGAAATACCGTTGAGTGACCAGAGAGGTGCTGTGGAGCAGCCTTGAAATGTACATGCAAGAGAGAGAGAGAGAGAGAGAGAGAGAGAGAGAGAGAGAGAGAGAGAGAGAGAGTGAGAGAGAGAGAGAGAGATCCAAAGATCATTATCCCACAGGATTTATTGGGATTACTCCCCACTCAAATACACTTGCATGCTTTGGTCAATAAACAATTATTAATGCACCAACATGAAAATTAAAAGTTGCACGATCTTATAAAAGATACAAATTCATTATGTTTATCAACCACCAAATAGCTATTCTATAACACTCATAGTATAGGTTTAGGCTGGGTTTGGATGTGGGAAAGGGATGGCGAGGGGCAGTTAGTTAGCCACGGCCTCAGGGAATACGGCAGTGGTTCCCAAAAAGGTTTGTTTTCAAACAAACCAGTTAAGTTACACTTAATTAAGTTACAACTGAATGGCTTTTAAGACCTTTTTATTACCAAAAAGGCCACATTTATTTAACGTTTAAAAAAAGTGTTCTACATAGATTTACATTTCCGCCTATTGTAGTTATGTGTTCAAATGCCTATATCTCCCATTTCAATTCAGATATTGACATTTGGTCTTTTCTAGGATGTAGAGGGATGTCCTGGCTTCACGTATGGCAAGTGTTAAACCTCTCAGAGCTTCCATTGTGAATCTACAGGAGTTTATATGCCTCAACCCCCAGACGGACAGGCCTTATTTTTACTTATTTTTACTTTATATATCAATTTCACCACTTTTGCAAACAAATATTTTTATACAAGAATCCATTTCATGTATGGGAGGGCTTAGAGATGAGGAAAAACTATCTTGTGTTTGGTTCTACCTCCGGTAGGGGTATCTCGAAAACTAAAGCACTTTTTGACAATTTGTCACAGGCCTAGTATGAGAAAGAGGGGGGAGGGGCAGATCCAATGCATTGTCAATGGAAGGTTGTTTGGTTTTTTGTCGTTGCCGTGTCGCTTGGCCAAAAGACAGCCTGTGGTTGAGCTAGAGACACGGCAACGACAAAAAAACAAACAACCTTCCATTGACAATGCATTGGACCACCCCCTCCCCCCCTCATTCTCAGACGATACGGAGAAGATGTTTCACGCATATGTGTGAGTCCGGCCTTAGGATCTAGAAGACATTTGCAGAATCGGTCTCAGGTCTTAATGGTAAAATGCATGTCCAATGCTTTGTTTCTGTGATTCTGTAAACATGCTGCTTCAACGCACAACACATTTCTATATACTTTGTAAGTGATTTACACTTTACACAAAAAAAAAAAAAAAACATAAATCTTCACCAAAGTGTGATTGCTCTTTCTCTCCCACAAGATGGAAAATGTGCTTCCCGTAGCACAGTTAACATCAATTTCACCCTCGCAATTAATGCAAATTTGCTCCTCGTCTGTTCAGCAAGATCTAGAAGGCGTATAAGAATGTGTGTGTGCGTGCGCGCCTGTGTGTGTGTGTGTGTGTGTGTGTGTGTGTGTGTGTGTGTGTGTGTGTGTGTGTGTGTGTGTGTGTGTGTCTGTGTGTGTGTGTGTGTTTGCGTGTGCGCCTGCATTTCCCCTCTATATTCTCTGAACTCCTCTTTGGCAATTAGCATACTGCGTCAACAGATGGCCCTCCAACACACTCGAGTGTTATTTATCGCCGCTCTTCTGTGGAGCGAACACGGATGTTGTTTTTGTTCTGCACAGTTCAATCTGTAATTGCAAAAAGCTACAGAGCAACAAACAACGACAACAGCAACAGTCGGCAAAATATGGCAGAAATCTTTTGTGTGAGAAAATATTTTCACTCAAGTAACTTGGGATTGGAAAACAACACTCTGAAAATAGTAGATCCACATAAGCTCACAACACTTCACGCTGCGACGCATTGTGAGCTTGTAGATCAGCTATTTTCAGCACGCAACCAAGTGTAAAATCAGTCATTAAGACGCCATCAAGGCCCGCCAAAATACATTTCAGGCGACTAAATTAACTGTCGATTTGGTCGACTAAAATCTTGTGATATTTAGCTAACTAAAACACGACTAAAACTAAATGAAATCCTATTCAGAAGACTATGACTAAAACTAAATAAAAAATTGCTGTCAAAATCAACACTGCCGGAATCCCCACATCCTCCACGACTACATAAGAAACATGTCTTCTCTGTGCATCTACGGTATTTTCTTTCGCCCTGTAACTGTATGTTAACTGCCGTGCCATTAACATACAGGAGATTTCATTATGGAGAAGCCTTTCTTTAAAGCTTTGGCTATTAAAACGAAGAGAGGTTTAGTGAGAGCAGGTATTTTTATGATTATAATATTTTAATTGGACGAACAAAGCCACACCTTTAGTTTGACCCTTGTTAAAGGCAAGATACAAAGGGCCTTGTATACTTCCTGTATGAGACTATACCTGATGAAGACCCAAAGGGGTTGAAACCTTGTATCCTAATAAACTATTGACTGGAGCTCTGGATCGGAACGGTGTGCGAACCTCCTCTTCTTTCATGGTGTGTATATATTCCTTGGTTCGGCACCTGTAAATCTTTGGAGATGTGCGTTCTTCCCTCTCTGCTACAAAGGGCCTTGAACCTGGTTTAAATGGCTACCAGCGTATTAGAATAATGTGGCTTTTTGTACATAGGCCATAGTTTACAAGAATCCATTGATTGGATTGCCACTTTAACCCATTTCCCTCAGTTCTGTTTCATTATGATCTTTGTGAAAGCGATTCTTGTCACGTGCCTCCTCTGTGCATTACAGAGAGGCCATTCCCCTCATGATATTCCATTCCCTTTGATCTATTCCTCACATCTCTACGTTTCCTCTTTTTTCTTTCTTTCTTTCTTTCTTTCTTTCTTTCTTTCTTTCTTTCATTTTTCACCCTCAGTGCCAGGGACTCACGCTTTGCGAAAGAGGTGGACCGTTGTAAATGTAAGCTAACTTCATGCGCTCTCGACCACTTGCATTCACTGAAAAAAAAACGCTGAACATGCCACTTGTATGACACACACACGCACACGCACACGCACACACACACACACACACACACACACACACACACACACACACACACACACACACTTCATTTAGTTAAGTACCAGAAATTGCCTTTCGGGCAAATGTGAAGAGTCATCCACTCCCAATGTTTCTTTTGATGGCATTGTCGCTCTCACTGCAGACTGCACTCACAGTAAAAAAAAAAAAGCCTACATCTCTTCTGTGAAGCATATTACGCCACAGTCAGTCCATGAACGTCAGTAATTAGTGTACACGCAACACATAGCTGCTTGATCTAAATTTCTCTAAGGCAGCGAATAAACCTCTATTGGCGGAGATTTATGATTGTGGGTATAAGCTGCGAGCGCCGCGAAATTCCTTCTTCTTTAGGGGCCCGTTATGTGGCTGGAGAGACATTAGGAGAAATAATTGCGGTGCATATTCTCATTTTGCTGAAGGGCCTAGTAGGTGCACCTGCATGATATTAGCAGATGGGAATGTGCGCGCACACACACGCACATACGCAGTGCGCACACAAATTATCGGGCGATCTGGGCCTGTGTGTCTCTTGTGACCCCCACTGGATACAAACCGTAACATCTCTCTCTCTCTCTCTCTCTCTCTCTCTCTCTCTGTCATCATATCTGCCGTATACCTGTCCATCTTATTTCCACCCCGCGACCCGTCACTGTGGCAGAATTTCATTCTCTCTCTCTCTCTCTCTCTCTCTCTCTCTCTCCATACTGAACCTAATCTGATGTCTCTCTGTCATCTGCAGGCTAAATGAAAAAAGCTGCCAGATCAAAAATACCCCCGCCCTCTCCCCCCTCCCCCACACAGTCCTCTCTCCCCTTTTTGCAACATGCGAACAACACTGACATTCAATCATCCCAGCATTGCTCTGTAAACAACAATCACAGGGAGTGGTATATAACTCTTTCTATGGGGGGTCACGCGGGAGGAGCCCCGATATCTGATTTGAGCATGTCGTCCAGCCGCTGATAGGCACCATTAGCCCAGTTTTCCGCTTGATGGCTGAGCACGCAGCGCGGCGCAAGGCTGGCAAGAGCTGTCTCATTAGCCTGCTTTGTGGCAGACAGTGGCAGACTAGCAGGGGCGTCACAAGGGGGGGGGGACTGAGTTACTACTTTAGCTATTGAAAAATAGCAGATATACAAGCTCACAGCGCGGCACTCGGTGCTGCAAGCTTGTAGATCTGCTATTTTTGAAAAGACTTGAAAATGTGTGAAAATCTTTGAATGGATGTATTTTTTAAGCGAACATTTGTAACTCAAATTTTGCTTCTGGGGGGTTTCCTGGAACTAAATATTTTGAGATGGGGGTCCGTAGCCAAATACATATCATCTTGGGGGTCCTTGACACGAAAAGGTTTGAGGACCACTGACATGGAAACATAGGTTTCTTGCACACATTTTCACAAATTTTCAATAGTTAACATTCATGGGGGGCCCGCAGTGAATCCTTGTACCCAGGGCCCAGAATTTGGTGTGACGCCCCTGCAGACTAGTGCAACAGCCATTACCCTGCTTTTTCACTAAAACTGGGCAAAAAACAAACACTGGGCTGGTGGAAGTTTGATCTCACAACAAGCTATCAATCACACAAACAAACAAGCACATGAAGGAGGAGGTGGAGAAGAAGAAGAATGCGTAACCGCATACAAACGCAGGTGCGGGCACGCGCACGCACGCACACACACACACACGCACACACACACACACACACACACACACACACACACACACACACACACACACACACACACACACACACACACACACACAGTAAGTACATAATCAAAATGTCTAAAAGAAAAGGGGGCACGGTGGCTCAGTCGGTAGTGCTGTTGCCTCACAGCTACAAGGTCACAGGTTTAATTCCCGCCGGGGACAATGTGGGCGCTGGGGGGCGTGTGCTCTCCTCCGTGTCGTCAGCGCCCATATCCTATTTGGGTTTGGTGAAAGGACCTTTCTTTGTGGAGTTTGAATGATCTCCCTGTGTCCCCTTGGGTAGGCACCTTTACAAAAAACAAGCAGTAATCCTGGTCTCTACTGTATACTGCCCCCCCCTGGTCAGCCAGGGCGCCTGATGGAGGGGATGGGAACTGGTCGGAATGAGGTGTTCCTTCCACGTATTACGTCCAACCGGGGAGCCGGTATGCTTGCTCATGGGAAAAAGGTAATCTTGGCCAGCAGGTCACAATTCGTGTCAGATCCATGTGTCTAGGTGAGACATGACCTTTGACACTGATTTAAATGTCTCAATAGAAGAGCAGGGAGACAAAATACCCCAATATAGGCCTATTGTATTAACATACTCTACCATACAGATTGGACCAAATCACATTTTAGCAGTTCGTCCAATGATCCGTGGGTCGGCGGTTCGAATCCCGGCTTCGCCTGTCTGGGCAAGAAAGACACTGAACCCCACATTGCCTCTAATGAGTCGGTCTGTGTTAGTTTGCCACCATTGGTGTGTGAATGTGGGAAGTGAGGACAGGACGCTGGGGTTGACCGTTTTACCATTTGATCATTTTGCTGGGAACCCCGCAAGGACCCAGGGCTGCAGTTGAACCATGGGTGTGTACAGTATGAATTAATGTATAGTGCACTAACATGCTTATCACCAAAATAGTGAAATGATAATGACCGCAGCATTACCATGTTATATATAATGTTCACCTTTGTCTTTGCCTGATTTATGTCTTTGTGCTGCTGGGGTTGCTTTTTAAAAGAGTAATATTGAAAATATAGCTTAGAATGCAACGTGCCGCTTGCCATAAATGATACCCCAGAATGCTGAATAAACACAGTGAAGGTCTATACCGTTACAGGAATAATTTATGATTCCAAATTGAAAATGCGTGTTTATTTATCCTGTTTTGTGTGACATGTCTCTGTATTCGTACCAGAGGCGTCCCAGTTAAGTCAAGTCAATTTTATTTATATGCCGCTAAATCACAGCAAAAAAGTTATTTTGTGGCGCTTTACATATAGGGCAAGACTGTACACTTTAAATTATTTATGTCCCACAAGAAAATAAGTTGTGCTTGAAGAAAAGGTGTCCCTCCTCTTGGGTTAACCCACTTAAACGCAACATGCATTGTAGTGGTACAGGCAGGTTCATTGGTCAATTTGCTGTGTTAACACTTTACTTTACTGTCCCTGTATCTTCACCAACATGGACCCATATGGTTACAATACTACTTATCATTTTTACTTACTTACTTTTACTTACTTACTTACTTACTTACTTACTTGTCTTAATCTGAGAGTGAACAACGTGTAACCAAATGGATCCATAAGAGTTATATTTGTCCACGCTCAGAGTTGAATAAAAGAGCAGGATTTCAGCGCATGCATCTCAGCGCATGCATCTCAAAGTTTGATTTAGTTTTAGTCTTTTGAAAAAAATGTTGTCATATTTTATTATCTGAAATCTTTTACTTTTAGTCTAGTTTTAGTCTACTAAACATCATAAGGTTTTAATCAACGAAATCTGCAGTTGATTTTGTCGACTAAAATGTTTTCCAGGCCTTGACGGCGTCGTAATGGCAGGTTTTACAGTTGGTTGCATAATGAAAATAGCCGATCTACAAGCTCACGAGATCTGCTATTTTCCTGCGTTAGACCCGTGCCTGAGGCAAGCCTTTAGGGAGAGACTGCAGTGGTTCATGGATTGAACAGAAATGTCTTGCACTCCTATTGCATAGAAGCCATTAACTCCTACTCTGCCATAGGCCCTTTGTATGTAATTGTATTCTGTAGGTATAATGTCCTTTGCTAAGTGCACAAAATAATCCATTTACTGGTTTGATGATCACGCTGCAGTGACACTGTGACAGACAGTGGGGCGGAAAAAATGTTGTCGAATACAAGGACTTCGCAGGGGGGTTTGGTGGGGGTTGAAGGTCCCAAACATTTCAGGCCGCCCCCCAAATAACCGTGCCCAAATTAGGTGTTGACTTCTTATTTCGTGTGTCATCGTCCCTGATGACACACTGGGTGGCGATATTTGTTTCACAAGATTGTCTTGTTTACTTACAGGGGAGGCTGTGTCTTTCCCCCCAGGAGGTGACTGACAAGATTGATCATGTACTGACATCATATACTGTACAGTACTAGTAAGACGCCTGAGGTAGACATGTCGCGGCAATTCTTGGCCATCTGGCCAGTGATGTATATCGGACCAGTTACCCATATGGAGACCCCTGGTAACCATACGTATATGGAGATCCATGTACTGTATATGGAGATATGCTGTGAGATATGCTGTGAGAGCCCAAACAGCTTTCTCCTACTCAGTTATTCCTTAAGTGAAAGTCCTATGACGTCTATGACATACCCTTTTATGCCCATACATGGAGATCCCTGTCTGTAGAACCAGCCACACAGATATGGGCTGTCTTGGCCATATATGGAATCTGTTAGTGTGGTATGCGGCAAACCCATTCGGTTAAGAGTGGTTCCCCTGACATCACAATGACATCAGAGCCTGATGTCAGAGCGACAAACCCATAGAACCACAGTGTCAGGCGTGACAGACAGACAAAGATACACACATACGGACAAGCTGTGACCGTTCACATACTAATCTGCGACCTACGGTCGCAATTACTGTTACGTTTACGTGTCAATACTAATAATGGAGGACATGGTAGGAAACAACTTTATAGTCATAATTCACAGTGGTTCTCAAAGTGTTCAAGAGTGTTCCAGTGGTCCGCCTGCCATATTGGAACGAAATTGGGCCTCTCCCTTACTTCCTTCTCTGTTTCATTTAGTGTAGCACAGTGGTTCTCAAAGTGTTCAAGAGTGTTCCAGTAGGCCACAAAGTTATGATGCCACCTCACTCAAAATATTTCTCCAGGTTTGGTGGGATATTCCACCTGGTGACGTTGAGTGTTTGTCTAAGCTTACCTCGGCAGCCAGATGGCAGGGCTTTTGCGGCAGGGGCCGACACGTTGGCTCAGTCCATAAGGCTGCCTGCCGTCGTCTCTCTCGCAGTCATGTAAGAATCCCCCCGCGAGCCGTTGGTTTACATGTGTTCCACGGATTGTCCCCGTCTGTCGCCACTGCGTAGCCCGCTAAATAATAGAGAACACACAAGGAGGTTTGCATTTGGGACACAGCAAATGCTCTGCATGTGTGTGTGCATGCGTTGGTGTGCATGTGTGTCTGTCTGTACCTGTGTGTGCACTCAAATGAAATGTTATCCTGTAATCTTCAGTGAACGAGGCCTGTTCCTGGCGAATGCAAAATAAGGAATAATATCAGATACCGAAATGCAATAATAACATAATATGTGCCAGATGTTATTTGCCACTGTGTGTGTGAGTGCCAAGGAGGAGACGCAATTTCCTCAGCAGTTTTTTAGAGCTCCATTCACTTGGACCTGAGTACACTATACAGTAGGCCTACTTCAACGGAACCTTGTGGGTTACAGTAGCTTTCCCTCGCTATAAGGTCGAAGTCTGAGGTAGTAATGTAGTGCCAAGACATGGCGCGACCTCACCCTGAGGCGTCTTACTAGTTTATACTTTGTCCTTTATGCAGAAACTAGATGTTGACAGAAGAAAGTTGATAGAGCAACCATTTCTGGCACCGTGGCCCGCAACACCTTCTCACGACTAAGTGTAAGCATATTAAGGCCATCTGGAGCTGTCTGCTCTGTGCTGTGTGTCTCTGTAGCTGCATATCTCTCTCGCGCTCTCTCTCTCTCTCTTTCTCTCTCTGAGCAGTGAGTTAAACAGAGCTGTGTCACATTGGAGTGCTATGTTGGCAAAGGTAACATGTAACAGGTAAATAAAAACGTCCCGACTTTCCTTGCCTTTCGCGTAAAACGCCCATCTTTCAGGAGTTTGCATTAAGATGCTGCTTTTTGAGACAAATGGCAGCAATCTTTCAAGATTTTGCTGTCACTTTTGGGACATTTACAGTAGGTGAATTTCCCCCCCAAAACTATAGTGTACAATGAAACCCGCGCGCGTCTTTCAAGACCACCCACGAGTGGATGTACGCAATGTGGTACGTGAAAACACTGCTAGCGAGGGCAGCTATAGACAATGTTTTAAATCTGTCAGTTAAAGAGTTAACTTTAAAATATAACACTTCGGGTTCAACTTTGCACCATCCATCTCCTGCTAAAAGACCATCTCTCTTTTTTTCTTGCAGCCTCCATAGACCCATTCATATCTCTCTCCCGTTCTCATCCATTTGGCCCCCTCTCTCTCTCTCTCCATCAATCTATCCCTCCATGGCTCCCATGTGGACTGGCCACTCTATGACCTGTATCTGTCCAGGCCTGGAAGAGTCCCAGGTTTTTGGATTAAACGCCCCAATTATTGTCCTGAATTATGATGCCCTGGTCTGGACCGCCGTTACTTTGACTCCCTTTCTCTCTCTGGTCCTGAGAATGTCCAGACTGTCCACCCCGTGGCATGGCGTATAGTTGGCACGGCATCGCAAACCTGTTTAAACAGGGCCACGACCTGTGGGAGGAATGTGATTAAGTTGCAGAGCTACTAGGGAAACTATTACGAGATGACAAGGCAATCTATACAAGCAAGCTGCAGGTGTCTGGAACTTGCACTTCAGGACTGCACACGCAGTACGAGGTAAAAGAACCGGCGCAATTGAAAGCAATTTGGAAAAGCCATTTTCTGTTAGTGATGCATTCACTTCATAAAAAAAAAGAAAAAAAAAACATCCAAAGACGACGGGCCTCTGCACAGTCCTCGCAATTTAGGCAAACGATGCACATTTGCCTTCGGATTCCGTCGAGGACGCCCCACACGAGACAAGCGTTTAGCAAAGTGAGCGTTTTGCGCTGGAAAGCTACTCTTCACTGCAGGGAGTTGCATGGAGAACACTGTGTGAAGCTACTGCCATAGCATTGTGTCAAGTGCTTCTTGTGTTTCTGTGATGTTTCTTAAGCACATACAAATTTCCCCTTAGGACCAATAGAGTTTACTCACTTTCTCTCTCTGGCATCAGAATATGCAGTGCTTAAAGTACCAAAGTAAAAGTATGTCCAGATAAGAGGTTTCTGCCCAGCAGCGACAAAAGTAACTAGTATTACACAACAGGTAGTTCCGACTAAGCAATCTGATTGGTTGAAATAGCTTTCTACCCGTGTGAATAAGCGGCTACGCTAGCAGTTTTCATGTGAAGTTCAGGTACAGTGGCGAAATCTGGCATTAAAAAAAATATATACATTTCAATCGAATATCTCATTTACAGTGAGATTATAGTTATACTATGTAACTTTTTTTATAAAACAAATCTTAAAATTGTCCTAACTATTAAATCGCTAAAGTTTTAGAACACCCACTCCGTTAATTTCAGCCCCTAAAGCCTTCTGTAAATATGTTTTCTATGATCCTGGCCGGGGTCCGGCTTACGCGGCAAAATTACGTCATCTGCATCATCTGTATACGTTGTGTATACGTTGGCCAATCACATGCGGATCATACACACGTGATACACTACCGGCCAATCACAGCGTGTGCTGCGTCTCTTCAGGAAGTAGCCTCCCTCAGCAACCAGTGTTTACGATGGTGAAAGATTCTTGCCTCTTACTCCCCAAATCCTGCTCAGAAAATTACGTTCTACCCCTCTACGGATTCGTATCGGTCGCGGTGGTTTGCAGCGGTGGTTTGCGGCCCCGCTCCGGTGGTCCGCGGCGACACCGGGCGAAAAACTGCCGAAAAAAGCAATACCGCTACTGACCACTAGTTTAGCAACTTACACAGTATAGCTTTAAGTTGACATGTTTTTTTAAGGGTAGCTGTTGCATAATCGCAATATTACACCCGAGGGTTGTGCCTTATCGTGGTATGGTCGTAACCGCAGCACACCAAGAACTAGCGGCGGCACCTCTCGGCTCAGAGGAGCGGCTAAATATAAACCTGAACCCCGC
Organism: Nannobrachium achirus; assembly: GCF_963921795.1. NCBI lineage: Eukaryota > Metazoa > Chordata > Actinopteri > Myctophiformes > Myctophidae > Nannobrachium > Nannobrachium achirus. Next base: position 30,870,552 of record NC_137830.1, on the reverse strand, counting down.
CGTTCACATCAGCTGTGGGGCATCATAGCCTCCGCTGTGATGATCCTCATTTTTTAACCGCCCGCCGTAATTGCACGGCACCTGCTGAAGCGGCTAAATCTAGGCGTGACATATGTTTGACGCAGTGAAAGCTATTCTAATCCCCCGCGGTGTTCGTCTTCACCTCTCTCTCTTCACTTCTTCCTCTTCCCATGCACCTCATAATTGATCATATCGTAGCGCGGCCCTTGATTAAACACCCACTCTCACTTCAGAATTAATCACGCATCGCAAAAGAACTCACCATTAATCACACCGTAACCCCTGCCTCCCCCGTCCCCATACCTCAGTCCAACTGTAATGGGATAATAATCTCTGGGACAATTAATAACCCTTTGCCGTATAGAGGGGGCCCCTCGCACACGGGCAGTGGCCCCCAGCTCTCTCCTCCTCATTCTCTATACCGTATCTACCGCACGCACCCTTATTACTTATTACTCTTACTCATTTCTTTTTCTCCCCACCTTGTTTTCACTTCTCTCTCTCTCCCCCCCCCCCCCCCCTCTCTCTCTCTCTCTTTATTCCTTGAGTGTTATTTTAAGCCAGGAGCGGAGCGAAGATTGAAGGGTCACAGGGAGAACTTAGATGGGATTCATTATGATCGAGGCTGCCGAGGTGGAGCACTGGAGTATGGTGGAAGATGGAGAGGGAGGCAGGGGTGTCACAATAAGGGGGGTGGGGGAAATGGGACTGATTTAGAGCCCAAGGTGGAGGGGGCCTTCATTATTTTATACTTTAGCTATTGAAAAATAGCAGATACGTACATTTGTAACTCAAATTTTGCTTCTGGGGGGTCCCTGGAACTAAATATTTTGGGGGTCCTTCACATGAAAAAGTGACATAGAAACATAGAAACTGACATAGAGGTTTTGAAAAACCACACAAGGTTTTGAAAAACCACACATTTTCCAAAACGGCAGATCTACATGGTCGCAGCGCGGCACTCGCTGCAAGCTCGTATATCTGCTATTTTTTCAATAGTTAAAGCGCAAAATAATGTGTTCCCAGTCTAAACGGGTTACCGTAAACACCCTCCCCCTATGAAGAACATGTGCAGTGAATCCCTGTACCCAGGGCCCAGAATTTGGTGGGACACCCCTGGAGGGAGGGGATGGCGGGCGATAGAGAGGAGAAAGGCAGGGGAGCGTGAGAACGGAGTGGGAGGGTCCGGGAGGAAGGGAGACGTGCAGTGGTGGAAAGCACTAAGTAGGCTACATTCACTCTAGTACTGTACTACAAACCAAACATCGTACTGGTGCGAAGTGAGCGGTGCTCAATTCATACGCACAAACTTTCAAAGTCGCGTATTGGAGCGACTAGCACCGCTCAAAAACGGGTTGACAGGGAGAACTTATACCTTTGTAGGGTAAGTGACTTTTTGGTGGTTTATTATATTTGTGTGTGTGTGTGTGTGTGTGTGTGTGTGTGTGTGTGTGTGTGTGTGTGTGCGTGCACGTGTGCGTGTGTTTTGTTAAAAGGTTAAAGGTCTATATTCTGATCATTGCTATATCATTTGTTAATAAACAGAACATATATATTTCAGGGAGGTGACAAAATGTAAGCCGATCAGGAGTAACCATTTTTCTGCTTCATTTACAGTGTTCCAGTTCAGATTTTGACCTGCTAATTTCTTTAGTGTCGTCAATTCCAATTTCACCTGTTGACTCTGTATCCTGACTGAGTTCTCTAACCTGATTGGATAAAATTGGTATCCTGACCTGGACATGCATTTTCTGTTTACCAAAGAACTGGAAAGACTCCTGTTACTGAAAAAACACTACTCTATAGTCTATCTATAGCAATGAGTATAGAGCTATTTAACACTTATTTTTACCCAAAGCTAATCACGCAAATGTTTATTTTTTTAAACATACTTTATACTTCTTCTCCACTATGTCGGCCAATGTTGTAGCATGTACTCTACTACAAATTGCTTCATAGATTCAGATTATTATTGTTATAAACCATATACCGTATACACTATGTATTGTGGTCAAAAGTGTTTTTTCTTTCTTTTATCAATCTCTTATCAGTTGTCATTACACAAGCATCCATGCCAACACGAGCCGCCACACTCTGCTAAAGAGATGTTATACTGTTATGTGTTTCGCTGTGATTGGCCAGTACAGTCGCTTTGATTGGCAGTTGTGATGAATGCTCGGCCCAAAACATGATTTATGAAACTGTGGTGGCTTTTGAGGGAAAACCAAGGCATGGATGTGTTTGTAATGATAAATATTAACACATTCATGAAAAGAAAATCACCTTTGACAGCAACAAATAGTGTAAAAGCCATAGGCTTATATGGGCTCCACTCTGCTATGAGTTCTGCTGGGGAAACTGGGCAACAGGGGCATTTCTGCCTAATAGACCTCATGGGCAGTAATTTGGGATCAATATAGGTAGGAAAATGAGCCTCTGTGTTATTTAGGGCGGAGTTGTCCTTTAAGTAAGGCCACAGTCACACCACACTTTAATTCTACCTATGAGGGCGGATTCTGCAAATAGATTTAAATGGGAATGGAGTGGTTTGCTGCCATTTGCGCAAATAAACCCAGCTCCATTCCCATTGAAACGCATTGGCAGAATCCGCCCTCATACGTAGGTAGAATAAAAGTGCGGTGTGACCGTGCCCTGAATATACAAAAGTATTAGTATAAAAATGTATTTAAAGTACCAAAAGTAAAGGTACTCATTATGCAGAATGTTCCTATTTCAAGTTTTCAAATGTTTAAAAATCTTTTGAAGATAGCAGATTTACAAGCTCACAATGTGTCACATAGCGATGTATTGTGAGCTTGTAGATCGGCTATTTTCAAATGGCCGGAATGAATAGGCTATAGTGCAGGGGTCAGCAACCTTTTTGAGATGAAGTGCCATTTTTATTTTCTAGAGTGTCAGTGTGCCATGTCAACATAAATTGTAATGACAAATATGTTGCCATATTTTGATTGGCAGGACATAACGATCATTAGACCCAGAACAATAATCCACCTATCTCCCCGACTCCCTCCCCAGTCAGAGTTCAGAGTTTTAATGAATGTAGAATTTTGTGCAAGATGAAATTTTCTATAAATTAGCTAACTTCATTTAATTGACCACGTTTAAAAAAGAATTTAATGACAAATATTTTGACATTTTGATTGGCAGGACATTGTTATAACGATCATTAGACCCAGATCACTAACCCATCTATCTCCCCGATGCCCTCCCCAGTCAGAGTTCAGAGTTTTAATGAATGTAGAAGTTTGTTCAAGATGTAATTTGCGATAAATGAGCTACTTCGTTTAATTCACCACGTTTAAAAAAAAGAGTTTTGTTTAAATAAATAAAAAAAATCCTCTCTCTCATACTTCTGCCAGTGTGCCGGTGAACACCTTCCCCGGTGCCAATGTTGGCACCCGTGCCTAAGGTTGCCTACCCCTGCTATAGTGGGTTAATGTATTAAAATAATCCAAATGTACAAAGTAGTAAGTAAATGGTGCATTTATATAGCGCTTTTATCCAAGGCGCTTTACATAGATTGTACATTCACCCATTCACACACACATTCATACACCGGTGGCGGAGGAAACCATGCAAGGCACCAACCCACTCACCGGGAGCAATTAGGGGTTCAGAGTCTTGCTCAAGGACTCTTCGACATTAACTCAGGGGGAGCCCGGATTCGAACTGGGAACCTTTCGTGCTCTATTATCGGTTTCTCTACCGCTGAGCTATGCCGCCCCTAAAAGTGGAGTGTCTAATGCGTGCACGCGCACGCACGCACGCACGCACGCACGCGCGCGCGCGCGCGCGCACACACACACACACACACACACACACACACACACACACACACACACACACACACACACACACACACACACACACACACACACACACACACACACACACACACACACACACACACACACACACACACACACACACACACACACTGTACTCGGTACTTGACACCACTGGAAAAGGCAGCTACTTACTGTATCTCCCTGAAGAAGAGCCTGGTGAATTTTCACCCTCGGCAAATGGACTCTTTTCCTTATGTGTCTGACAGGGCTCCCCGTCGCTTGTCGCTATAACGACAGGCCCCAGACAGTAGTCTACAGTGATGGCACGCTGTGCTCATCTCTTCATGCCCAGAGTGCACGCCACAAGGAGAACAATAGCATTGTTACCGTAGCAGGGGTTTTACATGTAAATAAAACCGCCCACATAACACACTGGAAAATAATTTTACGTTTTACTTAACTGAATAAAAATAAAAATTAGGCAAATATGCCTCAAATTATTTTCAGTTTTTCTCGTTCACAATCCTAAAATTATCATCCATTTTGAAACCATTTTGAAACGTTATCTGTTATTCTTCTTATTACTTCAATAAGCTGTAGCAATACATCTCTTACTTCAAGTAGTTGTTTTCTTTATTTTGTTACACATTTACAAGGATTCTGCTCGACAGCGACAAAAATGTAATCCGGTGCTGACAACCTGACACATTACCCCAGTAGTATTAGCGCTGTCATCAGCCAGAGTCTGAGAAAGCATCCCTTTGTACAGAACAACTGTGTGTCCCTGAGCTCTCTTGTGCCTTCACTTCCATTAGAGTGAAGTCTCCACTCTCCGACTAGACGTTCACTTGACAAGAGACTGAATAAGATCTTGGTATGTGTTGTCCTCTGTAACTTAAAAAGGTGTCTCATCGTCTCTGCCTTTCACCCTTATTCTGCCCTCAGCTTGAGTTCATGCTTTGTGTTCATGTTAGAAACTTAAGTTTACATTGCTTGTGTGTTTATTTTGTAGTAAACCAATGATGTCCTTTTATTTTGAAATGCTAAGGATAGCAGACTCTTATTCTGACATGTCAGCAGTGGTTTAGCAGTGCATTGTGGGAAGAAGAAGCTCAGTAACTCATGATGGCAGTGTTTTCTGTATCTTAACCTTTTTTTGCACCTTCGAAAGCAATGGCTTTTTACAAATTTTTCACCTGTCACACTGAAGAACTGTAATTACTAAAGGAGCAAGGCGCTCGCTTCCTGGCCCGTGAAAACCGAGTTTGGCTGTCTGTTTAACTTTGTTAACATACTGGATGTATACAACACGTTGTGGGAACGGAACAGCCCTCACTCTTCGGCGTCTTCGTCACGTGTGAGTCGTCCCTCGTCTGTGCTGTCTGTCTGTCTGTCTGTCTGTCTGTCTGTCTGTATGCCAGTGTTGATTTAATTGACTAATACTAGATTCAAAATGTTCCTCGACTGCCTTTTCTTCACTGACGACAACTAAATAAAAACAAAATAAAAACTGAGCTATGATAACTAAGACTAAGACTAAATATATTGACAATTTCGTGAATTTTCGTCAACAAATAAAAACTAGACTAAAATATTAGGAGGAGTGGAGCTGAGATCCAGTAGACCTAAAAGACTAGTCATTTTTTGTTCGGTTGCACACTGAAAATAGCAGATCTACAAGCACACACCACGTCTAGCTTATAGATTGTCTATTTTCAGTAAAACCAAATGTAAAACCAGCCATGGCCTGCCAAAATACATTTTAGTTGACAAAAATCTTATGATATTTAGTCGACTAAAACTAGAATGCCTCCCCTCCGGTTGGGGGGGAGGCAGTATAGAGACCAGGATTACTGCATGTTTTTTGTGAGGGTACATACCCTAGGAGACACGGGGAGAACATGCACACAGAAAGACCAATTTGCCAACCCCACCTAGGGTATTGGCACTGATGACGCAGAGGAGAGAACACGCCCCCAGTGCTCACAGTGTCCCCGGCGGGAATCGAACCTAGGCCCTCCTAACTGTGAGGCGACAATACTACTGACTGCACCTGGAGACTTGACATTCAGTAATTGGGACTTATGATCACAATAAGAACATCATAACTGTGTATAAAACAGAAAATCTAAAATTTGCCACGGACAAGACCAAGTCTTTGCAATGGACACATTTATCTATGTACGGACGTGTGTAAAAAGTGCCATCTCTCCAGACCAACATTTACTAAGGTGAAAGAAATGCAAATGCCCCCTTTCCATGCCATACCTGAAGGCAGCATTCAGGAGAATTGCCTTTTTTACGAACATTCCTGAACATGAATGCAGCATTTTGCATTGAAAGAAAATGTCCTTTGTGTAGAAATCCATGTCGTATATGCTGACATCTTCAATAGCTAAAGAGTGTGAAAATAGCTATTTTCACTATATGTTTGGCCAAAAGTGCCCTTTTAGGCAATTTAAGCACCTGCCTCTCTAACATTCTTAGCACATCCCTGGGTGCCAGACGCTTCAACAAGTGACCGAATGTGTACAGTATGTGTGCCGGTATTGCTTTATCCATTTGGCAAATGCAGACTGATGTTTGATATTTATGTTATCACAGAGACATGTTGATTAGCATTTCATGAGCCATGGAATAGCTATTTTACTCTTGCCCAAAGATTTTGGGCAATTGTTGTCTGTCTGTCTATTGATTGCTTCCTCCTCTGGCAGCTTCCCACGGCCTGTGGTTCACAATAAATCGCATGATCTCAAAACTACTAACTAAAAGCATCTCTGTCATTTTATTTGTCCGTTGGTTGGCTATTCAAAAATGGCAAACATACAAGTTCATAGCACGTCACATCGGGCCGCGCTATGAGCTTGTACATCTGCTATCTTTAAAGCGAACATTTTAACTCAAATCTTTGCTTCTGAGGGTCCCCGGAAAAATACATGAAAAAGTACCACAAAAGATCCACTGATATAACAAAATATGTTTTTCAGAAAACTGTTAAGGATTTAGGACACATTTTTGGAGTCAGCCTCGGGCCTTAGTGGGTTAACCTCAGAGACAGTAAGTGTGTGTGTGTGTGTGTGTGTGTGTGTGTGTGTGTGTGTGTGTGTGTGTGTGTGTGTGTGTGTGTGTGTGTGTGTGTGCGTGCGTGCGTGCGTGCGTGCGTGCACTGGCACTAATAGTTACGTGTACACTAACTTGCATGGTTGATTTCTGCTGCCAAGTGTTTCCTCTTACTGTACTTGCACGACTACTGTATAGCGTATACGTGATATTCTGCCTCATTCTTTATTTATTGTTTGAGCGAGAGGCCTATGTATATTTGATACTGTTGTCCCATTATCTGACTTTGCCTTTGTTTCTGCAAATCTGCAGAGCTTACAGACATAATGATTCCAGACATTATTTTACACCTGTAAATAAAACTTGGTGGGAATATGAGGATTTCCCCGGGTGGTGAAAGAGAGAGAGAGAGAGAATATGTATTTATTTTGTGAACTTCAAGTTCACTACAGTGATGGTGTTGTATAGCTACAGGCATAACATGTTTTGCGCTTCGACTTATCTGCTAATGCTTTGATTGATAGTCAACTAGTAACCACTACTTAGGCTATAGCCTAACTAGTGGTGTTTAAGATTGAACTGTCCTTTTGCTTTGGAAAGTTGTCTCTGGCTGCTAATTTGGAATGTATGTAGATCTCATTTATATCTGACCTTGTTCCTTTTATGCCCATACATGGAGATCCCTGCCCCCCTGGTGTCATCAGTATGCCCATATAATAGCATGTGGGACAAATCAGTGGTTCTGGACAGCCGCCTATCTGACAACTCCACATCGGGCACCGATATTGCTTGTGTCCTCAGGTTTGAAGTCGATCAGTCAGACAGTTCACGAGTGAATTACAGATACACGCGCATCTGATTTTGCGCAGGCCTGCTGTTGAGAACGCATGCCCCTCTGGTTATGCAGTATATCCGTTGTACATGTTGCCAGAGTACTATGACATCATAATGATGACATCCGCAAACTCCATATGTGGTAAAGGTGGTATTTATATAGTGCCTTTATCGAATGCACTTTACATAGATTGTGCATTACATTCACCCATTCACACACACATCGCAGAAGAAACCATGCAAGGCACCAACCTGCTCATCAGGAGCAATTAGGGGTTCAGAATCTTGCTCAAGGACACTTTGATCGAAACTAACTCTGGGGAGCCCGGTATCAAACTGGGAACCTTCCAGTTGCCAAGCGGCCACTTGCACTTGGCCATATATGGCCATAAAAGGAGACAAAGAGACGGACACATCCATATCGGTCAGATTAAGTCGTTCTGCACAACCGGACCTCGATTAGCAGGGTGTTATGCATTTATGTTGGTACGGCTGCCTGGTAGAAAATGCAGCTCAGCTTCCCCCACATTTTGTGTGCAGTGGTTGCACAGCCTGTCATTTGTGAGTCAGGTTCGTCTGCAGCAGCGAGGCTGTTCCCATTGTATAGATTATGTGCAGTGTGTCAGATTGTTTTCTCATTTGGATTAGTCTGGGCTTTCTGTCTTGTGGCTCTCGTGTTTGTGAGTAGACCCCCAGCACCAGACTTTTAAGACGGAATCCCCATAGAGCTGTGATTCTCAACCCTTTTTCACTTCAAGGACCCAGAGACTGATGAGCATTAGGCCATGGACCCCAATCCACATAAATTCCTCAGTTGTTAAGAACAAATGGAACCGGTCCATTTGTACACACACGAGTTACAGACATGTATATGGGTCCATTTGGTTATACCGTATTACCTATCAATCATCTCCACGTTTTAACATTTTGTGGTTTCTTTCGTAAATTAATAAATACCCTACACACTATACTTTAGCATCACCCAAAAAAGTATCAAAAGTAACAGATTCACAAGTTTGAAACTGCTTCTTTTGCTGTTTTTGAATTTGAATCCTGAAAAGGAACAGTTTTGGACAGTTTTCCAGTCGACAAGAGGTGATAATATATTAAGTTACAACGTCGGGGAGACAAATCCATAGAAATGTACTCTTGCGTACAAATGAATAAGATGCAATAATTAATTAAATCCATCCACTTTAGCTGCTCACTTCCGCTGCAGCCTGGCAGCTTTGAACATTGACACTTGCTTCATGCGCTCCTCAGACGGCCCGGCGCCGGGAGTCACCTCTGCCTGTCTTCTCTCCGGTATCGCTGTTGGGACGATGGCCAGATGTGGAACGGCTGAAGGTTCCTTCTCCACCACGGTGTCTGAGAACGGTTGGAGTCCACTGGGTCGGTGCAAAGCTGCCGCCGTGGGACCAGCCACCGCCCTATCGCGGCTGCAGCTACTGCGGATCATCCTCTGCTCCTCAAAGTCACCGGCGTGGCTGCGTGCACTGTTCCCTCGGTTCCGCTCCCTGAGCTCGCCGTTTCTCACGTCCACGAACAATCTGCCGATATCCGCCGGTGACGTGATTTGATGTCCGCACTCGGGGCTTGTCTTGTTCCACACATTTGTCGTCACCTTCATGGGTTCGACCGTGTGAGAGAAATAGATGGTGGGCAAGCAGCTGCTGCCTCCCTCCTCATCCTCTGCCTTGTGTTTGCCGGGCAGTGCTTGACCACTGACCTGGACCTCATTGGTCTTGAAGCCCTGGCAGGGGGTCTGACTCCGCCCGCTCGACAAAGTGCCACGTCCCTCTTTCTTCTCGGAGGAAGAGGTTCTCCTTGGGGTGTCCTCACCGTTTGTGTTGGCTTTGTCTGACGTTCTGACCTCGCATTCCTCTCGCTGTTCCCGTTTCTGCCGTTCCTCCCGCTCCTCCCGTCTCTCCATCTCCTCCAACTTGGCCCACAGCTCTTCCTCGGACAGGGCTTTGTCTCTATTCCCTCCTCCGGTCTCCTCTTCCTGCTCTGCTAGAGTCAGAACAGCGTCCGCCTTCGGTTTGGAGTTGGGCTTGTGGGCCACACGCCGCTTTCCTTTGGTGACCACAAGCTCATCACTTCTGACCTCTTCTCTGATGTCGAACTTTATTTCTTCTTTGTTCTCCAGACCTTTGGTTTGGAGCGCTTTCATTATCTTGCACAGGGCAT
>NC_137830.1:30490638-30855638 GCF_963921795.1 Nannobrachium achirus | reverse complement strand
GATGATCATCAGTGTATTGGGTCAGATTGTGCATGGATAAAAACAATCTGAATGTACATGCCAGTCTCCAAATCGACCTTCAATTGGCACATGCCTTTGCTGTGTCACTCCCCTTCTCTCTCTCCCCATTTCCTGTCAACCTATTGTACTATGAATAAAGCCATTAAAAAAAGTGTCAGAATCAAGGTCAAAGTAAAAATAATAAGAAACAAATCCACTAAACTGTGAATGGTCTATAGGCTGCCCCGGGGGGCACCACGTTTCAACTAGAGATGTTACCGATCAATCGGCAATGGATCGGATCGGGCCGATCAAAGCGTGATCAGATATTGTCGTTGTCGGGTGAAAATCTTGTATGTCCAAAACCGTTCGTTTTGCATTTATCATTTTAAAAATGTTTTAAACTAGTGAAAACAGCCGATCTACAAGCACACAACGCCTCGCACCGCGAGGCGTTGTGTACTTGTAGATCTGCTGTTTTCACTACTTTTGTGAGACGGCCTTGAATGATGAAGCAGGGCTTTACTTTGCGAAAGAATGTACACATTTGGAGATACGAGGTTTCCACCTGACAACGACGATATACTAGTGTTGTTGCTGCTCTTATAACCACCATTATTACTGGGGTTGGTGGGGGCCTGAACATAGCCCCCCCCCCGGGCCGTAAATGGCCCGCGGGCCGCCTATTGGGGAACCCTGGTCTACAGTATAGGTTAGACTGACATACATGCATATACAGTACAGTATATTGGCATTCACAGATGTGGGCTTAATATTGATGAAATCAGGGATCTCCATATACAGTATGGGCATAAAAGGGATTCTATTAGTGTGGTTAGATAGATAGATAGATACCTTTATTATCCCACAGGGGAAATTCAGTTGCCCTGGTTCCCCTGACATCACTGTGATATCAGAGCGTAACTCCAGATAAGCATTCATTATTGCTATTGAGGCGTTACAGAGATACATACTGACAAAATGTGACGATTCTCATACCTATCGGGCCGATCAAAGCGTGATCGGCGATAATCGCTGGTTTAGATCAAAAGGTAAATTCACCGATCTGATCGGATCGGTGCATCCGATCAACCAGCCGTTCAGTATGCCCACTTGAGGCCATTTTGGGGTATTGATTTCCACAGTGCTGAAGGAATAATTAGTTACTGCTATCTATGATAATAAATACATAGTAATGCTAGTAAATAACTATAAGGCAAATATATAAATGAATTCATGAGTGAATGAATGAATTAAAGTTAAAACATTAACATTTAGAAAATATAAATAATAACTTGATCGGATCTGTGATTGATCGGGATCGGGTGATCAAACTTTTGTGATCGGTGCTCGGTGATCGGTTCCAAAAAACCTGATCGGACCATCCCTAGTTTCAACCTGGTGCCCGTATTTTGGCCTTTCATTATAGGTGAAAACTTGGGAAGGTCTTAAAGAATCATCAGGTAAAAAAGGTGAAAACTTGGGAAGGTCTTAAAGAATCATCAGGTAAAAAAATACAAAAACGTACCAAAATGTGCAGAAATAGACTAGCTCTTAATGCAAGTAGAACAGTGGACGAGCAGTGGTTGAGTTCACTATCAAAGGTCAAACTTACTAAATACAAATTATAAAAATAATAGTTCTGATTTATAAAGTACCCAAAGTCGCTTTACATAAAAACAAAGAAGGAACCAACTTTATTAAGAAGAAACTTAAGAACGTAATCATCCTATCTCAGGAATGGAGAGACAAGAGATGTTGGGTAAGGGCCAGGGTTTCAATTTAAAATTTGCAAATCGTAACACAAGCCATATAACCAAGCCCTGTACGCTCTGTTCTGCTATCCGGTTAATTATACTCCTGTAATTTAAGTCCTGCGTCACTCTGCACATTTGCACACAGAGTACTAGGATGTACAATAAAATACCATGACAGTACTTACAGTAAGTACATCCCAGTGACCCAAATGTACATTTTGGCTTGACATGTTAATGTGCGAAAAGTGCGAATGTCTCAGCCCGAAAGAAAAAGCAAGGGAAACACAAAAACAGAGCCTTGTTTACGAGCTAATTAAACCTAATTAGTGCATCTTAAATGGTTTGGGAAAAAGACAGGAAAGAGAGAGTAGCGTAGCGGGATGACATTCAGTGCAGCCAGCTGGGAATCGAACCGGGGACTGGCTGATCAAAGCATTTTGCACACGCGCACACACGCACACGCACACACGCACACACACACACACACACACACACACACACACACACACACACACACACACACACACACACACACACACACACACACATTAGGGTTAACCTTTCCACATACAGTACACTATGTCAGCATTATAATAGGTGGCGCCGGCGTGCCACATGCTGGCATTTATCTGGGTCATGGTGCCAGGCTAAATGTCACTGCTAATGAAGGAGCTGCTCTCTGCCAGTGTCCAGACTGTCCACAGAGGAGCCACTTCACTGTGGTCTGCAGGGAAATACTGTGTGTGTACTGTAGTGTACAGTGTTGATTTTGACAGCAAATTCTTATTTCGTTTTAGTCTTTTAAATACATTTTCATTTAGTTTTAGTCATAATATTATTGTAGTCACCTGAAATGTTTTAGTCTAGTTTTAGTCATATTGTAGTCACCTGAAATGTTTTAGTCTAGTTTTAGTCAACTAAATATCATAAGACTTTAGTAAACTAAATCAAATGTAGATTTATTCGACTAAAACCTTGTGATATTTAGTCAAATATATTTTGGCCTGATTTTACACTTGGTTGCAAAAAAAAATGTTTCATACAACTGTACATTGTACATACAACAAGTACAGTAACTGCAGGGGAAGCATCTAAGAACATAGGCAAAAAAACTGAGCTATCCGTGTGCAAAAGCTGGAGTCTGAACCAACCGTGTGCTGTGAGACCCCAGACATGCTTATTCGGTTACTTGTTATGTGAAAGTCCTATGACGTCTATGAGATCTGACATCATACATACAATCCCTTTTATGCCCAAATATGGAGATCGATGTCTGTAGAACCAGCCACACTGGTTAGACTGACATGTATAGTCTACAGCAGGGTTCCCCAATTAGTTTTCCCCAAGGGCCGAATCATGTCTAGGGTACCAAGCCGAGGGCCACAACATTGCAGGGGGCGACGGTGGCGTTCACGCTACTCCAGCGACAGTTCAGATATCGTCGTTGTCGGGTGAAAATCGTATATGTCCAAAACCGTTCGTTTTGCATTTATCATTTTAAAAATGTTTTAAACTAGTGAAAACAGCCGATCTATAAGCACACAACGCCTCGCACCGCTAGGCGTTGTGTACTTGTAGATCTGGTGTTTTCACTACTTTTGTGAGACGGCCTTGAATGATGAAGCAGGGCTTTACTTTGCGAAAGAATGTACAAATTTGGAGATACGAGGTTTCCACCTGACAACGACGATATACTAGTGTTGTTGCTGCTCTTATAACCACCATTATTACTGGGGTTGGTGGGGGCCTGACAGTAGCCCCCCGCGGGCCGTAAATGGCCCGCGGGCCGCCTATTGGGGAACCCTGGTCTACAGTATAGGTTAGACTGACATACATGCATATACAGTACAGTATATTGGCATTCACAGATTAATATTGATGAAATCAGGGATCTCCATATACAGTATGGGCATAAAAGGGATTCTATTAGTGTGGTTAGATAGATAGATAGATACCTTTATTATCCCACGGGGGAAATTCAGTTGCCCTGGTTCCCCTGACATCACTGTGATATCAGAGCGTAACCACAGATAAGCATTCATTATTGCTATTGAGGCGTTACAGAGATACGTACTGACAAAATGTGACGATTCTCATACCTATGGGCTACGGTCGCAATAAACCTGTTAATAATGTATCTGAAGGAAGTGAGAGGCACTGAGTGAAACAATCACAGACTACTTTGATATACAATTAACATATTTATTAAACAATGCAGGGAAAGGAACATGACTATGAATGAAAACGATTGTGAAATAATATATAATCTAAAAATAATAAATGCATGTATAATCGAATAATTTGAATAGAAAATCTATGCTTTGATTGATTGACCTCAGCACACATAGGAACACGGAAACCAGACAGAGCTCTTTGGCATTATATGAAAAGAAGATTAGAGGAGAAAAGAGATGATTTAGATTGTGTCATGATCTAACCTGCACTCAAAGTCATTAATGTCATGGTCATTATGTCTGTAAGGCCAGACTGTGACTATGAGACGGTGACAAATGTAAGTTTCTAATAACTGTCTAAGGCTAAGCTATCAAATCAGATTTTCTTTCTGTGAAAGGCAAACACTTAACCCTGCAAGGCCCAGCGTTGCTTTTTGGCAACATTTTTGAAAATCATTTAAAAAAAAATGTTATAGTTAGTTTTCCTGTTCTTTTTTCACATTAACATCACCATTAAATCCTATTGTTTAGTATTACAATGCCATTGGCCACGATATTTGCATATAAATACCCCCCACAGGGGCTGACATTCACACCTCCCAGAGAAGTTGAAATTCCAGCGTCTGGACAAACAACATCTCACTTTTTAACTGAAGCTATTCCTCACTAAAACACAAGTAAAATGCCTGTAATATATTTTTTCGTGATCATTAGAATGTCTAGAACATGTACATATGTTATTATTGTGAAAAATATCCCCAAAATGCAAATTAGAGCATGATTTATGATTTATGGCTATAAAACCTTACAAAAACATTATTATTTTTTTAACATTACATTTTCCTGTGATTAGGACTCCTACAACAGCATCTGATTTTTTTATTTTTATTTTTTGGCCAGTAGAAATTAATTCGGGTCTTGCAGGGTTAAAGACGTACTGAAACCCACATTTCAGACTTTTTAATCCTATGTAAAAATTCCCTGAATCAGTAGTCAGCAGTAGACCTCACACACGTAAGTGATTTAGTTTTAGTGTTTTGCACACCATTATAATGGTCTTATTTTGAAGACCCAATTACTGAATGTCAAGTGACCAGGGTTTCTTCAGAATATGTATAACACTGATTTACTAAGACACTACTGCATGTATGGTACATTAGGAGTCCACTAGGACAGTGGTTCTCAAACGTTTTATTTTCAAGGACCCCCCATAACGCTGAGAGTATATAGAGGTCCATTTGTACACTCTCAGAGTTAAAGACCAGTAATGGTCATTTAGGGCTAGCTCTATGTGTTTGTCTACTTATTTTGTATGTCCATGGCAAAAATATAATTTTGACAAAAATGTCCACTACAAGCCAGCATTGCGATGACCCTTAGTTCCCTGTCTTAGCTGATTTGAGTGGGCAGAAGTGGCTGTAGGCCTGGATAAGGCTTTGAGGGTATGGGGGTGCTGTGTGTGTGTGTGTGCCAGGCAGCAACTGGGAGCCAATCGATGGCGTTGAAAAGAGTAGGAAACGTGAAATTGTACTGCAGAATTCAGGTTCATTTAGAGGGATTTCAGTTTTCAGTTAAAGAGAGAGTTACGGTAGTCTTTTTGAGATGACTGAGGTCTGCATAAGGAGCTGGAGCGGCCTGTCTGAGGAAGGGTCTAATCCTTTGAACGTTATGAAGTGTAAGCCTACATGCAGGAGCAAGTGAAGTGAAGCAAGATCTACATGCTCACAACGCCTCACGTTTTGTGAGAAATTAGATCTACTACTTTTCACAATAGAACCGTGTTATACATAATTTAATGCCTCAACTCTAAGTGCTCGTCGGGGTGGGGGTCCTTAGTTAAAATATGATTATTTTGGGGGTCCCCAGTTAAAATATGAGTATTTTGGGGGTCCCCAGTTAAAAAATGTTTATTTTGGGGCATCACGGCCTGAAAAGATTGAGATGGGGCAGGACTTACCTGGGAAGAAGAGCAGCTCGGTCGTATCTGTGTTCGGCTCGAGGAGGTGGAAAGTCAAGACATCCACTGAGAGATGTCAGTCAGGCATGCAGTGATGCGCTCTTCCACCTGAGTGGCAGAGGGGAGGGGGATAGGAGGAGAAAACACAGTTGCTTGTCATTGGCATAACGATGATAGGAGAGCTTGTGAGCAGAGATGACAGCGCCAAGAGAATTAGCGTAGAGGGAGGAAAAAAAGGATCCCAGGGGGATCCCTGGGGGATCTGTACTTGGCAAGATCTAACTCAAATGTTAACAGCGTGAGTTCAGGCGTGTGGTGTTGGTCGTTTTTTTTACTCTATTAACACGGAGAAACTCTTAATTAAAATAAGCTGTTCTTCTCATGGCTGAACGAGGACTGTGGAGCGGGACCCTCTCGTGCTGAGCGGGCGAAATAGAAAACCCGGATGCAAAGTGGGAGCGGAGTGATCCTAAAATGCTTCAAGCAGAGTGGGGAATTGCTGCCCCTCCACTCCACTCCACATAACTAGAAGCAATTGGTTTACAGCCATGTATATGTTGTATGGCTTGACCTAAGTTTTCTGAAAAAAAGACAAATATTATTCAAAAATTACAAAAACAAATATGTTTCTACATACTGTACATGTACTGTACTACACTAAAATGCGTTTCTGGCCTGAATGGGTTAAAAGGGCGGCTGTCCAGAATACCTTATTTGTTGGCCCATGGTGGTGGACTGTGGAGCTCTTGAGAGAATCCGCTTACTCCCATTGCGTTGCCCTGAATAGCTACAATTAAAAGAAAAAACAATTCGTCCAAAACAGAACCTGTGTTCTAGTTATTATTTAGTCACAAGCTCTGGTTAATACTTTGCATTAGCTAAATAGTAATAAAACATGTATATCTACAGTAGCAGATCTATAACACATTGAGAGATGCTATTTTAAACAGGGGTTAGGTGGTTAATTCATAATAATATTCTTGTTTGTGCCCAATGAGTGAAAATGTAGATGATTGGGTGGCGACATTAATTTGTTTCATAATATTTTCTTGTCTTCTCGCCCACTATTACTACTTTAACTGTTTCAGATGTGCCATTTGAGAACTTAAAACGTCATGCCATCAGCAAGACAGTGGATTGTAAGTAAATTGACAATGACAATGCCAATGTCTTGTCTTCAGTAACAAAAGAGAAGAATTTGCAAGAATAAACATTGGAAAAACCTTGGGAAAACAAGTATTTCCAGAAATAATGCGGGAAAGTAGCAGATCTGTAAGCTCAAAACTTGTCGCTTCACAGCATGCCACGTTTGAAGGTTGTAGATCTGCTACTTTTGATGATTTTGTGTTGCCATCATTCATCACTGCTAGCATAGCGTGCGACAGCAGCGAGCTAGCAGGCCAGAGGCTTCCACTAATAAACCAACACAGTGCTGTCTGGCCCTAACACACAGCCTGCAGTATTCTAGTCCCTCTCCCCTCCCCTCATAAACAGGGGTGTCACTTGGGTATGGCAGGGGTATGCAGCTGCCATAACCTGGGTCCGGGGGGGATATAAAAGTTGTAAATAAATATAAATCCATGAATGTCGCTTTGTCTATATTCTGTGCTGGTTATTATGTTGTTAAATTACAGTAAAATAATGCAAAATGTAACAAAATGTCACGTTAACAAGGTATTATAATTATATTCTCCACACTTGTATTCTCCCCATCTTGGAGAAAATGGTATATTCCCAGGTTCCGCAGGTCAGCTGCACAGGTGCAATGCATTATTGTTAATTGTGGCACATTTACTAACATGCAAAGTTTAGCTGCACTTGAACAACCGTTCCAGGCTGCCATATCCAGCCCAAGAAACCTTAGAAACCCGTCTAAAAAAACGGACAAAACTCGCTTTTTTTCAGACATTGTGAAAATAGCCGATATACATGCTCACAAAGCCTTGCAGTGCGAGGCGTTGTGAGCATGTAGATCTGCTATTTTCACAAAAGAACCGTGTTATACAAAATGTAATGCCGCTTTTCCATGAGGACTCCCATCTTTGCCATACCCTAGCTTTTGCTGAACTGACGCCACTGCTCATGCAGTGCCAGGGCTTTGTCCTCAGCAGACAGGATGAATACTCCTGGTTCCCCTGCAGTCATAATGTCTTTCCTCTGGTGGCCCGGGTTGCTGGATTTGCTTTATTTTACTTTATTTATTTTATTTGGTGTTTGGCTGCGAGTATTGATGAAGCTGAAATGGGATTGCTTGCTCTGTATAATGTGGCTATTGCTCAGCCCGGTGTGTGTGTGCGTGCGTGCGCATGCGTGTGTGTGTGTGTGTGTGTGTGTGTGTGTGTGTGTGTGTGCGTGCGTAACGTTGTGCATATAGATATCCAAACTCTGACACGCAGCCGCCAAGGAGATTTGTGCGAGCAAACGGCAAAGCCACAGGGGGCGTGCATGTGCGTCCGTGTGTTGTGGAGTGTGTCAATAATCACTCTAATGTCATGCTGTCTGACCTTGGAGAACATGCGCGCACGCACGCACGCACGCACGCACGCACGCACGCACGCACGCACGCACGCACGCACACACACACACACACACACACACACACACACACACACACACACACACACACACACACACACAGAGCAATGCACGTACACACAGAGAGAAAAAGAAAGGGAGAGACAGAGGCAGAAAAAGGTACACAGGGGAAAGGAAGCGAAAGTGAGCGAGATAAAAGAGAGAGTGAAAGAGAGAGCTGGAAAGAGAGAGTGAGAGAGTGAGAGAGAGAGAAGTGCAGCAGAGAAGCCAATGCATTGAGCTCCCACTGTTCGGCTGCTATTTACTCCTCTGATCCCAGTGTGTACGCCACACTCCATTACCACTGCTACTAATGAGCTGGAGCTGGCCCCTGCTGTCTGTGCGTGTGTGTGCGCGCCCCACGTATTACTATACTTCGGAGGTCCGAGCAGCCTTCTATTATACTGCAGTGTTGATTTTGACAGCACATTTTGGTGTAGTTTTAGTCATACTCTTTGGAATAAAATTCCATCTAGCTTTAGCCATATTTTAGTCATCTGATATTTTTATAGTCGACTCTACAAGTTCACAGTCAGCGAAGATATTTCATGTGTAGCGAAAACAGAAAAGTCACTAGTATAGAGCCCTAAGGGACTAAGAAGTACACTATACTGTGACTGTCTGCGAGGAAGTGCCTTTCAAATAGTACTTTTAATTGAATTGTGTCTTCCTTTGTATTCTAGCTGACTAGCTATTGATAATTTGCAGTACTGCTCATTAGCTGAAGTGGGTTCCTAAACAACACGATCACTGTCCCTGGTGCTGAACTCTTGCAACGCTTTCATGCTCTGAACTTGTGTGAGAAGTTCCGTTTTGGCCGAGATCAACCTTGAGGATGTAATTCATTGTCATTTATTTTGTCACCTTCACTGTCATTTCATCCATCGTCTCTGTCGGGTGGAAATCTCATGTCCAAAACAGTTATTTCTTACAGGATGATGGTATTCCTGCTGGGCCTTGGGCCTGACGCACCTCCAACGGTGCCGATGGAGGACTATGCATGGCAGGGGCGTCCACTTCCCTGAGCCAGGCCTAAACCTGACCGCATACCATAAAAGGAGTTGCAGGAGGTCTTCAGCAGGGGACCACCATTCACCAATGTTTCGCTAGCCTCGCAAGCCATCCCGAGCTACGTCATCACCAATGTGCTTCCTTTCTCGGTCTGGTGTCCCTCCCATAGAGGCTCATTATTAGACTTGGTTCTCAATTTCCAATCAAAAGGCTGCATTTCGGGCGAACCCGCCTCACACCGCTCCTGATTGGTCGAGCGGCTGCTACAGCTCTCGCATTTTGTAAACAAAGATGGCGGACCCCATGTCCGACGCGAGTACACAAATCGCAAATAAAAGCTGCATTAAGCAAAGTTTTATCTGAAATCAACGGCATCTCATAACTTAAAAACGAACAACAGTTTGCACCTTTGGAATATCTGTCTGGAAAAGACGTATTTGATGTTCCCCCGATGATGTTTTGATGCGCTGATGACCTGTCAGTCAAAGTGAGTAATTACGTCATTGCGTAATGCGTTGTCTATGGAGAACTCCCAGACTCTCCTTTTGGAGATATGGGCCATGGCTTGGCCATCTGGCCAGTGATATATATCGATGACATCAGAGATCTTCATATATGGGCATAAAAGAGATTCTGGGGAATACCCATATATAGACATAGGTGATGTCACCTGTGATGTCACAGTGACAAGGAACCAACCAATAGACTGTAAAAATGCGTACTGACTGACTGACTGACTGACTGACTGACACAGAGACAAGCTGCAACATTTCTCATGGTATACTGCGACCTTCGATCGCAAAAGTACTGAAAATGTTAAATACTCCAGTAAAGTAAAAAAGAATACCTCAAAATTGTACTTACAGTACTTGAGTACATGTACTTTGTTACTTTCCACCTCTGAAGGTTGGGATCAGCCACACGAGATGATCTCGCTTTCAGGCCCTTCATGTCTGACGCCTCGGAATGGCTTGTTATCATTATAATGTGCTCACATTAAGACATCACACATGGAGTCTGATGGCCCCTAATGAGAAACACGTTAATGTAGGCCTAGCATGCCGCAGCCAGCGGCCCCATGATCGGATAAATATTTAATAAAACATTACACGGAACGGCTGACTGGCTGCTCGCTGATGAGCTGCCGCACTGCGCCACATAACGAGATATTACGCAGTGAAATCCTCCGTTTCAATTTGACTCTGAATGTTTTCATTTGCTTCAGACCTGTAATGGTTCATTTCAGGCACGTGCACACATAGACATCAAAGGGGGCTCGAGCCCCTGCCCTTTTATTCATCTGTAAAAAGTGCCCTCTCCAGACCGCAAATGCAGTTTTTACTATGGTGACAGAAATGCAAATGCCCTCTTTCCATGCCATACCTGAAGGCAGCGTTCAAGAGAATGTCCTTGTCCAAACTCTCCTGAACTAGAATGCAGCATCTTATGTTGAAATGTGTAGAAATCAAGCATCGAAAATAGCCGACCTCCAAGCTCACAACGTGTCACAGCCTGACCTGAAATGGTATTTTCTGTTTAATGAAGAGCTCAAGAGACATGTAGGGTTAGGTTTTAATTTAGGACGCATCATCAGTAGTGTTCCTCCAGGTCATGGGGTGTTTCGGCCATTACACTATACACCCTCGCCAAAGGTGGCCAGCTCAGGGTGATCAGCCCTGAACTTGCATCAATCCCGATTAGTCATGAGAGTAGCGTTCATCTTGGATGGCAGACTTCTCATAGGACTGTGCAAGGCAGGGGCATCCTTTTCCCTGAGTCAGGCTGGCAGACTTCTCATAGGACTGTGCAATGCAGGGGCATCCTTTTCCCTGAGTCAGGCTTAGGCTGACCGCATACCTTCTGGTTTGCTACTTTGGGGCCCAGCAGGGGTCTTTCCTCCTCATAAAAGGCCACAGGCTGCTTTTTTTGGCTGCCTCCGATGCAGCTTTGATGGCTGAACACTGGCTTTGGCCTCTAATTCCCAGGTCTGCAAACAGTCTGGTTGTAGATCTTGCCACAAACCCTCTGCATCCCACCTCCATTGGGCGGACTTCAGTGTTCCAGCCGTGATGTTGTGCTTCAGCATAGCGTAGGTGTTTCCACTCGTAAGCCTCATCCACTGAGTCCTCCCAGCTACTGTGAGCTCGATGATGTACACCTTTTTTAGAGAATGAGACCAGAGCACCAAGTCAGGTCTCAGGGTGGTTGTAGCGATCTCTGGAGAAAACACAAGCTGTCGGCCAATATCAGCCAGTATCTTCCAGTCGCGAGCCAAACGTAGCTGGCCTTGCTCAGATGGTGTCAAGCCGCTCCTGGTTACCTTTGCCCCCTCACGGACAAAGGTAGTTGCCTGTTGGTGGTTGGATGCTGGTGGCGGTAGGTAGTTGGTTGCAGCTCGTTTGTCCTCCAGGGTGGATGCAAGGACTTTAGGACTTGGTTGTGACGCCATGTGTAACGTCCCTGGGCAAGACTGGTTTTGCACCCTGATAGAATGTGCCTTAGGGTGGCTGGCGTTGAACAAGAGGCATACAGTATTGGTCTGGTTTCCAGGCTAGTAAAACCCTCGTTTTAATGTAAGTTAGGATTTAAAAGACAATTATAGAATCTGCCTCAGCTCTTAATGGCTTGTATAAACAACTAGTAAGTAGGCCAGTTAGGACACAGTCATTTTGTTAGCATATGTCTGTACTTGCCAGCATGCAAGCCAGTCTAATTATCATTATAACACAGGCAAGGAAGACAGCTTACAAATAAGCAATTAATTTCTGAAGCATGTAGGTATGTTTTACATAGTTTAGGGAGTAGTCACCCCCTTGCTTTGTAACATGCTTCTGTTACAAAGTGTGTGTGGGTGTGTGTGTGTGTGCGCGCGTGTTTGTGTGTGTACTTGCGCCATTGCGTGTGTGAATATACAGTGTAGTTTATTGTCCTTTCAGTGTGACTTCAGTCAAATCAAACTGTAGAAGTTGTACCGTACATATCCATTATAAAGTGTATGGGCAGCGTAACAAAATGAAAACGGGATGTTTTGAAATTCAGGAGGCTTTATTGAAAACCGTTTCCACTGTTCACCCAATGGTCACCATACTGAGGGAAACGTGAACCAGTGGTTCTCAACCTGTGGGTCGGGACCACCATGGGGGTCCCCATACATCATTTTTTGGGGTGTCCCCGGATGACGGTGAGGTGACAATTTAAGGACTGGCTTATACAATGTCAGTGGTGGACAGGGTAGCCTAAGAAATGTTGAGTAAACTTAGAAGAATAGTGAATATACACATCTATCTCTGTATATAGGCAACCAACAAGTTCATAGCTATACAGATCTATCTCTGTATATAGTAGGCAACCAACAAGTTCATAGCGTGTCGCACCGCGTTGTGAGCTTGTAGGGACGCCATAGGGTTCATGTGGTTAACCCAAGTTGGGAAAGTGCATCAGTTAGGTTATGTGAGAACTTCAGCCACACAGCGCATGTGTGTGTGTGTGTGTGTGTGCACATGTGTGCGTACTGGAATACAGAAGATGACATATTGAATGCTAAGTGAGTCGTGCATTACCCACAGGAACCTGGGTGACGGCTCACTCACCTGTAAAGGAACCTCAGCAACAGCAGCAGAGAGAGAGAGAGAGAGAGAGAGAGAGAGAGAGAGAGAGAGAGAGAGAGAGAGAGAGAGAGAGAGGGAGGGATGGAGGCCAGGGAGAAGGAGACAGCAGGAAGATGGGTGGTCTCTATAGGGGCACAGACGCTGTCATCTTCAATCATGTGACCTTCCCACCCAGCCCGGATCAGATCAATAGTACGTAAGGTAAAGTCTCCCAGGTAAACAAAGATGGGGCGAACGCATGACAAGAGTAATTGCTGACATTTTCTCGGGGAGAAAACACCTCAAGACTCTTTGAGTGGAAAACATTTCTTAGATTTACGTCCCTATCTGGCTGTCGCCTCTGAAAGAGCCCCGCCGCTGGAACCAGATGCAACTGACGTGCCACTGCTGAGCGTGTGTTTGTGTGTGTGTGTGTGTGTGTGTGTCTGTGTGTGTGTGTGTGCGTTTTAAATTGACCACTTCAAACCTGGCATCACAGTTTCTGGCATGTCATTGTACTGTATATAGACGGACAAAAAATAAAAAATTGTAAATTTTTTGAAAACAGCCGAACTGCAGGCACACACACACAATGTGTCTCATTGTTATTGACTGCCTTTAGTTCTGAGAAGTAGACACAGCAGCAAGAAAGAGGACAACAGCAGACATCACCTTGGTTATACAGCCGGATAATGTAGATGATCAAGGTCACAACATGATTGTAGATCGACTACTTTTGGAGAACACCGTTGGATTCACTTGTGGCGAGGATTTCTCCGGCGACACAGGCACAATGCCAATTCGTCAGTAGAGTGGATTAATTACCATGCCGAAAATCTGCAATTCACAAATGCGTATTGAACCATTGCCTTCCTATACTGGGAGGAGGCCCATGGGGCAGAGCAAGGACCAGATGGGGGGATTAGATCTCAACGCTGGCCTGGGAACGCATTGGGATCCAAGCTGTCTAATGTGGCCAGCTGGGTCATGGAGCTATTACCTCCACTACCACACTCTGGATAAGTGGTGGAAGATGGATGGGTGCTTAAAAAAATACTCGTACTCATACTGCCCGATGCCGTAGTTCACAAGGTGAACAAATATGGTACACAGCAGGAAAACATTGCCAAGCAACGCTAAGCTCACAATTGACATTTTTAATGACATGCCCAAATAGAGATGCCAGGTGGTTGGTTAAATGAATGAACAAATGAATGAACTAGACTGCACTCTGCCGAGGTGACAACTTGCGCCTTGTTATTTATATCAGGTCGCACTTGTTGGTGGTCACCAGTGACGTCACTTGTTGTTGGTGACCAGTGATGTCACCCTGTGTCACCCTGTGTTTTTTCAAGGGGTTTCCCATTAGATGACGTAAACACACACACACACACACACACACACACACACACACACACACACACACACACACACACACACACACACACACACACACACACACACACACACACACACACACACACACACACACACACACACACACACACACACACACACACGCCAGAGCATACGAGCGGAGTGGAGCACGAGCGGTGCGGGAAGCGGAGCGAGACGTTTTTTAGTTGAGCGTGAGCGAGCGACTTTTATAATGGGTCTGAGCGCCGACCCTCTTCCGCTTCGAGCCGATCCTGTTGGGGCCGCGCGCCGCATGTTTCCAACAAAACAGTGGCGAGTGGACAGCTCTCCAAGTCTCCATCAAAGCAGAGGCTCACGTTAGCGCAGCCATTTGTGTTGGGAACACACTGGCAAAGGAGAAAGTGTTTCAGACATGGTAGCAAACTGCTTTTTTAACTCTGATTGACGGCCCTGAGCGGAGCGTGGAGCGAGCGCGGAGCGAGAGATGCGAAAATCAAGTTGAGCGACGGAGCGGCGGGGAGCGGAGCGGCACGGTGGCCGACCAGAGCGACGAGCGTGTGGGACAAGAGTCCTCTGGAGCGCGGAGCGGCTTTTGTCATCGCTCCACTCCGCTCGTGTGCTCTGCCAAACGCAGTACTTGCGCACTCTGCTGGCGCAAGTAAGAATGAATGAATGTCATTTAAAAGTATTTTTATTACATTTGTCCCATTCCTTTTGAACTGGTGCCCCCAGGCGAAAACCACTTTGAAACTGAAATTCGGTATTGTTCAAACCATGACATGGCGTAAAGTGATGATCATAATGTGGCTGGCTCATCTTACCCATTTTGCTCAACTTACCCCATTCTCCCCAGACAAAAACAGACAATCTTTTGTATTCTGCCACTCTTTTAAGGTGCTTTCACGCTGGATAAGACATTTTTTCTCGAGGCATGCAAGTCAAAGTAAAGAAGAAACATCAAGAAATATTTTGTACCTATGCTCAACTTCACTTTGAGCGAAGAATCTCACGTCCAGTGTGAATGCAACAGACCTGCACGTTTCGTTGAAGATGCTTCTCTCAATGAAAGGACTGCCTTCGCAATTTAATATAAGTGCCATACACGGCAATTCCATCGCCGCAAGGAGAGAGCAATCATTGGTACCATGGCTCGTTCTTTTACATCAAAGGGCTTCTGGTTTAAGGCTTATTAAAAGTTGCTTTCACAGGCTGTCTCGGAGCCCAAACCTTGGCAGCCAAGGAGGAGTTGCCTTGTTGAAGTTGTGAACGGCCAATTATTTTGTGCCTTCTCTCTTCTGGGTGCGTTCTGAAGTAAAAAATGCAGGAAGAGACTGAAGAGGTGTTTTGGAAGGATGCTTTTACAGGAGATGCAGGACATTGAATGACTTTTTTTTTTTCTTTTTGCCTGTGACTTATCTGTGACATGAATTCACATTTGGCCCGGTTTTGGGCTTTAACTTCCTCTTACAGGTGGCTTGGCTCTGAAAGTAGACGGTTAAACAGATAAGTTAAATGTTTCGGTGGGCTGCAGTGATCATGAAGCCCGCGGTGTAGTGCTTTGTAGTCTTTTTGACCGTTAACGTTGTAGTTTTATGACTCAAAAAGAATACACGGCACTACACCTGATACGGGCTTGACACTCCCCATAGGCCCCATATTTTTTTTTTTGACAAACTAGATGTTATGCCATTTCATGTTTCCTTCAAAACACTCCTTTTGCATCCACTTCCTAAATTTTGTCCAACACTCAGAAATCGGTACATATTATCTCTGGAGTCATGTGATCGAGATTTACAGTATCAGTCAGATTTAGCAGATGCCATTCCAACAAGCCAACAGGCTATGGCTGCCTTCCACCTTTTGCGGGGCCCTAGGTAGAAAAACACTGTACTACTCTCCATTGACAGCTCACTTTTCTAGTTTTATCATGCGCCCAAATTTGGGCTGAAACCATGCCCAAATTTGGTGATGACTGACTTAATCATTATGATGTCATTGATAAGACCAAAATAAATAGTGTACAGTGGTTCACTAGTGACTTCATTGTCACTATCAGTATCCGCTGTCAGCATACATGGTGCACCCATTTCAGAGTACTTGAAGTACGTCAAGTACATGATGCACAATGCAATATATAACCTTTATGTAACCAGCAAGAGAGACATTGAGACAAAGTCTCGTTTACACGTCTAATAATTTTGTTAGTGTTTGAGGATCTCCATTTAAGGGTAAAAGGTGACTCGTGTGTCACATTCCGGCTCTTATTTGCACTTTTTAAAACATCTCGACCAGTATGGCTTTGTACTGCACAATGAAATTACTCACTTTAATTACCTTATTTTCCTCATTCTTGCTATTATGGAGCAATCGCATTGAGGTTACAGCCGGACAGTTTCTCAGCAGTGGTCATACTAACAACTGGGCAGTGCTGGTATCCACGTCCAGATTTTGGTTCAACTATCGCCACGCGGCCAATACTCTGTCCATGTACAGAAGTGTCAAGAGACTGGGCATCCCGGACAGTCACATAATACTGATGCTGGCGGACGGCATGGCCTGTAACCATAGAAACCCAGAGCCCGCCACAGTGTTCAGTGACTCGTACATGGGGCGGAATGAGTACGCCGACGACGTGGAGGTTGATTATCGCGGCTTCGAGGTGACGGTGGAGAACCTCCTGCGAGTTCTGACCGGCAGGACGCGGCCGAGCATGCCGCGCTCCAAACGCCTCCTCTCGGACAGCCGCAGCAACGTCCTCGTATATCTCACTGGACACGGCGGTGACGGTTTCCTGAAGTTCCAGGACTCCGAGGAGATCAGCAACACCGAGCTGGCCGACGCCTTCGAGCAAATGTGGCAGAAAAGGCGGTACAACGAGCTGCTCTTTATCGTCGACACCTGTCAAGGAGCCTCCATGTATGAGAAGCTCTATTCTCCTAACGTCATGGCCCTTTCCAGCAGCCTGGTTGGAGAGGACTCGCTGGCTCAGCGTACAGACCTGGATATAGGTGTCGCCCTGATAGACCACTACACCTTTCACCTGCTGCAGTTCCTGGAGGGCGTCCACCCCGCCAGCAACGCCAGCATAAACGACCTGTTCGAGGTATGCGTCGGTCAGTGCGTGTCCACTCCGGGCCACCGCACCGACCTGTTCCGGCGAGACCCGGGGAGTGTCCTCGTCACCGACTTCTTCGCCGGCGTCCGCAGAGTGGAGCTCACTGCGGAAACCATGGACGTGACCGATCTCAAAGTGCAGCCTTTGAGATCGGGAGAACAGGAGAAGCCTGTGTGTGGGGATTTGCAGAGGGAGAGCCAGTCCTACGCCGACCAGCTCCCGGTGTCCGAGCTCATTCGTCAGCAACACGAGCAGGACGACTGGCACCCTCCAGATGGCTTTATCCTGGGCCTTTGGACCCTCGTCCTCCTCCTCATCTTCTTCGTGACCCATGGTATCGGACGCCTTCAAACACGTCTTCCTGAAGACCCTGCAGGCCACTCTCATCAGTCTGGCCAGTGCTGCCAAACAGAATCTGTTCCCACGTCAGAATGATCCCCCCCCCCACGGATTCCTTGAGTAACAACAGCTGCAACCCAGGACAAAAAAGATAGTTGTAGACTTGGAACTTATTTCCCATGATCCGTGTGTGTGTGTGTGTGTGTGTGTGTGTGTGTGTGTGTGTGTGTGTGTGTGCGTGTGCGTGCATGCATGCTTGCAATAGGGCATATTAACCAAAAGAAGCTTGTAGATTTCCTATTTCCTATCTATAAAATCTATAAAGATTTTTATACATTTGAAAACTTTAAATGGGACATTCTGCATAATGAGTACCTTCTACTTTTGGTACTTTAAGTACATTTTGATACCAATACTTTTCTACTTTTACTCAAGTAAATGTTGAATACCAGACTTTTACTTGCAACAGAGTATTTCTACAACGCAGTATTGATACTTTTAGCAAATTAAAACAAAGTGATTTCCACCACTGGAAATAGATAATACATACAGTACATACATGATGACATCATGAGTTGTGCTGAAAATACCAACAGGTGACACTGGGTTAAAACCCGTCAGATCATATATAGGATTTATTTACATGTTTTCTTTCTATTTACAGATTTTGTTTTTTCAAAATTTGCTCTGTACAGATTTTCTTCTTTTTAATCGGAGGAGGAACTACTGTACTCCTGTCGCCCACACTCTAGTACAGTTAGATGTTTTGTTTGAGCATTTAGAGGCAATATGTCAAGGGGAGTGACAAAAAGAAAGCAGTTTGGTTTCTCATAAACAAAATGAATTTGTGAAAAACAAAACAAAAACGCTCAAATGAAAAACCCTGAATGAAACAAAGGGGTCACAAAGGATCACACTCAGGAAGATTTTTCTTTTTAAATGTAAACGAGGCATTTAGAAAAAGTCACTGCATGATTTGCCTGGTGATTCGAGACGGTGCCGAAACTAACCGTTTTGAGGGTGTGTCTTGAAGCTCTGGCTAGCTAGCTCCAAGGTTATGTTTGCCACAGTAACAATCTCGTACGGGAGTTAACTTCAGTCCACAACATTGGAGAAGAAAGAAAATGCACTCATAAAAAGGACAAATAAAGATGAGAAAAACAGCTAACGCATGTTCTGTCACCCACACTAGTTAACTATTTATGCCATACTTCATCGCAGGACAAGTAGCAAAAATAGCAGAGCTCAAAACTCGTCGTGATGCAACACATTGTGAGCTTGCAGAACTTGTACAATTCTGGAATTATCATCATTTTGGAAGATTTTCCCACAAAAGGGACACTAGGGTTTAATGTGGTTAAACTGTAAAGAAGGGCTGGGAAAAGGGACGTGTTGATCAGGTGTGTGCTAGCCGGACTGTGCTCTGTTTGGCCATGAGGCCATGCTTCCGTACATACTGTCATAGGAGTTCAATTTAAGTAATTTAAGGGTTGAGCTTCACTGTCAATGACACAAACACACACTCTGTTTCTCTCTCACACACACGCACGCACGCACACACACACTCTCTCCCTCTCTCTCTCTCACACACACTCTCTCGCTCCCTCTTTCACACAGGTGGTTCTCAACCTTTTCTGGATCAGGGCCCACTTGAACATCTAATGGGTGGCCCAGTGGGCCCACCCATCTGACAAATTAACTGTGGGCAGCTGTGGGGGGGCTGTGTGCAAAGGGGTCATCAATATGTCCATACATGGACAAATGTGTCCGTGGCAAAGCCGTCTTGTCCGTGGTACTTTTTAGATTTTCTTTTTTACACACGATTATATTTTTCTTATATTGATCATAAGATCCAAGCCAACAAAGCGACGACCCCTGCATGTGCATTTTCACTGTTCAGAGTTTTCAGAGTTCCGTATATTTTATTAATCATTCAATCAATTGTGTTCCGGTCTGGACTAACACAGTGTACTCTAAGTTCATATTTACCGTATTACTATCACTGTTTTGCCAAGTATTTGGGGCACCGACTTGCAGTATCCTCACAGCCGGTTGAGAACCACAGAGATAAATATTCATTATCAGAAACCACTGATCATTCATGTAAATAGGAAACTGAAACCAAACGGGACAAAATACATATAAGTACTGTACTCCATAGTATATTTGCGTGGCAAAAATAGCCCATCAACAAGCTCACAACGGAATCTGTAGATAGGCTATTTTCACTATTTCTGATGCCACTTGACATGGTTGAAAAGCGTAACTTTTGAAACACCCCAATTGTACGTTTTCTTGTTATTCTGTAGGTGCAAGAGCGAGCTAAAGAGAGAGAAAACTGAAACAAAAAAAGGGAACGAAGAAGACAAAAATGAAAGAGACAGAAAGAGAGCAAAAAGAAAAAGAAAAAAACAGGCACATTTGTATTGATACCCCAAAAAGAAGCGGTGGTTGATCTCCGCAGTGAGAGTAAAAGTTCACCATGACATGGGGATTAATTGAACTAATTCATGACCCAGGAGTGTGTGCAAATTGGTCACACTCTGAGCTACAGATAGATAAGGAGCCCACCGCATGAGGAATGTTCAATTTATAAAACTCTTCATCTAGTACAGAACTGTCAAACCCATCTTTGTTTAACTTCATGGTTTCGGGCACCGGTGAGCGAGTGAGTGACGAGTGAGTCACACACAAAAGTAAACGAAACAAAAAACTAAAAATCCCCCCCTCTCCCTCCCCAACCTAGTTATTTTCAGGTCCAGATAACGGTCGTCTTCTCAGCAAAAGCCCCAGAGGTTCCTTCCTCCTCAGTCGGCACCCATTCTGAGACCCCGGCTTCATTGAGATTCGACGCCGTCTTGTTTTTTTTTTCCCCCCAGCTACGGACACAACTGGGGGTTCGCTGGTCCGTAGCCTCCACTTTGGTACCAGAAAGTTAAGTAGAACACTGGACTGACTGTCAGGAGAACTTTAAGGAGTGTGTGTACGGCTGCAAGTTTTCTGTTCCCAGGTTGGGGAGTGTTAAGACGACTAATCGGAACGCTTCCGCGTTGATTATTCACAGTCATTGGTTGGTTGAAAGCTAAAAAAGAAAAGAAACATAGCTGGGAACAGCCGACACTTCAGGGTAAGGGTGATGGGGGACACGCCTCCATGGTCAGCAGCTCACTGTGGGGTGGGGGGGGGGGGGGGGGGGGGGGGGGCAGAGAGAAACCCAAGGCTCATCATCTCTTGTAGTGGTTGGGGGCGTCAGCGAAGGCAAACTTCAACCTGTAGGCCTCGGCCAGGAGCACGCTCACCTCCTCGTTGCCCCAGTGCATGGTGGGAAGGTTCTGCAGGAGGATCATCAGGCCCTGCGGGAAGACAGCGGAAAGAAAGAAATTCACCCTTTGTCAGCGTTCTGATTGGTCCCTGACTGACCAACCAGCAGGCTCTTTCTGCCTTGTCCCACCCTAGTTCCGCCTTTTTTTATGATGAATTAGCTAAAACATAATTTTTTGAGAAATACAAACATTTAAAAACATGCCCAGTCACTATACTGCACCTGAGAGGCTCCTTTTTTTCTTTTTTTTACTAAAACCAAGTTTAAAATGATAATTGAATACACAAAATAACAATAAGAAGCAACTGAATTTCAATGGTAGTGGATGGAGAGAAAGGACTTTTGTCCCACCAAGACACAGCAACCAATGGGTGCGAAGAGGGGCGAGACAACGGGCGGGACTTGACAAAGGGTGAATTATATATTATAGCCTAACCCAAAAATAACACAAAGTAAAACATAAACATTAAAGTTAATGGAAAGCTTTCGATGGAGACAGGTTATGACTGGAGATTTTTTCCACCCTAAAACATGATTATCAGGTATTATGATTATGATACACATGAAAACCAGTGTGTGTGTGTGTGTGTGTGTGTGTGTGTGTGTGTGTGTGTGTGTGTGTGTGTGTGTGCGCAGCGCGCGCGCGTGCGGGAGGGCAGAGTTGAGACCACAAACATTGTCCTGCCAACACGTTGCATAAGCAATCATGACACTGGAACGACAGCAGGGGGACAACATAATTAACACTTTATACTTTTATGTCCCCTCTTTTCTTTTCTTCTCTGCGACATAATAGTGTAACAAATTAAAGGTAATTCATTTCATTTAAAATGCCAGGAGTCTTCTGTGAACTTATTTCAGTGATGTCAACATGCTGCCTTGCTTTCCAGTACATTCATTTTCCTTGTAAAGCTGCTCTAAACGGGAACAAAATATTGGGGATAAGATGGGGGTTGGCAGCCAAATACATAGAATTTTGGGGGTAGGGACCCCAATAAGGTTTGAGAACCAGTGAGATGGAAGACATAGAAGGCACTTTTAGAGATTGGCCTCAGGTCTAAATGGGTTAATTAAGCTATGCGTTTATTAACTTTAATAGATGTGGGGTGGGGGTGGGGAAATCCCGCAGCTGAATTTCAGCTTCATCTTCATCCAGCTAACACCAATCCCAAAAGCTGGCTTTTAAAAAGTCAACCGAAATACTTCACTTGAAAGATACACCTCTCAGATTGTCGTCCTTTCTTTCTTTCTTTCTTTCTTTCTTTCTTTCTTTCTTTCTTTCTTTCATCTAACAGATTGAAGGGAGGAGTGAGGGCTGAGGGATTGGGGAGAGAGGGGAGGAAAAAGAAGAGAACGTGAATGGAATTCAACCTCCTTCCTCCGTCTCATCTGCAAAATGCAAGAACGTCAATACAATACAGACACACACACAGGATAACATGAATGTTATTACCGCTATCAAACAATCATTCTGCTAACCGTCGGTCAACAGGGTTTGAGCTGAATGCAAATTCCTTCACAGTCAACGCTGTGTGTAAGTTTCACACTGCCGGGAGATTTGCTCATGTTTAGTTCATGTGAGCTGTCAAAATGCACTGACTGGATACATGTATGCATGAGCATGTGGAGGAGAGAGAGAGTGAGTGTCCGAATATCTGCACGTTTGTGTGTGCGTGCGTGTGTACAGTATGTGCGCGTGCAGCCGTGCACGTGTGTGTTTACCCTCACTTTGTTGCACATTTGTTTTCTGTACCATTGCTACCTGGGGGGGCAATGGCACAAGAACAGTAGTTCTCAAAAATAGCAGATATGCAAGCTCACAGCACTTATAGTGCTTACAAGCTCACAGCACGTCACTTCGAGCCGCACTGCAAAAGTGCACATCTGCTGTTTATTTTTTTAACACAAATCTTCTCTTCTAGGGGTACATGGCACAAAACCTTTTCAGATGGGGCTCGGCAGCCAAATATATATCATTTTGCGGTTCCTTGACATGAAAAGGTTTGAGAACTACTGGTTTAGAAGGTATTTGTAGAATCGGCCTCAGGTTTTAATGGGTTGAATCTAATCAGAAACAAAAATCATTTAGAAGCATAACTTTTTGAAATGTCACGGTTTCCAATATCCACAAGTTTCCAACATCCCATCGTGCATTGCGTAGAAGGTGTGCGGCGGTTCTGGCGTTGCAGCCGAATGTGATCTAAAAGCTCACAACGGTTGCAACTGTGACGCGACGTGAGCTTGTATGTCAGCTTTTCTCCGAATGTGTCCCACATAATTCTACAGTAAATTCTCTGGGAAACAGATGGACAC
Source organism: Nannobrachium achirus (assembly GCF_963921795.1). Classification (NCBI taxonomy): domain Eukaryota; kingdom Metazoa; phylum Chordata; class Actinopteri; order Myctophiformes; family Myctophidae; genus Nannobrachium; species Nannobrachium achirus. The sequence continues at coordinate 30,832,112 of NC_137830.1, read as the reverse complement.
TCTTCGAGGCTAGTGGTGGCTGGCTATTTTCAGAGCGCAACACCCGAGCACAACTAAACATAAAATGCCTCGTCTTTTATTTTTACTCCATCTTTTCTCCACTAGTCCCCCCCCTCAAACATTTTAGTCTAGTTTTTATTTGATGAAAATTGTCAGTATATTTAGTCATCATAGCTTGGTTTAAATGTTGTTTTCATCAGTGAAAAAAGGTAATCGACAAACGTTTTTCGTCATAGTTTTAGTCGACAAAAACAACACTGCTTCACGTGCTGTCGTCATGTCACGCGGCCACAGTGCGAGCGGGGAGGGAACTGAACATGGCGTGCTGAACCATCTCTCACTCACATCTGGGTGGAAATTGCTTTACCACGGCAGAAAGACAGCGCACCACTATAGCTGATCAAGTGTTCTCACCGATCCCACTGTCACGTGTATAGATCGTACGCACGCACGCTCTCGCACACAGACACGCACGCACGCAGAGCCCTACTGTGGCTGGGTTAGGGTGGAGGGGTTCATTATGAGCATATTTCTCGGTGGTAACCATCTGCTGGCTATTAGTTGTATGGGGCTAATGACTTTAATCTAGTTTAATTACATACATTTAGCTATCGGGGGACAAACGCACTCGCTCCTCTCCGTGCAGGTGGCACAGGTTCAAGGGAGTGCGTATGGTGCGTGAGTGTGTGTTTGCGTGTGCGTTTGACGTTGTTTGTTTGTTTGTTGGCTAATGGAGGCGTGTAAAAAAACAGAGCAGAGCAAGTCCGCCATCGGGAGAGATTCTATATGTTTGAGAGAATGCATTGCCTAGAATTGAATTCGATCTGTGATGTTTGATGCACATGTGTGGCCAGGTTATTGCGACCGTAGGTAGGGCTGTCACAATTATTACATAATCGTCTAATCGCAATTATTTGAGATAATCGCAATTATTTTGCATAATCGTTTACATGTAGAGAAATGTTAATATAGTTACAAACACTTTCAAAAAGTAGTGGAAATAGCAGTTCTACAAGCTCACAACGCGTCGCCATATGACATGTTGTGTGCTTGTAGATCGGCTATTTCTACTATCAATGTTATTTTTTAGTATAGTATAAAATTTTCAAATATGTCAGTAATGTCTTTGTATATTTAAGCTATGTGTCATGATTGCCATGTGCAACTTCAAAGCCTAAAAGCCAAACAGAAATGTAATTGTCAACGACAAATACACAATTAAATTGTTAATCGCAATTATTTGAGTAACAATTAATCGTCATGTAAAATGTCATATAATCGTGACAGCCCTAACCGTAGGGAGCAGTTAGTATCAAAACCTCCAGCTCATGTCAGTGATCGAGTCAGTCATGCCTAAATATTCCAAAAAGATTTGCAATGTTTAATGAAAATAGCAGACAAGCTCAACATTCGTCTCGATGTAAGCTTGTCAATCTGCAATTTTCAAATAACAGATCGGTTTAAAGTGGTTAAATTGATTGTGATGCTATACAAACTACTTTTGCTGGGGACGGGGAACCCCTTCAAGGACCCCTTGGGGTCCCCAGATCACACTTTGAGAGCCAGTGCTTTACGCCATCTAACACAGTAAATATTGAAACGGATGTCAAAGCAGACTGAATAGATTGGAGGACCGCTATAGACGGTTACACATATAGTGTTAAAAGAAAACGCTGTGGCAACAGGAGGATTTAAGGACATGTCTGGCTGTGTGGAATGTGCAGTAATTGCTGTCAAACTTTTTTAAACAGAGTGAATTAAATAAAGCAGACTTATTGTTTCCTGCACACAGCTTCATAACACAGCTGCGACGACATTCTGTCACGGCGGGCTATGGAGCAGCTCCGCTGAGGTTTAAACCACTGTTAATTTTGTAGACAAAAAATAAAAATAAAAATAAATATATATATATATATATATATATATATATATATATATATATATATATATATATATATATATAGTTTTAGTTGACAGATAATACCAAACAAACACATTTTAAACTAGGGGAATCATTTTGGAGGTGCACAAGATTCCGGCCGTTGCTTCCAGTTGCCTGATGACGTAACGTTATTTCCACTCTGACCGGATCAGAAACCTGAAAATGGTATTGAGCCCAGGCTAGGCTTCACCTGGTTAAAAGCCTTCCTTGTTAGAATGGCAGCAGGACAACTTGGAGAGTCAACAAACTTCAAACTTCATGCAAAGTTTGTTTTTATTCCTAAATACCCTCCCAGCACACTGTTAAGAAGTTCAATTGAAGTGTCTTTGATCCATCATGATGACAAGCACTGGTGACAATAGTCATTTTAATAGACATAAATTACCAGCATGCATTCATAGAGTAATTATGTGATGAGGTCCCCTGCTTGCGGGTGCGATATTCACACTGTGTGTGTGTGTGTGTGTGTGTGTGTGTGTGTGTGTGTGCGTGCGTGCGTGCGTGCGTGTGTGCGTGCGTGCGTGCGTGCGTGCGTGCGTGCGTGCGTGCGTGTGTGTGAAATCAGCAGAAAACAAAAGAATGCTGATGAAGGCCTGAGGAGCCGAATCGTGTCCGTTTGTCAGACTGCCTCTACGGTATATTAACAATCATTTTTATGAGTGCGGATCATTCTTCTAAGACTGTTTGGTGTGAGTCTGCACCCGTCTTTCCATTCTTAATTACTACTATCAGTATAACGTGTTGTGATCTTGTAGATCTGCTATTTGTCGTCAACACCCGGGCACAACCAAGCATAAATGACTTGTCTTTTAGTTCTACTGGATCTCTTCTCCACTAGTCCCTCCCTGACATTTTTGTCTAGTTTGTATTTGTTGTCGAAATTGGCCATATATTTAGTCTCAGTTTTAGTCACCATAGCTTGGTTTTTATTTCGAGTTTGTCAGTAAAACAAAGGTTGTTGATGAGTTTTATAAATTAAGACTGATACAGGGTCTCCTGGGATCCACTGACATTATAATGATAAACAGACCCACGGTGATAGGATCTGAACCGAAATGTCGTCACCCCAGTGACTACGGAAAACATGATTTTTGAGTATCTGCCGATACCGATTTTTCCCCATCCAATGCATTAAGAAAATAAACAATAAAATATTGAAGTTGCCCTGTATTTCTTTTTACAGTATATAGATTTTTTTTTTAAATCATTAGTCAAATTAGTGCAGCATTGGTTCAAAATGATCAAATTAAATTAATCTCTTTATAGCTTATTGGTGCAGCACAAACTAACCATGTAAACAAAATATTACATTTAAATATCCTGTCTTGATGAAACTAAAATATGTCTAAAATCACAGCAAATACATGTAGTGATACTATATCATAAAATTAAATACTGCATTTTATTTTTTTCACAGAATCAAATCTTGTATGTTCATGATTCACCATGAGCCTGGATGGCATGGTTACAGGCTTAACATAATTAATAGTTGACTATAAACTAAGACAACAATTAAAATGTACATTAAAATGACATATTTTGGTTAAATGAAAGCTACAGTAACTAATAAGTAACATATACCTATTTCATTCTGCTTTGTTTTCCATCATAACACATGCCATGCATTCCTTCACTCTACCCTTTTCAGCTTCCATAAATCAGGGCTTCCCTCATAATGCCTGACATTTTTTAAACTAAGTATTAAACTGAATTAAAAACAAAACTAAAACAAGCCAATTCCTGAAAGCAAAACTGCTCTGGGCCATGCAGTGTTAACACGAAAGACAAATTAAAAACACAAATGTATGAATATTCAAACACTTTAACAGGCACACACAGCGCGCACGCACGCACACACGCGCACGCGCACACACACACACACACACACACACACACACACACACACACACACACACACACACACACACACACACACACACACACACACACACACACACACACACACACACACACCATTCACAACACACTTAAAGGACAACTTTAGTTTTTTACAACAAGGGTTCATATTTTAGATTGTAATTAAAGAATATAAAAGATGAGTGTTAAAATTATTTCATTTACTTCTTTCTATTGTTTTAGAGATTCTTATTTCAGTGGTTGGGGGCATGCGTACAAGTGGCTAAAAATGTCATTTTACACAGAATAAGCTCATTCCCAAGATACAACTAGGGCTGACCCAAAAAATTCGAATATTCGAAGCTTCGTTCAAAGGCACGGTATTCGAATTTGAAAAATAAATTCGAATAATCGGCCGCGGCCGTTTGTCCTTTGGGGGGGCCGCGTGCCTTAGCTTGCATGCGCCTCGCTCCACTCTAGCGTGATAGCGTCACCCCCTTCTCACACACGTGTTAACATTAACTCTCCCCACGCTTCGAACGATAACGCTCGCCCCATTTTTTACAGAACGTCGATGCCAATACGGCGCTCGTTCGGTTCGTTCGTCTGATGACTGTAAGCTGATGAGGCGTCGCGCGGCCGTTTACTGTAAACACATTTTCCGCTGTGATGGTGTAAAAAATCCATTATGCGTTAGATCAACGGAGAACAATTCACTTCCTTGTTGATTTCCTCTGGCCCGGAGGCTCTGTAGCCAGTGACTGCTCTGAATGTACGGCAACACATAGCAGGACAATTCACATTCATTCTCGCATGACGCCGCCCTCTGCTGCCTGGCAGACCAAAGTGCACTATTGCACAACCAAAAAAAATAAAAATAAATAAATAAATGTCTGTCTGTCTATCTACTATAACGTCGCAAAGGTAAGCCGCTTTTTGATGGCGCCAGACCCAATAAATAAATAAATGATCTGGCAGTAGGAGAGTTAATAACAACAAGAGCATGCATGAAGCCATCAGAATGGTCGATGATGAAGAAAAAAAAAGAAAAGACAGCGCGCTGTCACATATACACCGACATGCGTTTTGGCACCGAAATGTGTGACACCAATGTCTGAGTAACATCACCCAATGCAACTATGCGATGCAGTCACACATTTCGTTATCAAACCATTGTCGGTGTAAAATGATCCATGCATGCGTTTGCTGTCTTCCACTCGCTGACAGACACACAACTCAACGCAAGGAAACAAACAGCGAAAATTGGATTTTACAAAACGGACCCCGTCAGCGTCGATCCCGTTTTAAAGAGGAAAAAAGAGCTTAAAACCCAACTTGCTAGGGTTACGTTGTCGTGGTGTTGATGAAGTTTATATCGGATCTGCTGCAAGCTCAATAGTCGCGCCCGCATAGAGTAGGCTACGTTGTCTGAGCCTGACCATCAGCTTTCGGTTGATGAGTGTGGAACTTTAATTCAGACACAGTGCAGTGCAATTATTTACTATAAAATCTACTATTACATTAGCGTACAACACCTTGGGACTTGGGAGTTAATCTGTTTGTTATATAGGGCAAGGACCACTTGCAGGTTGAAAAGACACTTAACTCTGAACTGAGTAAGATCTGCACATGGCTTAACGACAACAAATTATCAATTCACCTGGGCAAAACCGAGTCCATCCTCTTTGGATCAAATCATAACCTCAAAAAGGTAGAGAACTTCACAATCAAAGTGGGTGACAAGGTCATAACACGAAAAAACGAAATCTCTTACTTAGGATGTATCCTTGAAGCTAATCTTTCCAGCGAAAAGATGACTTCAAAAGTAATACAAAAAATCAACCAACGAACTCGTTTCCTACAGAGGATCGCCCCAATGGTCAACTTCAACACACTGAAGACCATAGCTGGTGCAATAATCCAGCCCCTCTTTGACTATGGAGTCCACGTATGGTATCGTGACGCCCCACAAGCCCTAAAAACTAAACTCCAAACAGCCCAAAATGAACTAATTAGGGTCCTGCTTAACCTTCCCAATCAGACTCACCTCACCGCTACTCACCAGTTAAGAGTGGGGTGGCTCAGAGTAGATGACAGAGTACAGCAACTTGCAATGGGACTGGTGTACAAGATACACTACACCACTATGATACCCAAGTACCTGTCAAAATACTTTATAAACGTTAAGGATGTCCATAATTACAACACCAGAGGCAGTGCCACAGATCACGTTCAACCCAGAGTCAACTCAAAGAAAGGGTCGAACTCGTTCTTCTGCTATACCACAAAAATGTGGAATGCCTTACCGAAGGCCATAAAGGAGTGTGGATCACTAGCATCCTTTAAAATTGCCCTAAAAAACCACTTACAGGCAGCAGCCGTTCACAACTGGTAAAAACCTAGCCCAACCCTACCCTCCCTGCCCCTTCCTTGTATATACTGTACATACTGATTGTTTAGACTTACTGTTACCTGCCCCTTCCTTGTATATATTGTATATACTGTACTTACTGATTGTATAGACCTACTGTTTTCTTTTTCTTTCTTTTTTTCTTTACATGTCTACTGCATAGTACTGTGTTCTATTTGTCTGTCATTCAATGTTATATGAGATACTTAAATGGTTTCCTGTTGAAATAAGCTTAGTCTTTTCATGGATCTCCTTTTAGTAGACCTTGTACCATTGAACTGTACCGTCATGAATCTGTACATTTTCCTATGCAAACTTCTAATAAAGCCTTCAATCAATCAATCAAAGCTCGAGTCGCGCTGCAGTGTTTGCTGTTGCAGGCTGCAGCCGCGCTTTGTTACATTACTGACGTGATGTGATTATGTCAATCCTACTTGTCCTGCAAAAACACCTTTCTTTAATGTAGAAAACATTCGTATCTTCTTCTTCCTCGTTGTATTGTTGTACTATTTAATGAAAATAAGGAGCATTATTATGAGGAAAAAACTGGTGTGTTTTCCCTTTTAAAATTGTGTAAATCGCGCATTTTTAAACACATTTCCTTAACGGTTATCACTTATGTAACCGATAAACTTTTGCTCCCTACCACCCCCCCCCCCCCCCCCCCCGGTCGCCGTCATCGAAGCTTCGAAGTTCGAAAGAAAGCTTCGATTAAGCTTCGATTATGAAAAAAGTAATCGAAGGTCAGCCCTAGATACAACGCAACCTTTCATGGTTGGATGTGACTTATGGGGGCTAGAAGTGTTACTGTAAATAGCAATAAAGAAACTGCTGGCTTATTGGGTCTAAAAAGACATATTTAGCCACTTGTACGCATGCCCCCATGCGTACGCATGCCCCACATTTTAACACGGTAAACACGATAAAACAATAGAACGAAGCAAATGAAAACATTTTAACACTCACTTTTTCTTTTTAAGTGTGCCTGCCATGCAACGCAATGGCAAACACTTATTGTAATCCGCCATACTTAATGATAATCACGCCACAAATTTGGAGCCGTAATAACTGCCGCACAATTAACGCCACCGCCGCAATATATACATCAAAACGTGCGGCTCGGCCGGGAATGGTGTGCTATTACTTTTCTTTCCGATCCGCGTTACCATTGCGACGTAATTCGCAAAAAACGACGCCAAAAAACCCCATTCACTTAGAATGGGGGAAATTTCGGCACGTAATAACTGCCGCACGATTTACGCCACCGCCGCAATATATACATCAAAACGTGCGGCTCGGCCGGGAATGGTGTGCTATTACTTTTCTTTCCGATCCGCGTTACCATTGCGACGTAATTCGCAAAAAACGACGCCCAAAAACCCCATTGACTTAGAATGGGGGACTCCGAAAAAAACCCAGAAACTTTGGCGCCACATAACTCTGCCATACTTTTGCCTAGCAACGTGATTTAAACTTTAAAATGCACACACAACTTGGTCTTTTTCCGACCAATAGGGATGAGCTGTAATTGATTAAGCCCCGCCCCCTCTATAACAGGAAGTGCCCTTCACCAAACAGGAAGTGCCTCTATAACTCATGAACCGTTTGTCGTACAGACTCGCGGCTGGTGTCATACCTTTTCTTTTTTTCTCAAAATCTTTTTTTTTTCCTCAAATTTTTTTTTTCTCAAATTTTTTTTTCTCTAAATTTTTTTTTTCTCAAAATTTTTTTTTCTCAATTTTTTTTTCTCAAAAATTTTTTTTTCTCAAAATTGTTTTTTCTCAGAAAAAAATTTTCTCAATTTTTTTTTCTCAATTTTTTTTTCTCTCAAATTTTTTTTCTCAAATTTTTTTTCTCAAAATTTATTTTTCTTAATTTTTTTTCTCAAATTTTTTTTTCTCAATTTTTTTTTCTCAAATTTTTTTTTCTCAAAAAATTTTTTTTCTCAAATTTTTTTTTCTCAATTTTTTTTTCTCAATTTTTTTTTTCTCAATTTTTTTTTCTCAAAATTTTTTTTTCTCAATTTTTTTTTCTCAAAATGTTTTTTTCTTAATTGGGGCCTATTTCGCCAAACAGGAAGTGCCCCTCACCAAACAGGAAGTGACCCTTGATCTCGTGAACCGTTTGTCATACAGACACGCGGGTTGCGTCAAATGAAATAACGCTAATGCTAACACCAACCGCTACACAAGGTTGCACAGACTTAGCGAGCTGCAGGCACACTTAAAATTTCTTAGAAATTTTCTCTTCTAGTCTCTAATTACGATCTAAAATATGAACCCTTGTTGTAAAAAAACAAAGTTGTCCTTTAACCAAAACTTTTAAGCCGTGAGCCAAGCGTTTCATTTATTAGGAGAATGAACTGCTGTGAGTGAGATTAGTACTGCTGAGAATATCTATATTCCCAGCAGCGAAAGGGAGCGGGCACACACACACACACACACACACACGCAAAAAGCAGTGTGACTCCACCCCTGTTAAACACCAACATGCCCGCATACGGTACCCAAAAACATTACAGGTGGAGCTAATGGTGTTTGGCAAACATTTTCGACAACGTGGCACTAACACACATTTACCCACACACACACACTAGGTGACTGGTGGGGTGGTAATGGTGTTTTGCAGCACCCTGAGGTGAAATGACTCCACTGCTATGTCAGCGCTATTAGTCTGGTGTAGCTGGTATAATTACACTAAATAGGCACTCTGGGTAGCAGCGAGTGCTAATGTGAGACTGGCGAAGAGGATGGCACAGCATGCTGTTGTAACGCAGCGTAACCCGGCACACAAATATGTACAAGCTCACAACGCCATCGCCATGCGTCTCTTCGGGCACACGACACCAGCACATAAACAAGTACACTGACTGGCTGTCAGACTAATTCAGTGACGGGCAACCCGATTCACTGATTGACAGACCGATTCGCTGACCGATAAACTGATAAAATGACTGATTCACTGTTGAAAACCTATGGTAAAAGTGCCCTTATATGAGGCCTTTACCTATTTATAACACAATAAAAACATTAGTAGAACTTGATTTGCAAGCAATAATTAGCCAACAAAGTTGGCATGCATGATTATATAGTGTGCCAACCTTGTTAACTGCATTGTGAGCTTGTAGATCTGCTATTTTCAGGTGCAACAACATGGTGCGCATGTGTGTATAAATCATGCATAACGCGTCCAGTCATTCGTCCCTTTCCCTGTGCCAAGTGCAAAGCACTCAATGTTGTCCCCAACGACAGGTTCATAACCCTTGGCAAAAAGCAGGCGCTTGGAATCCAAGAGAGGAGAGACAGCTTGAACTGTGCTTTCTTTGGTGTACTGAAGCATTTAGAGCGATATCCCCCCCCATGCGGGAGGGAGAACATGTTCACTTTCGGGGCACACAAAAAGTCAAGCTGCAAAATTAGCTGCCTGGTAGAGCTGCGGCAGCCGCTGGCTTCCCCCAATTCTCATCAGTACCTCTAGAAAATAGGACCCAGGATGTGGGGATTTAAAGATACACTGTAGAACTTCTTATCTACTTTTAGACAAGACATTCCTATTGAAACAATAGTGCAATGTCCAGCATTGTACCCGATGTGGGAGTCCTTAGCTCAATACCCGTTCCAGTTCCAGTGGAATCTATCGTTTTTGTGGATTTATAGATATATCTTTGGATTTAGGGATTTTGACTGCACATCATAAAAAATAAAAATAAAAAACACAATCACAGGCATCAGTGCTTTTGTAACGCCCAATAGAGAAGGCTGTGTTTTAAACATGAATGTGATTTAAAAGTTATATAAGGAGATAAATGCATTTTTGTGCAGCAGCATAACACTGCTCTCTACGAGGGAACAGGATTTCCCGGTCACGTGATACCCTGTTGCATTTCGGGAATTGGGGTGTTTCTCTTCACCGCGGTTGTCTGTTACAGTAGCTACAGATTGATATAGTTTAATGTACAACGTGTTGAACGCGTCGTGGGCACAGGGAGACATCAAAGAGTTTGAAGCGTTGGCACGTCGTGGACCTCCTATGAGTTAAACTTCAAAGTCAATGGGGATCTGATTGGGCAGAAAATGGCGTAAATTTGTCAGGCAGAAATGGGCGTGATATTAAGATAAATGCATGATTAGAACACAATTTTGTGGGTGTGTGAAACATTTTACGCTGATGGGTCCACAGTGCCACAGACGGACAGACAAACAAACAGACAGATGGACAGATGAGGAGTATACATAACCCTTGCAGAGATAAGGACATATGGAGATACAAGGTTTCTGCCCGACAGAGCAGATGTTCCGCTATTGAGGGCACCGATATTTATGACCCACTAAGTTCACGACCTCTACTCAGCCTTGCTCAAGTCTCTTCATTTTCTGCAAAAATCAATGCCTTTCCCTCTCTCTCTCTCTCTCTATTGCTCGCTCTCTGGTCCTCCCCTCCACTGTCTGTTTGGTTGTTGTCAGGGAATCGATACTGCTGTTTATTTGGCTTTTTTGTGTGTCTTTGGCCGAGTTGAGCGATGGCTGTCAGGTAGTGGGCTGATGGGGATGGAGCTGATGGAAAATACAAGTTGTGGGCAGGTAGAGTTTGCTTTTTGCTTGCCCGACTGGGCAAGTGCGCGTTTGAGAGGGGACGCAAATAATATATTTCGTTAATAGTATTCAAACACAACACGAGTGAACGTGGCCAGAGCGCTCTGTCCCTCTCTCTTTCCTCCCTTCCTCCCACTCACTCTCTCTCACTCACTCACTCAGATTATACTGGTCGACTAGTCAACTAGTCAACTAGTTGGTGAAAGCCCTAGTTTGTAGAAAGCTTTGTTACTTCTCTCCCTCTCTCTATTTTTGACTTTACACCTGCCCTCTCTTTTTTCCTTCTCTCGCTCACGTATGAACTCCACAAGCAACCGCGGCTTTTCACCGAGACTTACCAAGAGCGGATTTATCACATTTGCAAACCGAACCATCTTTCAAGCGTGGTAAATACTTTTCCCAAGATCACTGAGTCGTGTTTGCGAGTCGGTTACTGCTTGTGCGAGTGCATGTCTTCAAGACAAACGGAAACTTGTCTTGTGTTCGTGAGCAAGACAAGTCAATGGGGGAGAACACAACATACGCCTCCAACACACACACACACACACACACACACACACACACACACACACACACACACACACACACACACACACACACACACACACACACACACACACACACACACACACACACACACACACACACACACACACACACACACACACTCCATCCCCATGTCGTTCTGTGACTGATCACTGCAGACCTCTAGCAGCAGCTTTGGATATCAGAAGCTAAACAGAACAATACTTCAGCTGCTCGGCCCACACCCTTCAGCCACACACTGCACTATACTCAAAGAAGATGGACAGTGCGTGTACTGTAAGTGTGTTGTGTCTGGGAACCCAAACTACATAACATAACTAGTCTAACTAAAGTTTTCAAAAAATTGTAGTGTGAGTGAGTAAAAGTACAATATTTTCCTCTGAGATGTTAGTGGAGTAGAAGTAATAGTATTGAAAATTGGAAATGCTCCAGTCCCAGTAAAATACCTCTAAATTGTACTTAAGTACAGAACTTGCGTAAAAGTACTTAGTTAAGCATCATTCCTACCGGACGCGATAAAGATACCGATATTTTTTATCGTTATCTTTATAGTTATCGCGCCCAGTGGGGAGGGGCCTTTACTTTACACCAATGGTGCCATCCATCAAGGGCGCCGCGAGGGCGTTCAGAGAATCCCGGCACCGGCAAGTTTTGAGAGAAAGTGTCGGAGGAGGGGTGGGGGTGGCGCCCGCGCGTTGATGGATGGGAGAACGGGAGATGAGTTGGAGATTAATCGGAGGAGGTGCATGCACGCACACACACACGCACGCACGCACGTGCGCGCGATACAGGTGGCCAGTCACAGATGTTTACACAAAGAGAAACGGGACTCAAACTGGTAGACACACTGTGGCGAACAACTTAACGGCCAACAACGCATACATTACAATAAATCAAAAAGTAGGGTCTCAATGGAAGTGAAGGGAGACCACCTCATGTTTTATTCATTAAAGGAGTAGTTCACCCAAAACACTACTTATTTTAAATGTTTACGCGTTCCTAAGCCAATCATTTCATTAACGGTGGAAAGATGCTAATGTATCCAGTAAGAGACCCCTTTGTGAAATACACCTGGTCGTCAAATTATTGGCTTAGGAATGAGAATGAGGGAAAAAGAAAAAAAAAAAAAAACACGATAAAATTAAGTCTTCTTGGGGAGTGTAATTGATAGAAAATAAGTAATTTTTTGGTGAACTACTCCTTTAAGACCAGAGGCCAATTCTACAAATGCCTTCCAAATCAGGAGTACATTGATAAATATATATTTGGCCGCGGACAACCATCTAAAAATGTTTTGTGCCAGGTATCCTGTGTAATAGAAGCCAAAATGTCAGATGTAAAAGCTTGCAGAGCAGCACGGAGTGATGCGATTATTCTACGATCATTTAATTAAAGTGGGAGGGACACGCCCAAAACACGCCCCAAACAGCTAAATCAGGCTATCAAATTAGCATAATGTTTTGATGATGTCAAGTACCCCCATGTTAAATTACCCAATCAAATTAATTTATTGTAGTTACTGTACTGAAAGTAGTACTTTCTGTACAGTAACTGCAATACATTAATTTGATTGGCTAATATGGGGGGAGGGGGCGGAGTTGAGCGTGCATATCTTCTGAAACTACCCCCACTGTGCGAGGAGGAGAAAATGCGACCTTCTAAAACGAATTTTAAAACTAGCTGTTCTAGGTGTAAAAATTATATAGAATCCACTAATTATTTACCGATAAAAAAGTACAAGTCTTCTATAAAAAAGGTATCAGAGATTAGTAATGAGGGTCCAAACTTCTCCTCCCCAGCACTGAGCTCTTTTAGCGGCCATGTCGTGCTGTCTCTTCCCCTTAGATTCATCGGAGTGATCTGCGGTTCACGTCCGCGGCTCTCATACACTGTGTGTGTGCGTGCGTACGTACATACACACACACTCATACACACACACACACACACACACACACACACACACACACAGCTCTCGAAATAGCTAACAACAACGCATCGCATTGTGCGCGGCACCGTACGACGGACAAAGTATACATTCACTACTAACTGATACGGTCCCGCCCCATTTTCAGACTATTTGGAGAAAGACCACGTGACCTACTGTAGCATAATGTTAAACTTTGCTGCGTGTCCCCCCATCTTTAACCAATTTAAACCAGGAAAGCATCCGTGTCCTTTTAGATTTTAGCTATACGCCGTCTCTGTCAGGTGGAAACCAAAAACCTTTCAGGATTCAATTTCAAAAGCAGCAGTTCTACAAGGTCAAAACTTGTATATCTGCTACGTTTGATACTTTTGTGTGACACAGTAGTATGATCAAGTAGTAAGGTATGCATTTACAAAAAAAAAAAAAGGATTTAGAATGCATTTGTAGAATTGGACTTTAATGGTTTAATCAATTATAACCAATTAAAGGAAAATGATATATATATATATATTAATGTGCCCACCTGGGTGACAACGGAGCGTCGGCAGGATAGCGCCTCACCCCACGGAGGTTAGGGTTAGGGTTAGGCATAGTTTTATATATATATATATATATATATAAAATAAAGAAATGACATTTACCACACACACCCACACACACAGCTTTCACTGAAGTGAAAATGAACCTACTGTATGCTTCGCCTTCACCCTCCTGGTCAACTCTCAGCATTAAAGTCTCTGCATCATAAGCACCTCGGCTCTACAGAACAGTCTCTGTATGTACAGTATGACACCGGGTTTGCACTCCTGAAAACGAGCCGTCTGTGGAAAAGCGCTTGACCTTTCAATGGCAGCGGAGACGCTGCACATTAAATATCACTTAAAACATGGCCAATAATGAGCGGATCTAACTGCGAGCGTCTTAACACGAACTGGTCCACAGAGGCTTGACATTTTGATATTTGTTCTGTGAAAATGAAAGACATTTGCAATGCACCATTGGAACTTTCATCTGCTAGCAGCTAAATGCTGTCAAATTAAACATCCCGAGTATCTTATCGCCTACGGCAGGAGCTGCCAACCTTTTATGGAACATGAAAGTGTTTCTGGCCCACCCATCTGACCACATAACACGAGAGCTTTAATCCATGGCAGCCAATATTCCCCAAGTACCAAAAGATGTTTATGCTCTTTTGGCCCGGGTGACTGCCAGCTTAACACACTTATTACAATAGCATCAACTGTTGACGCAAGAACGACCCACCTTGTTCAAGCAAAGCAATCAAATAGAGCTTAATATGTGTCCCCAAGCCTGACAGGCCACAGGCAGAACATTAACTGAAGTTGTAAATGATTAGCTTTGGGTTCGACTTCAGGCTGAATCTAAATCTGCATTCATCATTGCCGCAAAACACCTGCAAAGTTAGGTTTGGTATGGGGTTGGAACAAATATAATGAAAAAAATTATAAATGAGAACATTATTTCCTTGCATAGAAGTATCTAGGATGTGGACACGCTCGGTTCCATTTCTACTCTCTCAGAGTTACAGAGCCGAGAGAGCGCATTTGGTTCCTAAGCATCAATCATTTAGCTGGGGCCTGGAACCATGGGGGTCCAGGCCGGTTAATTATTTTTTAACTAGTGTTATTGACACCTCTTTACAATGATGTGACCTTATGTGACTTATTGATACCTCTTTGCAATTAACTGACCTCTGTTTCCATGGCTGCCCCCTGTGAACATTATTTGAGCCTAGAGGTCGGTCAGTCTATTTCAGTCAAAGGATAGATGCAGCTATACGTGACTGACATGGCAAATGGGCATTCTTTTGGGCAAACACGATTCCCCTCTCATTTCCACTTCCTGCTTAACAGGCATATACTAGCCAACCTGCAGTGGCTGCAAGTGCAGCTACAGAAATCACCCAACTAGAGGTGTGTGGATGGCGGTTTTAGCCGCGGTTAACCGGCGGTTAGGCGGATTTGGGTCAATCAAATATAAGTATTAATTAATATTGGATAACCGTGGATGAAATGTAATGTAACGTTGTTTTTCACTTACAGCTGGGTCCAATTAAAGCCATCAGCACGCCTTGCGCGGTTGCACATTGTCAAACCGTGTTAAAAAGTTAAACCTCTCGTATAGCTCCATCGCGCATCACAGTCGGTAAGAGTTAACTTCTCACTAGCAAGCTGTGTGTGTCCATTTCTCTCGCTCTCTGCCTCGCGGCGCTGTCTCTATCTGTGTGTGTGTGTGTGTGTGCCTTCCACCTCCCTTCTGTCTGTCTGTTGTGGGGGAGGTTGAACTCATTCATTCAGATAATTAAAATGGTTACAGTACAAGAAAGTAGCCTAGGCTTAGTTGACAACTAGTGTTTTACTGCTGCTTATAGAATGCTATTGCATAGGTTAGGTTCATTTGTAGGTATTAGAGCGACCTCCATATGTTCAGCGCAACGCAGCGCATCACGATTCATTAAAAAAGGAAAAAGGAAAAAAAGACGAACGGACATTCTGTAGGCTTGAATCTATTTATAATTTGACATTATGGAAGATGCGGTTGGCGGTTGGTTCTGTAAATTGGATGATATAATTAATGCGGTTGGATAATGGGCGGTTGATGAATTTTGCAGGTGGAATTGGATGACGCTCAGAGCCCATCTGCGCACCACTACACCCTACCCAACTGGTTTGCCGCCCACGGACACGACCAGTTTATTGGTATCAAAGCCGGAGGCCCCGTGGAAGAGGGCAGGGACTTTACCCCCCTTGCTTCACCAAGACGTCCCCTTGACGTGAGATGTTAGGTTGCGAGGTTTCCAGACAATAAGGCCAATGGATAATATTTGTTAGCTGCTTGATGAGGGCAACGTAAACAGTTTAGTTTCAGTTTGTGAGACCAAAAAACACTTACACGCCCCCAAGGAAATGTGAGCGCAAAGCAGAACACATCAAATGGGTCGTTAGAAGTGAACTGCCGGGGGATAAATTCAATTGTAGACTTTTAACAACATCGCGTTGAAGAAGAAGTGTTGGCGTGCTGTGTGATCTAGTGAGAATGTAACGCCCCATGAGAATACATTAGTGTGCACAAAAGAGCCTGTTTTAAAAGCCCCATTGTGTATACTGCGGCATGGCGTCTACTGTTGAACTGATGACAGCAGTGGAGGAAACAGTACTCAAATTCTTTACTTTGTAAAAGTATAAATATCACAATGTAGAAATACTCTATTACAAGTAAAAGTCCGGAATTCTAAATTTACTTGAGTAAAAGTCCAAAAGTAATGGTATCAAAATTAAAGTACCAAAAGTACAAGTACTCATTATGCAGAATGTCCCATTTCAACCGTTTTCAAATTTATAAAAAATCTTTTGAGAATAGCAGATCTACAAGCTATTTTCAAATGGCCCAAATGTATATAAGGCTGAAGTGGTTAAATGTATGTTTTGGCCCTATCGATGCCAAACTTTGCACACGCACTCCTTGGATGGCAAATCACAACCTCCGCCCCTGATTTTACACATGACCCTCTCCTAGCGCCACTATCAGGCCGATTTTTGCTAAACACATTTTTGGACACTGCTCCTACAGATTTTGGCCTAAAATCACGCAAAGTGGTACACAGTATCTCTAACTTCATGTCATCAACATGGATCTGTCTCATTTCCCATATTCCCTCTTGATTGGCATCAACATGGATCTGTCCCATTTCCCATACTGTTTCTGACTGCCTTCTAAAGTTTGTGTATGCGACGTGACGGTCGCTTATGTCCCGATTAGGGAGTCCTACTGGGCAATCTACAAAGTAAACAGTAATTAAAGTTGTCAAGTAAATGTAGTGGAGTAAAAGTACAATATTTGGATTCGAGATGTAGTGGAGTGCAAGTAAAAGTATGGGAGATTGGAAATACTCAAGTAAATAACTTAAAAAGTGTACTTAAAGTAAACTTAATAACATTCCACCACTGGATGACAGTCTTGATGACAAGAATGAATAATTGTCTTCGTCTAAGGCTTCCTACCAATTGTCTCTCCAACACTGTCCTAACGTCTGTCTGCCTATCTGATTGTACACAATCTCCCTCTCAGATACAGGCTTCCTCTGCTACTCTGCCGTCTCCCACCCAGCGTTCCTACCGTCTGCCTCTACTACACTGTCTCCCTCTCGGTACTGTTTCTCTCTCCTATGGCTTTCCTATGATCTGTCTCTGACTAATGTGTACACAGGTATTGGAGGAGAGGAGAGGATAGGAGAGGAGAGGAGAGGAGCAGGGGAGAAGAAGAGAGGATATAGGAACAGATGAGTCATTTGACTCGGAGCAGCGATAGCCTCTGGTGCGTGGTTCAGCTGGTGACTCAGCGTTAATTATCGCTTGCCGTTCAAAACCAGAGAATCTTAAGCTGTTCCTGGCTGTCTTTTTTAAAGCGATCTCTGCTGTTTTTAGACAGGAACCATGAGAGATAGTTACGTAAGAAATGCTTATGTTTCAAAATACACAAAAAAAAAAAAAAAAACACCCCACACCCCAGGAAATAAACAAACAGAAATTGCACCTTACAAACTAATATAATTTTGCATATGTTGTCCACCTTACAAACGAATACAATTGCGCATTTATGTTGTCTACTTGAGATATATTAGAACCTGCATACCGTATTTTTCCAAATAGCCCGGGCGTTAATTTGCTAAATCCATTTGAACCCATGAGGCTTAAAAGAACCATGCGGCTATTTGGCGGTCGATGTCGATGTGCAAAACGGTGTCAGACCACCAGGGGGCATTTGGTGCCTGGCGGCTATTTCCCCCCCCCGGGCTACTATTTGTAAATATACAGTATTATATCATGATGAAACCTGAAATGACATAAAGTCTTTTCTGTGTGTGATGCAACACAAAACCTCAGCTGGATAGTGAGGGAATCAGGCTGGTGTGATCAGCCCGGTGCAATAACTGGCAGAGCAGAGCAAAGGCCTATACATATCCCTACCATAATTGGCAATAATGCGATTTGTTACCGTGAATAAAACACATCAAATCGTATGACTGAGACATCAACTATATTAATAATTTGATGTGAAACAGTGTTGATTTTGAAGGCAAATTTTAGATGTTGTTTTAGTCATAGACTTTTGAATAAAATTCCATTTAGTCATCGGAAAGAGTTGGTCTAGTTTCAATCAACTAAATATCATGAGATTTTAGTTGACTAAAACTACAGTTGATTTTTCGACTAAAATGTATTTTGGCAAACAAAGTGGCCCCTCATGAAAGACCTCGGGCCGAAACGCATTGGCCACCTACAATGGAAATTAACTTAGAACTCTTGTGCTGTAATTAAAGGAGCTATAGTCAACCTCTGACATCATCTCTGACTTCACTGTGATGTCAGGGGAACCACACTCACAGAATCCCTTTAATGCCCATATATGGAGTTCCTTGTTGTCATCAATATTAAGCCCATATATAACAGAACTTCATATGGGAATGCCCATATATGGAGGCCAAATCAGCCACATACCACACTAACATAATCCATATATGGCCAAGACAGATGGCCAAGACAGCCCATATCTGTGTGGCTGGTTCTACAGACATCTCCATGTATGGGCATAAAAGGGATTGTAGGCTATGTATGATGTCAGATGTCATAGACATCATCGGACTTTCATATAACAAATAACTGAGTAAGCATGTTTGTGCTCGCACAGCATATCTCCATGTACAGTACATGGATCTCCATATATGGGTACCAGTGGTCTCCAATATATGGGTAACTTGTCCGATATACATCACTGGC
Organism: Nannobrachium achirus; assembly: GCF_963921795.1. Lineage (NCBI taxonomy): Eukaryota > Metazoa > Chordata > Actinopteri > Myctophiformes > Myctophidae > Nannobrachium > Nannobrachium achirus. The sequence continues at coordinate 30,813,040 of NC_137830.1, read as the reverse complement.
CAGATGGCCAAGACATGGCAAGGTCGCTTGTCGCCCTGAGGTGTCTTACTAGTTTATTGCATAGCTAAGTCTTTATTTCGTTTTTATGTAATTTTCGCCAGTGAAAAAAGGTAGTCGACGAACATCTTTCATCATAGTCTTAGTCGACGAAAACAACAGCAATGTGAAATGCTTTTTGTATAATGTATTCATCACCCTCCCTGTGTTTAAAGAACTTTACATTGCCACAATTTGCCCCACAGAATGTGTCCACGTGTGGGGGTGTGCACCCGTGCTGTATACTGAGTGCTAACTGATCTCTGGAAGAGATACACATGTGTATCTATATGAGCATGCACGTCTGTAAGCCACAGAGGAATGAATGTGACCCCTCTCTGTCTATAGATCTTACCTGGAAATCTCTCTCCTCCAAGATCTCTTTTCTCCACCGCACCAGGAAGGCTGCACACACATATAAATGGAAGTGAGAGAAACCCTCAGGCTCAGCCTAGAGAGAGAGAGAGAGAGAGAGAGAGAGAGAGAGCATTACATTTCAGTATAGAATTGAGCAGACTTTTGTCACAAAGTCATTATGGTTCAGAGATAGACATACAGTACACTAACAAGAAAGAGGAGAGATGAAATGGTAAATGGTGCATTTATATAGCACCTTCATCCAAGGTGCTTTACAGAGATTGTACATCACATTCACCCATTCACACACACATTCATATATACCGAACCTGCTTATCGGGAGCAATTAGGGGTTCAGAGTCTTGCTCAAGGACACTTCGACACTAAAGGGCCCTTCAGATGAGCAGCGGTCGCCGTAGGGGCTCCCGCTAGGATCAGCGGCGGCCGCACCGCGGTGATACACAAACACACTTGCTCAGTGAGTAAACGCTGCGCGGTATTTCACAAAGATGAACACAATCCGTGTGCGCATGCACGAGCACACTCGCAGGATTTCACAGGACTGCGCCCGCTCGCCTCGCCGCCTCTAAACTTCTCCGCGCAGCCGAAATAGCCGCCCGCCTCTCATTGAAAATGAATTACTAGGAGGTGGCGACTGCGTACCGTCTGGAACCCCCTTAACTCTGGGGGAGCCCGGGATTGAACTGGGAACCTTCCGGTTGCCAAGCAGCCACTCTACCCCTGAGCCACTGCCGCCCGAGTACAGTGTGGAGAGAATGACGAACAAGACAAAGACCCTGAGAGTCCCTTAGAGCAGCCTCCCTTTGACAATTTATTGACAATGAAATGCATACTGTAGGTATGTACAATACATACACATAGGCCCCTCCAGTATCAAACGGGATAAAAATACTGTGTTAATAGAACATCTCTCCTCCATGTCTTTCCTCAGTCAACCCACCCTTTTCCCCCGCTCTCTCTCCTTACTGTTTGTTCAAGGGCAGCCGCATTGGAAGAGACGTGATACAGTTAGGGTGACTGACAGCTGCAGCTGATCAAAGGACAAAGACCCAGGATTCAGAGCCAGATCTCCCGCATGAGAGAACACATTTGGACCACTCAGCCAATAAGACAGAATCCCCTCTTGGTGAGAGGGAGATATTGAACTCATGAGCTCCTCTAAGCGGCAGTGGTGGGAAAAAAAGTACTCACATGTTTTACTTAAGTAAAAGTATCAATACTGCAATGTAGAAGTATATGTTACGAGTACAGTATAAGTCAAAAGTAAAGAAAGTATTCATTGTGCACAATGTCCCATTTCAAGTTTTCAAATGTATGCGTTGCGATCTGCCATTTGCATTGTGAGCTTGTAGATCGGCTATTTTCAAATGGCCAAAATGTATATAGGGCTGAAGTAGTTAATGTATGTTTTGTAATAATAATCAAAATCAAGTAAGTAACTAAAGTTTTCAAATAATTGTAGTAGAGTCAAAGTATAATATTTGCCTCTGAGATACGAAGCATAGCAGATCTGCTACGTTTGCTATTTGCATCTTGAAAAGTGACAGTTTCCAACTTATGATGGAAGCTTTCTCAGCACCGCTTGTGTGTGTGTGTGTGTGTGTGTGTGTGTGTGTGTGTGTGTGTGTGTGTGTGTGTGTGTGTGTGTGTGTGTGTGTGTGTGTGTGTGTGTGTGTGTGCGCGCGTGACAGCGAGCCGACCACACAGTGATCATAACAGGACATAGTGGCGGTCACGTTGTTCGATATCAACAAAATGCTTCGTAAAAGAAAGAGCTTGTGTATGGCTTCTGGTAGAGAGAGAAAGCTGCTTGGGTTGAGACTATGGTCAAGAGACCATCGGATATAGACAGAGACCGAGCGGTGAGCGCATAAGTGTTTACAGGGTTGAGAGAGCATGGGTATAGTGAGAGAGTGTGTGTGTGTGTGTGTGTGTGTGTCTGTGTGTGTGTGTGTGTGTGTGTGTGTGTGTGTGTGTGTGTGTGTGTGTGTGTGTGTGTGTGTGTGTGTGTGTGTGTGTGTAACAGTGTTAATTTAGTTGACTAAGGGTCGATTCACACTCTAATATGGAGAAGTTTATTTCGGTTCGGGAGGGCTCCCCGACCCGAAATTATTTAGGTTCGGGGGGAGTCAATTCATACTCTCTTAACGGCTAGCGCCGAAGTCGCGTGTACATATTGAAGGTCCTTGGCATGAATATGTGTGTAGCCGATAAATGAGCTTAGCAGGGCGGATATAAACTTGCCACAAAAAGTTCGGAAATCTAACTTTGGTCGATTATATCTCCCCTTTAATAAACCCAAATGGTATTGTGTTTGATATCATTGTTATCGTTGATTCGTCACCTTTACAATGAGGTACAGTTTGTAAGGATCTGGCATTCGTGGAATGAGAAACACAGCCAAACGTGTGGGTAGCGCTCCTCCAAAAAATTTCAAAATGGCCTGGCAGGCCTGCAATACTGTTCTTTTGGTCTTCACCTTTGTTACTTGGGGCATTGAATGATTGCACTCTCTCACAGTAATAAGGAAAAGAAAAAACAACACATATTGGCAATTTTTACACTTTATTAATGTTAAGCTCAGTGTCAGGGAAGCCCAAAACAAGAGTAAAAGCCAGCAGAACAGTATATTGCAAGCCATTTTGGCAAAATTCTGGTCGGCGCTACCCACACGTTTGGCTGTGTAGCTTATGCCTCGAATGCCCAATGCTTACAAGCTGTACTTCGTTGTAAAGGTGACAAATCAACGATAAAAATGATATAAAACACAATACCATTTGGGTTTATTAAAGGGGAGATATAATCGACCAAAGTTAGATTTCCGAACTTTTTGTGGCAAGTTTATATCTGACTGGCCCTTGCAGCTGCACGCTGAATGACTGGAGGTCCAGTCAGTGAGCAGCAGCTCCAGCAGCACCAGATGGAGACAGGGTCACTCTCTCTCTCTCACTCACGCGCAAAGCTCGCCTCTGCATGCATCACAGTCACAAAACGAAATGGTATTGAAGACAAGGCTGTCTTCAATAGTCTCCGAGTATCTGGCAGCAGACACAGTGGACAAAGTGTGCATTATCTCCCTGTATTAACTCATACTCTGCGATCCCCGTCGAAACTGTAGATTTCCCGCTGTACCGCGGTGCCATGCCCGTAGATCCCGGAAGTTTAATTAGCTTTAATCATTATGAAAGGATTAAAAGTATTATCGCTGATTTTCGCTGATTCTGGCTCTTTAGGCCCGCCCCTTAACACATTGACCGCCATTTTAACATACCTCCGTACTCCCACCTGCCATTCGTCTCCATAGACTTCCATGTAATTGGGTGTGCACGGATCATGCACACCCATGCCTAGATAATGCGCCACGTGTGTCCACATTGCTCACAGCTTTCAAACAAAAAAATCCGAATGGAAATCCGTTCAGGCATTCATGAGATAACAGCCACTATGTTTAACAAAGATGGCTGCCAAAATGGCTGCCATGCTTGAAAGATGGGGTTGCTATGGGGTTTTTTTTTTTTTTTTTTTTTTTTAATTCTCGGGACTATCGGGCCTGGCGGGGAAAGACATTGGAATAATCTCGGGACTATCGGGCCTGGCAGGGAATGAGTTAACTGTATCCTGCCGTATTTCCGTTCTGGACCGGATCTAGCTTTCCGTATCCTGTCTGAGCCTGGGCCATAGTCCCGCCTCCATTGGTTTACATTGTAACAGAAGAGAAAGCTACTCGGTGATGGAACGCTCGTTTTTCAATCCGATTTTTGCGTTTGGAAACTTTGATCCAGTCTCTACACGCCTGGATTATGATCCCCGCACATATCGTGCGTTTTGTGCGTGAACGTGTCCACGTGTTACCATGGCGCACAGTTGGCTTTTTTCAATGTTTTTTCATGTAACCACTGGATAAGCAGGAATACAGCGTAGCAATGGATATGTCTATTTCAATGGTGGTTTTTTTATTCGAAAGCTTGTCATCGAGTCTACACGTCTACTAGATGAGTCGCGCACAGATTGTGCACGTTAAAAGGTAAGGACAATTTGGCAGCTGCTTACTACAGCTATGTTTAAAATGGCAGCAAAATTGTTAATTGACATCTGGTTGTGTTACACAAGTCGTGCGTGTGTGTGGGACAGAGAGAGAGAGAGAGAGAGAGAGAGAGAGAGAGAGAGAGAGAGAGAGAGAGATTTTGCCTTTCTAATTTTTTTATGGCAAATATTTTTCCTTTCTATTTTTTATGGCGAATGCAGCATACTTTTTTGCAGAAACCCACAAATGGCAAGAAACCAATCCATTCCGTTTGAAAAGCAGAATCCACCTTCATAGGTAGATTTAAACTTTGAAGTCAGAGGTGTAAAAATAGCTAACTCAATGTTCTGCCAATCCACTGAAAATCTACTGTTTTGCCAATGGCAGGACGTGTGAAGTTTTGAGAAGGCACATCTGTACAGTATATGCATTTATACAAATTATTATATTCCCTCCAAAATAGGGATGGTGGGTTTCATGTTGTTATTATAAGTTAGAGTTATCAAATTCTGCCCGAACCAGACCCTACCCAACATGTTCAGGCCGGGCCAGTTAGGGCCCAGTTAGGGCAGGGCCTAAACTTTCAAGTCCAAGTACTGTAAATAGTAAGGTAAGGACAGCGATGTGTGAACGACACGGCAGCTGCTTTTCCCTGCCTATGAAAGCAGTTCATCAGACCTACAGTATACAGTATTATAGCCCAAACCCCAATCTGTAATCCTCACTTTTCAATCACCGGAACTTTTCCTTTTTTCTTTGCTTTTGCTTCAGAGGCTCAAAACGGTTCTTGGGAGGACGGCAATGAAAGTGGACACAGTGATGCGTGTGCACGCACGCACGCGTGCACACACAAAGAAAACTCGGACAGAAGTCAGAACAGTGGACCCTGCTGACCAGAACAGAACAGACAGAATTCATCAAGGTTGAAAGAGAGGAATGGACCCAGATGGGAGTAGGTGAGAGAGGGAGGGGGGGTGGCATTAATCAGTAGAGAAAGAGGAAGGAGAGGTGAGGGCTGTGGAGAGATAGAGAGAGAGAGAGAGAGACTGTAGAGAAAGGTGAGCTTTTTATTGAGAGAAGATGAAATATTGATGCCTGAGAGTTTTGTGCGTGAATGAGAGAAAAATGGTCCGAGAGAGAGAGAGAGAGAGAGAGAGAGAGAGAGAGAGTGTGTGTGTGTGTGTGTGTGTGTGTGTGTGTGTGTGTGTGTGTGTGTGTGTGTGTGTGTGTGTGTGTGTGTGTGTGTGTGTGTGTGTGTGTGTGTGTGTGTGTGTGTGTGTGTGTGTTAGAGGGCCTGGCTTGTATGGGGTGAGCACAGGGACAAACTTCAGGGCAGCATATGTGAGGGGCCATGTGGTGGCTACGAACCTCTCGGGGTAGTCCTACAGTTCTCTCTCTCTCTCGCTCAAGCACACACACCCACGCACACGCTCGCACACGCCATGGGAGTGCAACAGCCAGGAAACAAGGAAGCTTCGGGGCGAAATAGTTTGTAGACTAAAACTAAAACTTTTCAGATGACTAAAATATGACTATTAGTCAAATTTATTTTGTTTCAAAAGACTACGACTAAAACAAAATCTAAATTAACACTGTAGCCAAAAAAAAGAACATTTGTCAATATAAGCATTGGATGCATTTGGATGTACACATTTTACTGCTCATTTTTACATTAGGCTGAAGGCATAACATTTGATTTGGGAGACTTCAGTGGCGTACAGCGTCTGTAGCGTTCCCTTATCGCTTCATCAACTCCAACAGTATCGTTTCCTGCTGAAACCGAAACGCTCGTAGGATTTATTTGTATTCGTTCTTTAAATTAAGCATTTCTGATCCCACCTCATGATGACAAGTGTGTGTTGGAAGGCGTCAGAAATTGAAAATGTCAGTGTTCTTTTTAACAGCCGTGCTAATGCCACCACACTGAGCCACTTGCTAATTTCATGCTCCACGCAACAAGGATAATTTGGTCCCTGTCTCTCTGCCGTGTGTGCGCGTGCGTGTGTGCGTCTTGCTCTAAGTCATCGCTCCTCTGTCATCTCTCCCTCTCTCATTCTCGAGACCCCATCTCGTAAGATCGATAGAGACAAACAGAGAGCCAGAGAGACCGCTACTCTCTCTCTCTCTCTGTGTGTACCCATTTAGAACGGGTACACATTTTGTGTATCATTATTTTATGCTTTAACTATTGAAAAATAGCAGATATACAAGCTCACAGCGCGGAGCTTGTAGATCTGCTATTTTTGAAAAATCGTGAAAATTAGAATTTTGACCCGATTCTATAAGTGTCTTTTGAATCCTTCTAAGATTTTTTGAAAAACTCATGTTTCTATGTCAGCAATCTGGCCAGCCATCGTCAAAGAAAGGGTCCTTTTCACTTAACTGGAGCTCAGTTAGTCTGTTCTTGAGAGGCTACTATGTCAGTGGTTCTCAAACCTTTTCATGTGAAGGACCCCCAAAATGATATTTATTTGGCCACGGACCCCCATCTCAAAATATCTAGTTCCAGGGACCCCCCAGAAGCAAAATTTGAGTTACAAACGTTCGCTTTGAAAATACATATATTCAAAGATTTTCACAACTTTTTCAAAAATAGCAGATCCTGTGAGCTTGTATAGCTGCTATTTTTCACTGGTTAAAGCATGCAATAATTCTAGGCCTAAATGGGTTAAGGAGGGGCAGAAATGATAAAAAGAAAAATATACATGACTTGAGAGATTATGCCAGAAATATATAAAAGATATGCAGTGAGAGAGCGAGGGAGAGAGAGAGAGAGAGAGAGGCAGAAAGACAGACAGAGAGAGAGAGCGAGCGAGCAGATGGTCACACCACAGAGAGAGGAATACGGCGGACACATTACAACACTCAGGGTAAAAAGCTCCCTTGGAAAACACACACACACACACGCACGCACGCACGCACGCACGCACGCACACACACACACTAGCACACAACACAGACACTTGCACGTTCACAAAGGACCCACATGTAAACAAGCCATAGTGCTTTCTTGGGTTTAAAATCCTCTGAACTGTACTAACTGTACCTTTTTTTCTCTGCAAACTGTTAATAAAGTATTCAATCAATCAATCAAAAAAAAAACATATATATATATATAAAGCTCTTCAACGAGTTCAAAATGATGGACTGGAACCCTTATGGACCTGACCTGTTAAATTTGTTTCCGAGAGCCGACTGCTTCTGAAATGTTTTGGACACGGACCCTCGATGGACCCGTGAAATTCATTCCGAGGTCCTATTTGACAAACCTAAAAATTCCAATCGCTTTTGAAAAAGCCATTGCAGCAGCCGATGCCATTTACAGGCTACCGAGGGATGGAATCTAGCCTACAATAAGATAAAATTCAATTAAATTGTGTTGTTGGGTGTTTTCACCTCGGTGGAGAAGGATCTTGTGATTGCGAACGGATGGTTCGCACGTCTTTGATCCCAGGACGTACAGTTGGATTCGCTATCCCAAGTCACTGGACTAATCTGATCCTAGGTCAGCCAAATCATCACGCAACACTGAAGTTCATGATCTCTCTCTCTCCTGATCAGCTCCGAGTACGGGCCTTCTTGGATCCACTCGGGTTTTCCATGATAAACGGACCCAGGAGCCGAGGTAACATAATCTGAACCGATCCGGACCCAAGTGACCAAAACAAAAGGCGGTCCTGAACCTCTACATTTTCGGGTATTTTCGGGTTGGGGAAGATTACTAATGCATAGACTTAAACACACATGCATACTGTTACTGTAGACAGAGTATACACAATAATGTTACTACTACTACTACTACTACTGATGGCAGGCATTATGCTTGTATTTTCATGGGCTAAAGGTTCTTTTCACCATAAGTATATTATTTAGAGCCTTATTAACCTTTCCTTTATATTTTGTGTATGTTGGACATTGATAGCTAGCACAGACAGTTTGTGTATGAGCATGTGATCTTGCATGGAAACCGAAAGGCAGGAGGAAGAGATGGGGTAGACCTGTAGTAGCCTCGCAAGCCATCCCGAGCTACGTCATCACCAATGTGCTTCCTTTCTCGGTCTGGTGTCCCTCCCATCGAGCCTCTTTATTAGAACTTTGGTTTCTAATTTCCAATCAAAAGACTGCATTTCGAGAAATTCGAGCGAAACCGCCTCACACTGCTCCTGATTGGTCGAGCGGCTGCTACAGCTCTCGCATTTTGTAAACAAACATGGCGGACCCCATGTCCGACGCGAGTTCACAAATCGCAAATAAAAGCTGCATTAAGCGAAGTTTTACCTGAAATCAACGGCATCTCATAACTTAAAAAGGAACAACAGTTTGCACCTTTGGAATTTCTGTCTGGAAAAGACGTATTTGATATTCTCCCGACCATGTGTTGATGCACTGATGACTACTGACTGGACCTTTCAGTCAAAGTGAGTAACTACGTCATCGCGTAATGCGTTGTCTATGGAGAACTCCCAGACTCTCCCCTGGGAGAGTCTGGCTGTTGCGAGGCTAGACCTGTAGACCACCTGTAGAAGAGCCACAGAGCAGGAGATGAAGGCTGCAAGGGCTGTCATGGCAACAACTGGAACGGAGGGCACAATAGGGATGGGACGATAAGCGATATTATCGTTTATCGTGATAAAAAAACAGTCACGATAATCATATCGTGGATATTTAATTTATCGTGATATCGTCCTCCGTCATGCACTGGGGTCAATTCACCTTTTATTTGCCGAGCTGCATATCCGGTACCAATTAAACCCTCTAGAATTGGTAAAAGGTACTTATAATATACGTACTTGAGTCTTTTTTTCACTTTCTATCAAATGTCTTTGCCAAAAAATAGACAATCTACAAACTCACAACACGTAGCAACGCGATGTGTTGTGAGCTTGTACATCTGCTATTTTTTTGGCAAATGTTCCGCTCCAGGACAATGGATTTTCATTATCGCGATAATATCGTAAATCGCAAATTCTTTTGTCACAATAATCGTGAGATGAAATTTCCATATCATCCCGAAAGCAAAACATAACAAAAACCTCAAAGCAAAGCTTGTTGATAAAGAAAGATCTATACATGTAAAGCATAAATGGAAGGTGGATTAGGGTTAACCTTGAGGTGGATTTCAGAGAAAGTCGTCAGGAAGGTCTGTGCAGTTCACCCCGCTATGACAATAAAGACGCCCCCAAAGCAGGGCCGTTCAGAGAGCATTGAGTGGGCCCCCCTGCACCCGTCTTGTCCCAAAGTATAGGGACGCCAGGTTGAAAGTGGTTTCAAAAGATTCAGACCCGTGCAGGTCTAGTGCACATAAGCTCACCTCGGCAGACAGAATCGATAGACAGAATTTAAAAGAGCCGACACTCAAGCGGCAAGCCACGGTCAAGCAGGACGCCTGTCCTTGAAGTGGGAGACACATTGTGACTTCTGTTAAAGATCATTACTGCTCAGGCTTAACGTGGCGGTCCGAGTATAAAGCAGTGGTGGTAAAAGTATCAATACTGCAATGACAATGTAGAAATACTCGTTTACAAGTAAAAGTCCAGAATAAAAAAAGTACCATTATGCCTAAAATGTTCCATTTCACAGGTCTCAAATGCATAAAATGTATATATAAAATCTTGAGCAGATCTACAAGCTTACAACTCGTCGCACGGTTATTTTCAAACAGCCAAAGTTTAAATAGGTCTGTAGGGCTGAAGTGTTAATGTATGTTGCAATAATAATCCAAAGCTACAAAGTAACTAAACATTTCTAATGATTGTAGTGGAGCAAAAAAAATGAATAAAAAAATAAAGTACAATATTTGATTTTGAGATGTAATGGAGCACAAGTAAAAGTATATACCGTAAATCACCAATTAGTAGCCCGGGCGTTTAATTCGCAAAACGGGGTCGGACCCCGGGCGCTTAACTCATCTAGTGCCAAAACCGAAAATGTTCGGTTTTTTAAAACGTATTAAGAAATGCCAAAACCGAAAATGTTCGTTTTTTTTTATTTTTAATTTTTTTGGAAAAATCACATTTTGATCTTTAATCTGACAAAGATCCGTTGTTTTGCGATGTTGTCCATGTGCCTAGGACATCCAGTGAGCAAGTGATCACTTAGAATCCTATATCATTTATCAAGGATAACTGCCCATTTCTCTGCCTTTTATTGTATATTATACAAATGTATGGTTGATTTCTGTGGTGCACGCAGCACAGCACGGCTTTCGGCTCTGACAGCCAGAGGTGTCAATTGGGTATGAGAGGTGTCAATTGGGTATGGCAAGTTATGGCAGCTGCCATCCCTTGGCTACAGGGGAAATAATAAAATGTACTTTTCATTGTGTCTGTTGCTAAGGTATGGCAACATGACTGTTGTCTTGCATGCGCGTGAGGGCACGCGACCGTGCATGCAAGACACCAGTCATGTTGCCATACCTTAGCTTTTGCTGAACTGACGCCACTGCTGGCAGCAGCAGCCCCCACCCCTGGGCACTGCGTGTGAACTCAGATTGCTTGTTGAAGAACCAAGGCGTCGTGCTCGTGTTCGCCGGTCACTGAGGTTAGGGTTGGGCCAACTTGGGGGTTAGGGTTAGTTTTATGTGTCGGAATACCTGCCCGTAGTTGGCTGCGGACCCCCGGAATTTTGCTCGTCTGTGGATTTCACGATCAGCTCGGATATCATCTACGCTATACGGCCGTTGAAGCTGGTTCCTCCCGCATGCATATGGATACAGTCAGGTACACTACTAACACAAGTGAGTTTCTAACTGACTGAATGTAGAAGGAGGATGGATCGCACAGTGGCAAGAGTTGATGTTTTCTTTATTCTTGCATTTGCATGGATGAGAAACAAACGTTTCGACTGTAAGCCTTCTTCAGTGTGTGCTTCTTCACTGTGTGCGATCCATTCTCCTCCTACATGTTGATCTAAAGGGAGCGCGGTGGTAACCAAAAAGTTTACTAACTGACTGAATAGCATAATAATCATTGTAGCACAGCACTGCACGCTGTTATCGCTAACGCTATGGACCAGAGCTATTGAGACTATTGATCCTGTTGAATTCAATCGCACGTTTTTTTTATACAAACTTGTATAAAAACCGCATGGTTGACGAGGGTCAAGTATCGCGTCAACCTAGCTATTCTTTTTCTTCTAACTGTATTAGACAATGACTATAGACTATGAAGGTGATGACATTCATTCAAAGACAAAATAGATTGTTTGTCATGACTATGTCCTGAGACGTAATATGTTCATCTGACTGCCAGGTGGCAGCATCGTTGTTTTTTTGCTTTTGTTGTTTTTTGTTTGGTTCAGATTGGATTACACTTCTCAAGGCATGAACATGCAGGCTGTATATGCCGATCATTATATATATTTTTTTGAATAGGGGGCAGGTATTTATAAGAATTTATTCTTCTGCTTGCTCCTTTTCGTTCATGTGTGTGTACTGTAAAATATTGAAATTCTGAGTATAAATATAATATAACTGTAATGTACACTACATGTGCGAAACAAAAATAAATGAAATGAAATGAAATGTTCAAACCCCTAGCCTACGTGGTTCACCCGTCCCCTCCCGCCCCTCCCCCCCTGGCTGGCAGGGGGGTTTGATTGATTGATTGATTGAAGACTTTATTAGAAGTTTGCATAGGAAAAGGTACAGTTTCATGACGGTACAGTTCACTGGTGATCCATGAAAAGCCTAAGCTTATTTCCACTGGAAACCATTGAAGTATCTCATATAACATTGAATGACAGACAAATAGAACACAGGGGAACGTGAAATGATCCGTTCACTGAAATGAACGAGATTGCCTATCACTAACACAACGTGAGCTTGTAGATCTGCTATTTTGGCTTTGTCAGAACTAAGTAGCAGGGGCGGCATAGCTCAGGGGTGGAGAAACCGTTATTAGAACACGAAGGGTTCCCGAAGGGTTCCCAGTTCGAATCCGGGTTCCCCCTGAGTTAATGTTGAAGAGTCCTTGGGCAAGACTCTGAACCCCTAGTTGCTCCTGGTTTTGATTGATTGATTGAAGACTTTATTTGAAGTTTGCCTTGAGTAGGTTGGGCCTTCACTGCCTTGCATGGTTTCCTCTGCCACCGGTGTATGAATGTGTGCGTGAATGGGTGAATGTAATGCACAATCTATATAAAAGCGCTTTGGATAAAATCGCTATATAAATGCACCATTTACCATTTAGTAGCCTCGCGCAACGCGTTGTGAGCTTGTAGAAAATATCATTGATCAATCTTGTAAAATAGCCGATCTACAAGCTCGCGCCGCGACGCGTTGTGAGCTTGTAGACCTGAAAATGGTAAAGGCAGCCCCAGCCTTGAAGCCTCAAAAGTCTAGTATCTCCCCCAGATCACAAAAGATGTCTCTTTGGTCTAGTGGTTAAGTTATTGGACTTTCGCGTGGGAGACCCGGGTACGAAGCCGGGTGGGGAAGTTCAGATCATCTCCGTTACATATATATATATATATATACAGGGTGCACTTTTCGAACAAATGGTATAATTTTTCTTTTCCTCAAAATGCATTTACACTCAGCAACCACTGTTATTCATACACTGAATTCTCAAAGCCCAGATAGGAAGAGGTGCAGCAGTTTTTACTATTGTGAAATAAATGCAAATGTCTGTTCTGCTCTCTTTGCCATCCAAGCTCACAAGAGCTTGGAGCTCAAGAAGGGTTCAGGACTGGCCCAGGCAAGGCCAGTCTAATAAGATAATTTTTTTACCAGACTCGAACTTATGACCTTCAATATGAGAGGCAAGGAATCTATCAACTGAGCTAATGAGTCATAAATATGTGATTCTAACATGTAATAGATATACACAGATCTGCATTATTTGTGTTTTATATATGACGTGAATGACTAAAACTCAAACTAAGTGAGATAAACCATGATGTTGTCTTTCTTGGGTTCACTGATGCTCAGCAATTCCCATTATACAATTGGTAAAATTATAGTTTCACCAGACTCGAACCCACAACCTTCCGTATCAGAGGTGAGTGCACTATTGACTGAGCTAGTCTGTCATAAATATGAAACTGTAATATGTAATACATGGACACGAATATCTGCATCATGTGTGTTCATATATGACATGTCACTTAGACATGTGAATGGTTTCCTGGCTTGTGTGGTTGGTCGTATGTATATCAAACAAGCCCGACAACCATTATTGGGTTCAAATCTCAACAATGAAAATATATCAATATTATACAGTATAGTGCTTTTCTGAGAACCCAACATCGCTATACAAATGTTTGTTGTAGCTACATTTTGCAATGTTGGTGCATTCACCAGCAGATAATTTCTCTCTCTCGCATTCTCAGAGTACAACTTTACTAAGACAATGTCAAGTTTGAGTTCATGTAGCTATATTGGTAGATACATGAACTATAGGTCGCAAGGTTATGAGTTCGAATCTGGTCTGAAAATAACACAGTTCAATATTCTTAGTGCTAAATTAGTGGTAAATTGATGGTTTATTTGAACAGTACAGAGGATAAAATATATGTGTCATGTCAGGGTGAGATGGAGGCCCTACAGGAGATGAAAAAAAGCATATTTCTCTCAAGAGTTGAAAGTATAGTGTGTGTGTGTGTGTGTGTGTGTGTGTGTGTGTGTGTGTGTGTGTGTGTGTGTGTGTGTGTGTGTGTGTGTGTGTGTGTGTGTGTGTCAACATAGTGAAGTGTTTGGATGGGTGGATAAAGGCTCTAAAATTCACCATTTATCATTTTTGTGCACGTTTCTGTGCACGTGTGTGTGTGTGTGTGTGTGTGTGTGTGTGTGTGTGTGTGTGTGTGTGTGTGTGTGTGTGTGTGTGTGTGTCACAGTGAGTGAAGCGTTGATGCCCCCTGCTGGACTGCACACAGTGCAATGATAAAGTTATAGTCAGTCAACACTGACATCTGCTGGAACCCTTTAGTTGTACTGAATGTAGCAAAACCTTGTGTCAAAAAGTCCTACCTCTTCGCACTCTTTTGCAGATTACGACAAAAGTATACAATATTACAAACTCTTGTTCGCCAGCGTTAGAGAAAACTTTCTCCACTTTCCAACGGTGTGCTGCATGTTGAAAACGGCTCAGAAATCCCCATGATTTCAGCGTCATAAACCTTTTTTTTTTCAAATGGCTGTATCTCCTTTTCTAATTCCCAGGGGACATATTGGGGCAAAACGCTTTGCGCTCTGCGGCCGATAACTAAAAAAGTATACAATATAAACGATCACTGTCTTTTGCGGCTGAAAGTACAAACCTGAATCTTCAAAAAAAAAAAAAAGTTTGCTCATATATGACTATTTTTGGATTCTCTGTGGCTCTGCAAAGTTGGGCCAAAATGGTAAGAAAATGGTAAGAAAATGCCTGGCACTTGCTACCCACCCAATTAGAAAAATGGCTGGCACTAAAAGAGTTAAAAGGGACCAGGCGGCTATTGGTAACAGGCTTTTATTTATTTTGGCACTGGCCAGCACTGGGCCATTATTTGGTAATTTTTTCTTTCTCAAACTATATAATAGGGGTAATAATCAAAATGTTATAATAAATGTTATAATTATTATTGTTATTATTTTAATTGTTATGAACACCCAGAAAATAGCACATTGCGATCTATTAGACCAAACCTCATTTAAAAAATATCAAGAGTGTATGAAAGCCTTTTAAAAATATATATATACTATATTTATACTAAGGGAATCTTTCTCCAAAATAGTCAATTACCACATGCCAGCAACGAGTCAACGACCCAATTAGCGCAGAAGTCCTGCAGCTGGTGCTGTTCTGACTGGACTCGCTGACATGACCACTGAACAGCTCCACTATCCTGACATTAAACCATTATGGTATTGCATTATGATTAAGCCTGCTTTCCCCTTGAACCTCAAAATAATGGATTACTTCTTCAAAATGCGGACTGGATAAGAGGCAGCAACAGTAGGTAATAAGTTATTCTGATCCAGCTGTTCTTTATTGGCCAGTCTTTCTCCATCACAACGTTTTGCCATTAAAGTAGCCTACTCACGTAAACTTTGCATTGTAGCAACGTTTTAGACAGTAATGAATGATGGTCAGTGCGCAGAGAGCAGCAGACTCCTTTTCTTTTTTTCCTCTCTCTTTTTTTGGTGTCCTTTGGCAATCTGTTCCCCGACGCCAGACAATTGTACAAGTCCCTCTGATCCGAGTCAAAGTCGAGTCACAAGTCATCTGGTCCAAGTCTCAAGCAAGTCTCAAGTTGTTCTGTTGTGGGCAAGTCAAGTCAAGTCGAGTCACAAGGTTGTCAAGTCAAGTCGAGTCGAGTCACAAGGTTGTCATTTCAAGTCGCGTCGAGTCAAGTCGCCTCGAGTCGAGTCGAGTCACCAAGTTGTCAAGTCGAGTCAAGTCACAAGCTTTTCAAGTCGAGTCACAGGTTATATCTCAGGTTTATATCTTGAAGAGCGAAGCCTTTCTTCCTAAAGTAAATGTCAAAAAATACCATGTAGATTAGTCTGCAACACTGCATGAATTAAACCAGTATACATTACATGTCTGATCATTTAGAACCTAGGTAGATGGCAAAGGCTACATTCCATTAAAGAAGTGGCATGTTTGACACAAATGTTTATTTTCAACATTTTTGCAACATTTTTGCAACATTTAAATTGCAAGCTTTATTGTGAGCTTTATATGCTCTGAAAAAAATGTAATTAAAAAAGCTATACTACAAAATTGCTACAGGCCTATTGCTTTAAAAACAAAAAAAAACACAATAATCTTAACGTGCATGCTTTGTTTTGTAGGCTATTACTAGTACTACAGTATATTTTAATGTCATTTCTCATCAGGCACAAATTTAGCTGCCTACTCCACGTGCTATTGTTTTGCTGGCATGGGGTCCTGCTGGTCCCAAAAGGATCTCACTTTTACGAACGGACATTATTTCGACCATAGAGTCGGGTGTCGAAAAGATGACATGTAGTAACAGCGACACGCTCCAGCGACTAACTGGAGAATAACAGTGAGTGGACTAAATTCAACTATATAGCTGGAGCAAAACTTGTCGGGGGCTAAATGAGAAGGAATAAAGCTTTTGCGTGGGAGTTCTTAACCCTGCTGAGGACTGGATGTATGTTATGAAAAGTGAGAAAGTGGTGGAACTTGGAAGACGGAGGCTTACTACTTGCTACCATGAATGGATATTATTAATGCAGTCACAGATCAACGTTCGTGACACTGGTGAGTGAAATCGTTGTCTTATTAATGTTCAAAACACGATCGACCGACAGTAAATCACCAACACACACATGCACACGCGCACACACACTTAGTTCTAATGTTATCTTCGTATGTTTGGTTTCACTTGTGGCGGATGAAGTTAGACGTCGTTCCCTCTTTGTCTTTGATTTTACTGTTGCATATTTTGCATTGCGCGTTCCTCTGTTTACCATCTGTGTGGTAGTTTTTGTATGCAAACTGCACTACTTTTGGAACTGCAGTGGCTGCAGAACCACCAGCAGTGGAGGGCTCTGGGGCAGCAGTAGCCATTCGTGCTGTGTGTGTCTGGTGCCCACTGCCCAGTCTGATCATTGCAGTTTGGCTGTTTCCGTGCTTGTGCTCTTGCTTACATGCCTGTCTCCAATCAATCAATCAATAAAAGTGTGAACCTAGCGTGGCCGTTCACGACTGCTTTGGTGAGTGGCGTAGCGGCAAGTCGTCCGAGTCAGCGTGTCTCAAGTCGAGTCGAGTCGCGAGTCATTGTCTTCCAAGTCAAGTCAAGTCTCAAGTTTTTGTCCTTATGTCCGAGTCAAGTCCAAGTCGTCAAAATATGACTCCCAAGTCAAGTCAAGTCGAGTCATCATGACTCGAGTCCAATTGTCTGCCCGACGCACACTGCGCGTCATGGTAGCGCAGCACTGGGCTGGACACCTTATACATTTGGCTTAGAAGTGTCTGTCCACAGGGCTGTGAGCTTGTAGATTTGCTGTTTTCAGCGCACTACCGTCATGCAACATAATATGACCCGTAGCAACGCACAGCGAGTGCGGTGCGTTGCAACGTGCTGTCACAGCACTGCTGTGAGCTTGCAGATTTGCTGTTTTCAGCGCACCACTGCCATGCAACATAAATGACCAGTTAAGTTAAATAAATAGCAAATAATACCAAACAACCAAACAAATAATAGCCCAGGCTCTTACATAAAACCTAATAAGGATAATATTAATTGAAAATAACGGCCCAGGCGCTTATACGAACCTTGCGCTTATTTGAAACAGGCGTTTATTGCGCAAAATGGGGTCAGACCCCGGGCGGATATATGGGACCCGGCGGCAGTTTGCCACCGGGCGATTAATTGGTGATTTACGGTAAAATTGGAAATACTCTGTCAAAGTAAAAGTACCTCAAGATTTAACTTAAGTTACTTTCCACCACTTTTATCTATACATGTGGTGGTGCTTGGCTCACGAAGTACATTTGAAGCACATGTCACCAATCTGAGTTCCCAGAAGTTATTTTTCTCGCCAATAGGGGGGCAAGAAGAACCTCTGGGCCAAAACTATGATATTCCTGTCCAGGAAGTTGAGTCCCAGGCTCAAAATCTGAGCCTGAACAATACCGGATGTAGAGCCAAGTGCAAACCTTCAAAACATTAAGAATAGAAACAACAAACAAGAACACTACAACAATCAGCCCATGTTTCGAGGTGAATCCTACCAGACTACATCGTCACTGTCCATCATAAACCTTGTACTCCAACCTTCACATTTGCATGTTTTTTGTTAATTAAAGCCCTGCCTCATCATATAAGACTGTTGCACAAAACAGGAGAAAACAGCAGATCTACAAGCACACAACGCCTCGCTGTGCTTGTATATCGGCTATTTTCAATAGCTTTAATAATTCTTTAAATGAACAAAATACAAAACGAATAGTTTTGGACATACAAGGTTTCCACCCGACAACGATGACATGCTATGGTTGGACATAAAAGGCAGGGCAAGGACACAGGACAGAAAACACAGTGGAAGCGGGAGAGAGAACAGCAGAGCCAGGCCCAACCAGAACACAGGGGAGCGGAACGGCCCGGGGAGCAGCTTTGCGCCCTACTGAGAGGGCTGTTGAAACATTCATGTGTGGAAGTGGCCTAATTCCCATGCCAGGATTCACACTGGAAGAGGAAAAGGGGGACAGTGACAGACCCTGACAGGGTGGGAGATGGAGAGAAACCGAGAGAAAGTGAGAGAGTGAGCATAGCCATCCAAACTAGGTTGTAAGGCATCAAATATTTAATGGAATGATTACAAGTACATGGTGTACCCGGGTGGCTGCGGAGCCGCGATGAGACTGAATCATTCATCCACACTTTGTGCGTATTTGTTCATTTTTTTAGGGCTCAATTTAGCGTGTGTGTGTGCGCGCGCGCGCGCGTGCATGCACACATAAGTGAGAGCATGCATGCATGTTTGTATTGTGTGTGTGTGTGTGTGTGTGTGTGTGTGTGTGTGTGTGTGTGTGTGTGTGTGTGTGTGTGTGTGTGTGTGTGTGCGCACACACGTGTGTGTTAGGCCTGTGACGATTCACTTTTTCCCGATTCGATTCGATTTTGATTCATTGGGTGACGATTCGATTATATCACAATTAATTGCGCTTTCCTGCGATTTGCGATTCGAATCACGATTATTGCGATTTTTCCCCAAAAATTACAGCTTTTTTATATTGAAACATTTTAAAACAATTCTAAACAATATAAAACATTAAAAGTTGAATCATATACTTCAAAATCAATGCAGCCAAATAAAGTCAGTCAATCTTTCTGACATGTATTTCAGCCAAAGTGCCAGTGGTACAACATTACAACATGTTCCTGGTCAAGATGCCAGAAAACACAGAACACAACAGTCATAAATAAAAGATAAAAGAAAAATCGCTGTGCTGCAGGCACCGATCGATCACAGCATGAAATCCATAAATTCTTCTAATTTGTCACTGTAGCAGCATTTATATATTTAATGATTCCTCTTACTCAACATTGACATTGTATATATTAATTCAATTCAACTTTCGATTCTAGTCCTAGTCCTAGGAAAATTCCTCCAAAAGAAAAAAAGAAAAACGTTTTCCTATAAACACAGTGGCAATATTGTCTGCCCTTCATTATGTTCAAGGTTACTTGGTTATAATGGTTAATAACATATTCCTTTAAAAGCAGAATCAATAATAGGCCAAAGCCCTTAAGATCCTTGCTCTTGGCATGAAAATGTTTGAGAACCACTGTTCTTAAACAATATCAGACAGCAACATTTCTGTTTGACTGACATTCCCCATTTTTTTTTTATAGACCTGTTTGCTCGCAAAAACAGGATCTGGCAACACCTTTTTATAGACCTGTTTGCTTGTTTCTGTGTCAGAAACTGAATGGCAACGCTTCATCCTCCTTTTTAGCTGCTAAACGTTAGCTCCTATGGAAATGACCGTTTTAAACTCTATAAGGGAATTACAAACTTTATCCTTCGATCAACAACAACTGTTGTCCATATCTACTCCAATGGCTTTGGAATTATGTTTTTTTTTTTTTTTTTTTTGGGAAGTTTTACAGCAACGTGACTGAGTAGTTATCTCTCATGTCGCACACAGAGGGAAGGAGAGAGACGTTAACTGGAGCCACGCACACACACACACACACACACACACACACGCACAGACACACACACACACACACACACTCACACTCACACACTATGTCAAATTAGGGTCATTCTAAACGAGCCTCGTTAAACACAGCTGGCTTCTCTGGATTCTAATCCAAGCAATTTGGAGCATAACTGAACTTTGAAAATCGATTAATTGAATCGCCGGCCTTAACATCGCGATAATATAGTGAATCGATTTTTTTGCACAGGCCTAGTGTGTGTGTACGGTTGCAATTAGTAAAACATTCAGGTTGGCTAAAGCTGTAATGGTACAGTAAATGGACTGCAATTATATATCCAAAATAAACACCTGAATGTGAATCACCCATGTTACCTATACTGCCTGCTGCCCAAGTCTCACAGTGTGAGATCCTGTCGATTTGAAGAAATCTAGCGTTTGAGGTGAGAACATGGAGATTGCAGCTAGGCCTACCTACATTTTCTTCAATAATTATAGGCCTACAGTACTATATGCCATGTTATGTTTGAAGGGAAGCTGCCCCGTGTGCGTCTCATCAGCTCCAACACTGGAGTGAGAGCATAATTGATTTGACCTACTTTTTTGCTCTGGCTCTATGTAATTAAATATTAGGAGCATCAGCTGTGTAAGATTCCAATAGTATGGCATATTACATTGATTTTATATACTCTTAATATACTCTTCCAACGGGACTTTAAAAAATGACAGTTAAACGTCAGTGAAATCAATTGCTGGGAACATCCCTACTTACTGTAGCATATAACATATTATTCACCAGTAAGACTCCCTAATCGGGAGATAAGCGACCGTTGGTCGCTTATCTCCTGTCACACTGCTGACATCAGTATGACATCACACCGTACACAAATGACCCTTATATAAGACCGGCATTATCTACCGACAGATTAGTAACAAGATGTCAAAATCATTGAAGGTTTACCCTACTAACCAACTGTTTACCATAGCAACCATGTTTTTTACCTTAGCAACCAACTGTTTACCCTAGCAACCAACTTTTTACCACAGCAACCATGTTTTTTTTACCCTAGCAACCAACTGTTTACCCTAGCAACCAATTGTTTACCATAGCAACCATGTTTTCTTACCCTAGCAACCAACTGTTTACCCTAGCAACCAACTGTTTACCATAGCAACCATGTTTTTTACAGGGCCTGGGATTGATGACATCAGAAATCTCCATATATGGGCATGAAAGGGATTTTGTTTCTGGAAATATGTCTGTGGGGTGCCACATTTGGAATAAAACACTTACATCACACATCTGGATATCCATACAGCCCATCTAGTTTGCCTGTGTCCATTTATGCCCATATATCTGATGACATTGGGACAATGATCTCCATATATGGGCATAAAACTTATGTTAATTAGTAAAGCCTGGGGATCTCCATATATGGGCATGAGGGGTACCCTAAAAGGGCATCATCTGGGAATAGCAAATATAGTTATCCTAGAAAGTGAAAATCTTACATCAAAGGCCATAACTACCTACCTACCACCATACTGCATTCCTCATTAAACTACCTAACAGTAAGATGCCTAAGGGAGAAAAGCAAAGGGCGAGGTTGCACCATTTCTTGGTCTTCTGGCCAGTGATGTATATCGGACCATTTAACCATATATGGAGACATCTGGTACCCAAAGATATTCACAGATATGGGCTTAATATTGATGACATAAGGGATCTCCATATATGGGCGTAAAAGGGATTTGGTTCCCCTGGCATCACAGGGATCTCCATATATGGGCATAAAATGGATTTGGTTACCCTGGCAACACGGGGATCTCCATATCTCCATATATGGGCATAAAAGGGATTTGGTTCCCCTGGCATCACAGGGATCTCCATATATGGGCATAAAAGGGATTTGGTTCCCCTGACATTACAGTGATGTCAGTGGCTGGTTCTACAGAGGGGATCTCCATTTATGGGCATAAAAGGGAATGTATGTATGATGATGTCAGATATCATAGACGTCATAGGACTTTCACATAACGAATAACTGAGTAAGCATGTAAACCCGTAAAATCTATATTTGGGCATGGCTGATTTATGACCTCATCATGATGACACGAGCAAACACAGCTGAATTGTATAAATGATCAGTGCAGAAACCAACAGAAGTATTTGACCAAGACTCTTCGATTTAAACATCAACAAAGGTGTGACGTTTGTTGATGGTCACGTGTGACGTGTGACGGACGGACGGACGGACGGACGGACGGACGGACGGACGGACGGCCGGTGGAGGTTTTCATAGTAAACTGCTCCCTGACGGTCGCAATTACAAGTACAAATGTAAGACCCCATCCAACAAAAAGCTTGCAAACAACCCAAGTCTTGTGCTCAACCAAAGGAAATAAATACATTAGCAAATAAATAAACAAAAACCTCTTGTCCATACTCACACAGTGAAGGCCCTATCAGAGTACAGTCTGCGGTGATAAGTCATCACCGCGGTGTAGTTTTCTAGCTATTACCTAGGCTTTGTAATACATTTTTAGTTGATAGCTAGAAAACTACACCGCAGTGATGACTTATCACCCCAGACTGTACTCTGTAGGGGCCTTTAGACGTGCTTATTAAAACCCAGGTCCACATGACACAACCTATCTATCTGACAGACTGCTAGGATGTATGTCTGGCTAGCTGGCAGGTCAGTCTGTTGAAGGTGTGTTTGGATATTGAGTGCTAGTTTGTGCTTTGTGATTTACAGACAATCTTGCTCACTTGCACTTGAAAAAAGCAACAATTTTCTATCAGTAATTATACAGGTGGAGGTGAGGCCGGAGATACATAGACATAAAAATCATGCAAAAAAAAAAAAAAAAAAATGTTTATTGTCTACATTTACATGTAGAGTTTACCAGGAATATTGACTGACCCATATAAAACCCTCTTATGGCCCTTGTTATGTGCTCATAACCACTTTCTCCTGTGCGTCCACGCACGTTTTAAAAATATTTCAAACACTTTAAAAAACATTGTAAATCATTTGAAAATAGACGATCTGCGAAGCCCACAACGCAACACAAGGCCACGCGTTGTGAGCTTGTCGATTGGCAGTTTTTTCAGAACAGCTGAAACATAAAATAGGGCTCAAGTCGTTTCACTTTACATCCTCTCTGCTGAAGCCATACATCACAGCGGTGCTAACTGCCTGCGGCACGCTAATGCTGCACTAATGCTACAGCAGGAGCTGTGAAGGGTACAGCCTGAGTGTTTATTTGGCAGCGAGACAGGGACATGCGTACTGTAGCTCTGGGAACCATATAATTAAGGCCATCATCGAAAGGCCAGCGTTTGTGTAGGTTTTTAAAAGGCCTTGGCTTGGTTGCGATGCAGCCTGGGATTATACAAAGTAAAATCCTCTGGGTTAATTTAACTCAGAAGAGCATACGAGTGAAACCACATTTTTTACTTCACTTGTCCATTTTGGTTTCATGTGGTTTTCATTTGCCCCCCGCTGGATTAATAAAGGTCTATCTGCTGTTGAGGAATTTTGAGGCAAGGAGGTGTTGGAGACTACCTCTTTCTCAGCTCCTCCCTCTAAATCTTTTGCTTCTGAAACCTACTTTTATGTTTGTACATCTCCGTCTCCCTTGCTAGGTACCCGTAAGTAGCATAAGGCATTGTTTTGCCCTGAAGTTTACATGCAAAGTGTCACCCGGCACCTGTTGCTCGTAAGGAGTGTCCTGCCCTAAAATATGTTGCGACACAAAATCAATTAGCCTCGACAATGTTATTGGGCCCAAACTGTTTATTTGTTTATTTTCATGGGTGGCACAGGGCGGGCCCCAATGCTGTTATTACGGCCCTTCTTCCAAGTTAAATTACCACTAACAATTTGACAGTGAGCTACTGCACTCACACAACAACAGAGGTGGACAAAACAAAAATGTCAAAGACAATTTTGTAGCCAATGTATCACCCAGTGCCAAATGCCTAAACTGTAATCCTGGGCACTATTCTCCTTCTGCCAACCTGGGGATAGCCCCAAAATGAGCTCATGTTTCCTTCAATGCCTGAGGAGTGTGCAGGCAGCTTCTTATCGCATGACAGGGAGTTTCCCCTGTAGGATATAGTACATGGAAGAACACGTTATTCCAAATCCTTTCCCCTCCATCAGGTGTCCCGGCTGGCCATGGGGAGGCAGTATAAAGACCAGGATTACTGCATGTTTTTTTTGTGAGGGTACCTACCGTAGGGGACACAGGGAGAACATGCAAACTCCACACCAGAAAGGCCATTTCGCCAACCCGACCTAGGGTGTGGGCTCTGATGGCGCAGAGGAGAGAACACGCCCCCAGCGCCCACAGCTTCCCCAGCGGGAATCAAACCCAGAGCCATATATATGTGAGTCAACAGCGCCACCGTGCCCCCCAAAGACCAGAGTCTTGAGTGTTATTTGAACGCTGAAAAGAATATGAAAGCATGTGTGTCATTTTAGATTTTAGCATTGGCTGACCTTCATCAGGACAGGATGTCTGCCCTGGTGACAGGACGTCTGTCCTGTGGAAGGTCTAATGACTGAAATATCAAAAAAAGAGCACTAGGCATGGGACGATATGAAAATGTCATATCACGATTATTGTGACCACAGAACACGACATGTTGTGAGCTTGTAGACCGGCTATTTTTTGTTAAAGACATTTGACAGAGAGTGAGAAAAATACTGTATCAAGTACTATATTATAAGTACATTTCACCAATTATAGAGGGTTTAAGTAATACCGGATAAGCAGCTCTGCAAATAAAAGGTGAATTGATCCCAGTGCTCGAAGGAGGACTTAAAACTCCACGATACGATTATTGTGAGTGTTTTTTTATCACGATAAACGATAATATCGCTTATCGTCCCATCCCTAAAGAGCACCATTTATTTTACAAGTTCCTGACAGTGTGTTGGTCCTTTTCGTTGATGTCATTATCAGAGCTCCCCTTATGAATATATGCACTTTCTGTCCTGTCACCAATCTTTTTTGTTGTTGTTGGCTATTCAAACATAGCAGATGTACAGGCTCACAGTCTGTAAGCTTGCACTATCTATTAGCTATCCGCTAATTTTGAATATCTTTGAAATATCTCGAAAGTGTGAGAGAACTATCACTTTAGAAGGCATTTGTAGAATGGGCCCTCGTGTCTTAATACACGTTTATACACGTTTGCTGTGTACAGGCAAGAAGCACGACAGAAAGAGACATTTCAGAATAGCGCAGGAAGACACACGCAGGCACAAGCACACGCACATACACACACAGGTATACAGATAAGCCAGAGAGAGAGAGAGAGAGAGAGAGGCCAATACAGACAGACGAAGACAGACACAAATCGATAAACAGAACTATCCTGTCTGTCTCCGGAAAAAAAGACAAATGTGCTGTGTGTATCTATTATCTCGCCATTATGCAATACCTGTTCTATCCATCGGTCCATACATTACATGGAGATCTCTTATTTCTATTTGTCTGGCTCTCTTTTATGCCCATATATGGTGTTCCGTGTTCAGGCCAGTCTGTGACGTCACTCACGTCAGTACTGACAGACATCAGACAGACAGACATCCGGTAAATTAATAGTTATTATAGATAGGCATTGTGAGGATCATCAAGAACAATGGTTGTTTTATGGTAAACACATAGGCTATAGTAACCCTAACTTATAAATACTGTATATATATTTATAGGTTAGGTTAGCAGATGTGATTCATAATTCAGTTGTATTGTCCATCAAAATGTGTGTCCCAGCCGACATGTTGTGAGCTTTTAGCTTTCTGTTATTTTCAGCTCTAGAGTTAGGGTTCATAATGACAAGTATATTTGTAAGAGCCATTTGAGCCATTTTGATCCTAATTGATGATGTCATTGCAGGGCTCGGTCCTTTTTGACTGTGTTCACCAGAGCCGTGGTCTGATAAACGTTTGACTGTTTATTTATTTAGGTATTTATTGTACGCTACAGTATAGGACAGAAGGAAGGAAGGATAGGAAGGAATAAATATTGTTTATGAACTTAATGGAAAGGTTTGGACAGTTTTTGAGCACACGTCCCTCGGCAACCAGTAGTACCCAGAGTATAGGGACTTGGGCATTACAATAGTAATATAAATGTGTGTGTGTGTGTGTGTGTGTGTGTGTGTGTGTGTGTGTGTGTGTGTGTGTGTGTGTGTACCTGGTAGGTGTCCCACAGTCTGATGGTGCAGCGTAGCGGCAGCTCTCTCATCAGCAGGTTGTTCATCCAGCGGAAGGCGAACTGCAGATACTCCACTTCATACTGCTGCATGTGACGATGCACGGACTCTGAGAAGACATGAAGACAAGCCACCAGTTCACTAGTTAACCTACACAGTCTCAACACATACGTCGCGGTGATGGACGACTCAAGTAGTCAAACAGAAACAGACTCACAATGAATTGCAAAGTGAGGCATTGGTGGCTTGTAGAGCTACATCTTTTGCATATTCTCTCTCTCTCTCTCACACACACACCTGATAATAAAGATGTAATTACAGAGCTGTCAGGAGTTAGGGAGGAACACGTCCACTGCTCTTAACACATTGTGTTTTAGGGTCAAAGGTTAATGAGCATCTATTCCCCATAGGCTGCTGAGAACACCTAGAACCGATCTTTTTCACCATGACACTGGGCCGCGGTTAGGATTTTAGTTATGCGACCAGAAGTAAACAAACTGACCGCCATTTTAAACAGTGAATCTCCACAACATGGACACGGTCGAGGCTTCCGGGGCTCTTCAAAATAAAGCGCAAGTCAATGACGGCACTCTATAGCCAAATAATTACCAAAATAATGGCATCCAATATAATAATATGTTTTGACTCACGGACACACACACACACACACACACACACACACACACACACACACGTTAAACAATACAGATGATGCTTGTCAGACTTGCATTTATGAAACATAATAGCAATGTAACCACTCATACAAACACACACACACACACACACACACACACACACACACACACACACACACACACACACACACACACACACACACACACACACACACACACACACACACACACACACACACACACACCTGCCTTTGGGTACACACGATAAATAATGTGCCACACACACTGGCGATGCGAGAGACACAAGGCGTGAGGTAAACACACTGCAATTAGCTGGCACTCGTCTCCACAGTTCAATTATCACACGGCGCAAGAAGGGGATGCAAACGCCGAGCTCATTAGCGGTGAATACATCCCGCTGATGCATCCCAGAACCGCCAGCGAGAGAGAGAGAGAGAGAGAGAGAGAGAGAGAGACAGAGACAGAGAGACAGAGAGAGAGACACTCTAGAACAGTGGTTTTCTCCATTGTTTTGTACATTATTTATTGAGCCACAGACCACATGAGATGAAGCCTCTCAGACCCAAAACTGAATATCTTTTTATCTTTGGATAATAATTCCATGCTGTATTGATGTGGTACCAATAGAAGAGATAACAGGCAAACGTTGATCAAAATAACAATTCTTCTACATTGTGTAGACCTCTTGCAAATTAACTAATGCTGATGTTTAACAATAATTTAACTCTTCAGAGCGTAAAACAGGTTGAGAACCACTGTACTATGGGACCGCCAAAGATACAAGATGTCTCTCACGTAATCTGAAGACTTAGGGCGAAAAAGACCATTTGAAAATCCACAAGGGGGAACGGAAAGGTATTTGTGTGTTTTTTGAGATTCAATGAATGAATGTAACTTTGTAACAGATCATCGTGGACTCACTCTTGTGCACAAACACATGTGCACTATCCTAGGTCCCTTCCTACTGTAGCTCATATAGTAAAAAGAACAACAACACTGTGGGCAGCAGGGTCCACACAGTGGAGTGAACTGGTGCCGTAGGCTGTAGGTTAAGGTCAGTGGAGTTGAGGAGGTTGTGGTGTGTGTGTGTGTGTGTGTGTGTGTGTGTGTGTGCGTGCGTGCGTGCGTGCGTGCGTGCGTGCGTGCGTGCGTGCGTGCGTGCGTGCGTGCGTGCGCTTTTGTGGTGTGTGTTGAAAATGGGTTAAGTGATCCTTTAACTCCTATTTATATAAAATAATATCTGCATGTAATAACACACCCAAGGTTTAAAGTGGTCATTTGGAAGACATTAAGTGAATATTGAACAGATACAAGTTCTAGTAAGAAAAGTGTGTGCTGCGAGGAAGGAGGGGAACAACATAATTTAGGCTGGATTTAGACTGTTCACACTGCATTTGCAAGTGACACAGATCTGATCTGTGTGTTCAGACAGATTTTAACTTTGGTTACCGTGGTAACAATGTAGGCGTCATGATGTTTCTCTCTATGTATTTTGAAATGTTAAAATGTTTCTCTGACATTGCAGTTTTAGGACCTTGTGAACCCATTTTCTGCCACGCTTAATTGTTCCTCTACATTTCTCATGTACGGAGGCATCCCCCCAAAGTGCTAGAAGACGTTGAATTTCTCCTTCTGTCCACTGAATGCTGCTTGCCATTTGCAATGGACATTTTGGACAGTTTGATATGTGACTTGGCTCGTTAGATCAGGTTAGTGCATTCAGGCCGAGACACATCTTTAGAAATCAGATTTGAAACCACCCTTGGATGTGGTTTGTAAAAATCGGATTTCATGTGACCTACATGTGACCTGTCTGCATTTAGACTAATTTAAGAAAATCGGATTCCAATCTTGATGTGACACAGATCTGATTCAGGCTGGATTTAGCTGGCAGTGTAAATCAGGCCTTATTGTGTTTACTGTACACTGCGTTTCAAAGCCGTGAGGAGATCCTAGGGAGGCTTTTATATCATTACACATCTATAATCTTTATTATCGTTATACATTCTGACCCCACACTCCCACAGATGTTATTTTACACAGCCTGAGCCAGGGGCGAATACGGCTTGTGTGCCCTTCATTTACATAAATAACTTCACCGTTTGGCTAATTTGCAAGGCTGATTATCTTCCATGAATGCATTGGCATGCACAGAAAATAAAACATGTGTGACAGAGACTAAAGCCAGAGTCTGCGGTGAAGAGCTATCCACCGCAAATTTGAGGTGGAAAGCTTTCCACCTCAAGTCAGAAAATAAGTGAAGGCCATCATAGTCCGTCACGGTGGAGTCCTGTTCACCGTGACTGACTGGTCTAGATCGACCAATCAGTGAACGGGGTGAAGAGCCTATCTGTCTGATAGTAAAAACAGAGAGATGTGTCGGGACTCGCGGTGGAAAGCTCTTCACCGCGAGGAATGACCTAACGCTGTAGTTTTATGACTCAAAAAGACTACACCGCGGTGGATAGCCTTCCACCGCGGTGCCGACTCTGATAGAGGCTTTAGAGAGAGAGAGAGACATTATTAAATTACTTGTTTTCAAGGAGTGACATAAAACACATAAAGGGTAAGCTAATTGTGGTAATTGCCACTTAATATGACAAGGATAATTACAGAGAGAGAGAGAGAGCGAGGGACCATCACTGACAGTTAGTTGGACTAGTAGTAGCAGAGGCCGATGCATTGTGAAAGTAACATGAAACATTTAAAAACTTAACCAGACTGTCTTTATCACCTTGCGTGAATGAACTTATCGTGATGATGCCGACATGGTTTTCACACTTGCTTTCGGCAAATACTTTGCCTGCAATGGTGTAGGTCCCAAGCAGGCATGAATGCTGAAACAAGATTGCATACACTGAACATGTGGCGTGCAATTAACTAGAAGAAAATATCCAAAACAGGTTTGTTTATGCTGCAATGATTTTAAATTCAGCATAATTTGGAGCAGGGTTCTTGTTTTTCTGCGCCGTTGATTCATGTAATTTACTCCCATGATGGCTTACTTAAAGACAGGGTAGCAGAATAACATCTACTTTGTCCCAATTTAATTGTTTGGTAGTTGTGAAAATATTTGCCAATGCAACCATATAGTTATCTTGCCTGTTTACAGAGTTGTATTCAGACGGAGATTCCAACATCCTACTTTTTCAAAACTCCTCCTCCACCAGCTCGGGAATGGCCGAGCAAAATCATGACGACTGAGCACTGACCCATATCACGTGGTTCTATAAAATCCCTCTGAAATGAGTGGGTAACATTACAATATTTTACAGTATTTATAATAAAGTGAACTCATAACTTTCTTAATTGACATGAACAACAACATGAATGCTATACACTTGCAATTTTTTATGAAGAATCAATAAACCGTTTTTTCCGTATCCATTATATAGTGAAGCATGCACGTATTTTACTAGCCTGGGGGGCGTGTCTCTTCGCGACCCCGGTTCTCTAGCGAGGCACTGAGAAACACCAAGCCGAGATGGGCGCTCGTTTCGGCCAAATGCTGGAGTTGCCTCGGTGTTTTGACTGTGGATGTTTTTGTTTTTTTTTCTCCTCCCTCCGTTTTCCCCCTGCCTCTCCATTCATGTGTTCTCTACATCTGGACCAAACAATGACACGAAATTGGATTAACTCACCCAAAAGAAGGTAGACAAATGTATTCCACTGGAGTTAGTTATTATAATCCTTCACAAACGCGAGTGACGGTGCGGTGGGCCGTCTGTCTCGCAGACAGACGGCCCATGCAAGCGACGAGCGTGCAGTGGGGGCAATGGTGGAAAAGATACTCATATTTTACTTAAGTAAAAGTACTCTCATATCATTCTCGCATGGACATATTTTACTTAAGTAAAAGTACTCTCATATCATTCTCGCATGGACAGTCGCCTATAGGACGCGACACGCAGCGGCCCAATCTACAAGCTCACAATTGTGAGCTTGCAGATCGGCTAGTTTCAAACAGCCAAGGTATAAATTAGGGCTAAAGTAGTTAAATTTTACTTAAGTAAAAGTACTCATCTCATTCTCGCATGGACGTGAGTAGCCTAGGACGCGACGCGCAGTGGCCAATAATCTACAAGCTCACAATTGTGAGCTTGCAGATCGGTTTCAAACAGCCAAGGTATAAAATAGGGCTAAAGTAGTTAATGTATGTTTTATATTATATGTATTTCTGTAGTAACTAAAGCTTTCAAATTAGTTTAATGGTGTATAGTACAGTATTTGCCTCAGAGATATATGTAGTGTAGTAGACGTGAACGTATTGGAAATTGGAAATATCCAAGTACAAATACCTCAACATTGTACTTGAGTACAGTACTTGAGTAAATATACTTGTAGTTACTTTACACGGTGATGCGGACATGTCCGTGCGTGCAGCGAGCATGGATGGCAGCGAGTCGCGAGCACAAACAGTCACGCAATCAAACAGTCTGCAATGTAGGCTATCTCTGCTACTACTGAAGTAGGCTAAAGTACACACAATCAGAACATTAAACAATTATTTAACTAATCGTTCAATCTCTCAGTGCAGACTGCAGAGACAGGCAGAGGGGAGGGGGTGACTGTCTGTCTGTCTGCCTGTCTCACTGACTGAAACGAGCCGAGGCATTATCAGCGGTGTGACGGAACGAAACGTCACGGAAGAGGCGTGGTCCCGAAGTCGAGGGAAGCAGAAGGAAGTAGAGGGTGTAGAGGGAGACACTGATTAGAACTTCAAATGTGCCTATGTCTTTTGTGTATTTATTTATTTTAAATTTATTTGGACATCCTTAGGGGATCTTTGAGAGATATGCGTCATTATTTAGATAAAGAAAGATTCCTGCTCCCCCTCCTTTAAAGGAGCTATAGTCAACTTTTTCTTGAAAAACTGAGGCTAAAATAAAAATAATGTTTCGAAAATATTTTATAAAAAAAGATTAAGCTTCATATAACATAATGGTAAAATAATCATTTTGGTCATTGTCAGGCTTTGTTTACATCCCTTATCAATCCATATAAAAGAATAGAAGAGGGATATACACAAAGTCGGCCTAACAATGGCCAAAAAGATTATTTTATCATTATTTTACGCTTTTTGTGGTCATCTTTGAATAGAAACACATATGAAGCTTAACTCTTTTACCGCTTCGAACGTTAATGCTCATCCCAATTCGACGGCGGCGCGTTGCCAATACGAACGGCCGTTCTTTTACTTTGTCTGATGACTGTAAGCTGATGAGGGGTCGCGCGGGTGTGTACAGTTAAAAAAAAAAAAAAACTTCTCCCGTAATGCTGCTTTCAAATCTCCACCACACGTAAACATCAATGATGTCCAATTCACTTCCTGGCTGTTCTCTGTGGACCTGATCTAGATTATGCATTTCTATGCTCTGAACGACGGAAATAGGGGAGGGCCATTTCACATCCATTCTTTGCATAAGGCTGCCCTCTGCCGCCAGCTTGGTTAAAGTAAAAAAAAAAACGTCTGGAAATAATCAATAGATCTTTTTCTATAACATCGCAAAGGTAAGCTGCTTTTTGCTGGCACCAGCCCCAATAAATAAATAATAAATCTGGTAGTAAAACTGTTTATTTTCGAAACATTATTTTTATTTTAGCATCGGTTTTTCAAAAAAAAGTTGACTATAGCTCCTTTAAGACTCGAGTTCTCCTAGTTACAGGGATACCGCATTTCACTTTCACGAAAAAAAGCTTTGGGTCATTTTATCATCTACTCAGGCTTTTGGGAGCACCTGGGACTGTTTTTAAGTTACTTGAGTATTTAGATATTTGATTTTCATTTCATCAGACACGCCTCCTATACAAACCCATTGTAACTTCAAACTCCATTTTAACACATGGACTGCCGGGATTTAAAGGATTTTCTTTTTCATGTACCTTTGAAAATTCGCTGAATTAATTAATCGTGTGGCACGGGAGCTGTACTGTTCTTCAGCGAAATGCACTACAGAGAGTGGTGCGGACAGCCCAGCGGATAGTCGGAGGTGAGCTTCCCTCCCTCCAGGGAATATATGAGAAGCGATGTGTGGCCAAGGCTGAGCGAATTGTCGGGGACGTCCACCATCACGGCCACGGCCTGCTCAAGCCAGCAACGAGGCCGAGGCCAGGCAAGCGCTACCTCAGCTTCGCCAGCCGCACTCAAAGACTCTGGAGTACCTTCTACCTGACCGCCATCAGACTCATGAACAAACACTGAACTACACGGCCCGGACTATATGGCCATATGTCTGTTGACTTATGTATTGGCATTTGCACAATTTTGCACTTGAGTTTTTGCACTTTAGGTAGCTGCTGCTTTGCTTGCGCACAATGAATTTCACTTGCCCTTTTACTTGTAAATTGGTATTGTTGACAATAAAGTTGAACCTTGAACCTTGAATATGCATCCGTGCACGGGAGCATTAAAAAGAAGGCCACTGGTCTGCTATAATTAGGGGTGCCACAATACTGAACCAAACCGGTATACCGAACCGAATGGCCCTGTACCGAACCGAACAATTTCTTTATTTTTTTTGGGTGGCCACATAAAAATATTATCTTTCTGTACACTTTTTTGGAGAAAATGTTCCTCCTAGTATAATCATAATAACTGATTATCATGTTTTAGGGGGGAAACAAATGATTGCGCCCCATCTTTAAAATTAACTGAACATTTTGGATTCTTTATTTTTTCATTTTCAATTTTTACTGTACCGAAACCGTGAGCCAAAAACCGAGATATGAACCGCGATGCTCCCTGCCGCTCTCCACATACACACTGTGTTTTCTTTTTTTATCCCTCAAAAAAGAGAAAGGCATTTTTGGTGCCGATTACGTATCCACAACTTTCTCACGACCCGTTGTGCATTGCGCAGAAGGTGTGCGGCAGTTTCCGGCAGATGCAACCATTGTGAGCTTGTAGATCATTCTCGGCTGCGACGCCGGAAACTGCCACGAAGTGAGCTTGTATGTCTGCTGTTAACCGGAAGTGTCCCACAGATAATGCTACAGTAAATTCTCACTGAAACAGGTGGATAGAAGTGTGAGGATACACATGCGTTGCTTTTGTGACATCCATGAAACTGAGGCATTCCTTTATAAATGTAACATCATCCAAACAAGCAAAAGCAATTAAGCATGTTTCACTTGGTTTTCCAATGACTAGAGTAGCATAGTATTCCCTAACCTCTAACACACCAGTGTAGAGTTCTCAATTTCAGCCCGGACCGAACAATTTGCATGAATCAATTCATGCAAATTGTCCGGGTCGGGCTCGGGCTGCAGATTATTATATTTTTTTTAAATAAAAATTTAAATAAAATCATCAGTTATATGTTATAGTCCTGCTGCCAGCGCTCTATTCTAGCCTATTAGAGTAGGGGTCTCCCAACCATAATGTATTTTATTTCCCTCCACACCAAATCTATCTCAGATTTCATCTAACATTTGCCTTAAAGGAGCTATAGTCAACTTTTTCTTGAAAAACGGATGGTAAAATAAAAATAATGTTTTGAAAGATTTAATAAAAAAAATAATCTTCATATGTGTTTCTATTAAAAAATGACCACAAAAAGCGTAAAATAATGATAAAATAATCATTTTGGCCATTGTCAGACTGACACTTTGTTTACATTCTAGTCCAGGGGTCCTCAAATAGAAATCTTGAAGGTCCACAAATATTTTTTTGAAACAGGTCCGGGTCCGGAAAAACAAATATATATATATATATATATCTATTAGGGCTGTCAGTCGATTAAAAATTTTAATCCCATTAATCGCATGATTGTCCATAGTTAATCGCACGATTAATCGCAATTAATCGCATATTTTGTATTTGTTCTAAATCTACCTAAAACTGATATTAATACTCATATCAACATGGGAGTAGACAAATAGCAATCACTAAACCCCAACATCCCTATTCTAAGCTACTATGTGCTCGTGTACAGTACAAGTTGGAGCGCTCCTGTTCTTGGGAGCTTGTGTGTCTGGGGCTTGCGCTGTCTGCAGATGTGCCGTTTCAACGCTTCGGTATTTGATGCGAGCATAGGATGCGAGTTGTCAGCGCATTCGCTTCCTCACTCTCTATACTACGGAGCGCACCGAGGCTCAAACATCAGCTGCATTAATCGCAAGTTAAAAAAATTAGTGGCATTAAAAGGATTGTGAGTTAACTAGTTAATAGCGCACTAAATTTGACAGGTATAATATCTATATATATATATATATATATATATATATATATATATATATGTATATATATATATATATATATATATATGTATATATATATATATGTATATATATATATATATATATATATAAATAAAGTAATGGTCTGTTTCCAGATTCTTTATTAAAAGGTCTTAGGTCCTTAAATTATGAATGGCCTCACTGTCATCTGGCCTTGGGACTCCTCCAAAATCATTTGGGGACCTCATTTGACTGAAGTGCAACAACCCATTGAAGGGAGATTACAGAATGTTTAAATCAAAGTGGAGCAGAGATATTTTGCGCTAATGTTTGTTGCTTTGTTTTCTTTTAACAAACTGGGATAATTTTCGAATAATTTATGCTTGTGTCACAACATGAATATCGATCTGAAAACAAGTATCGCGCGTCAGAGACTAAAGCGGCTCGTAGCTCACTCCTGTACTGAGTAGGGAGGCTGCGTGCAGCTCACAGCTAGCTTAGCTGCATGGCTCGCTGGCTGCATATCCATGCAGAAAGAGAGACGGCGGTGGCACGTCCCGACAAACTCTCTGGAGAGAAGATTACAATCCTGCAAACATATTCACGTTGATGTTGTTGTGCGTGAATGAAGCCCACTGGTTTATAGTTGAGCTGTTGCAGGCTGCAGCTCCGAACGCTTCGAGTAGCCTACTACTTGGACGCTTCCGTGGTCTGTGGAATGAACTCTAGTGACCCAGCTGGTAACAGCCTATCAGCGTAGAGATGACAACCCATGTGGGCCGGCATCAGCCAATCAGCTCGTCGTTGTCTCTCTCTCTCTCTCTCTCTCACACACACACTCACAGCGCATGCAATGAAGTGAAACGAAACGAAAATATTTTTCCTTTTTTTTTTGAGCGGTGGTTACACCGTCTCCTATACGTGGCCGTATGTGTATGCGTGCGTGTGTGTGTGTGTGTGTGCGTGTCTGTATGTAGTCTGAAGTACCTTTTCTGACCACACATGTTAAGGGAGGGGCGCTGTTGTTCAGGCCAGGCCAGACACACACACACACACACACACACACACACACACACACACACACACACACACACACACACACACACACACACACACACACACACACACACACACACACACACACACACACACACACACACACAGCCCCCCCCCCCCCCCCCCACGACCACCGCTCAGTTCACACAGGTGTGATTTTTTACTATAATTCGTCCTGGGTCCGGTCGGCGGTGCCTCGTGGTCCGGACATGGACCGCGGTCCGCCTATTGAGGACCCCTGTTCTAGTCTATAGACTAGGATGTAAACAAAGTGTCGGCCCTACAATGAAAAAGTTGACTATAGCTCCTTTAAGTATTATGGCACTTCCAGAACAGGGACGCTAGGGTTAATGTGTTTAACATTTCGTTCCAGGCAGCTCAAAGCCCTCAAATCCCACATAATTCAACCTCCAAGCCCATCCCTTGAGAAGCACCTTTTCATGAAACAACTTTTCGATAAACAGGTATAAAGGTTTATGGTGGTGACTGGGATTAATTTAAGTGTGTGTGACTGAGGGTTTTTACGAGCGTTGGGGGATAAGGCCAGGTGCTCTGAGGCCGGCTACAGACCTAAAGGCACAAAAACGAGTGCGTGTCGTGTGGGGGAGGCGGGGGGCAGGCACAGCGCAATGCATTCCGGATGGGAGTCGAGTGGTTTGAAGTCGAGTGCGAGTCGTGTGGTGTTGTGTGGTTGCGTCCAACTTGCTCACGACTCGCACTAGACTTCAAACCACTCGACTTCCATCCGCAATGCATTGTGCTGTCTCTGCCCCCCGCCTCCCCCACACAACTCTCACTCAACTTGTGCGTTCCAGTCTGAGTGCAGCGTGAGTGGGGGGGGGGGGGGGGGGGGGGGGGGTAGCCGCACCCACTGCCCTCCTCACTGTGTTAACTTTAATAAGGACACACGCTGCCTCTCACCTCCACGCCTGGCTGTCTTTAACGCACTGTGAAATACGACTAAACGAGGAACACGGAGGACAGACGGGCCGGAGATTGTGTTCTGTATGGACACCGGCGTACAAAGACATTCACAAGTTGCCTGGGGCACAAGTGAAAACAAACTATTTTTCATCTTTGTTTCAAGTTTTACTATTTTAAATCATTTGAAAAAAGAATAGAAAGGAAACTTTCAGATGTCCAAGGTTTCCAACTGTCAGCGAACGTTGATTGTGGACCTGGTTTTAAGTTTAGACAAGTACTGTATCTGCTGGTGTAAGCCCCAGGGGGGTCCAGGGGAAAAATCCGCCTAAAATGTATGCCCAAATTGGAACAGTTTTGGACACAAAACTACAATGATTGTGGCTAATCTTGTCCCACCAAATGTCAGCAAATCCCTGAAAATTCACAGTGTAAAACATCACATTTCTCTTACCAAATTGTCCTGCTTTGATCATTTACCTAGGAAAAGATGATTGAAAAAGTCCTCCGCCTATGGAAAGTTTTCCTTCTGAATAGTGAATGAGCCTCAAGACCTCATTGAAAACATATATAGTGAATAGAGAAATTGTTCACCAAGGTGTCATCAATTGATAGGCAAAATTGTATGAAAATATTCCAAACTATGTAAACTCTACATATGTTTTAGTGAGAGTAATGCTGTAATATTAGTAATGTTTAAGTATAGGGTGAAAATGATAAAAACAAGTAACAATAAGTTGTAATAATACTGTAATATGAGTAACGTATGGATGAAAAGTACAAGGGCAGCTGATTACTATGCTGTAGGCCCACTGTAACAATAATCAACAAAGAAATTGTAGTTTGATTTGGTCTCTATTGATTTATTGACATTTATTGATAGCTGTTCAGAGGTCAACACCTTTTGCCCCCGCCGGAGGGGGCAATGGGGTTCAAGAGGTTAAAGGTTCTACACCATGCATTTGAAAATAATTTATACAACATAGTTTGTGTCCCAAAAAAACGTTTTTCAAAAGGTTTGAGGCTAAATTAGCACTCCTGAATACAGAGCCCCTGTCATTTCTGCCTGGCTTTCAGAGCATGTTCAGCTGCAGTACCACCTTGTCCTGATTGGGAGGACTGCGCTATTAACCTTATTCACCTGGCGGCCATGTTTGAAATTTGCATTAAAACCGGGTGGCAACTGGGCTGGCATTGCATTAACTTTAATGGCAAGACGGCCGCCGTGTGAATATGGTCAATTGAGCCAGTTTTGGCCCCACACTACTCCCCACCTCCTGCTCAGCAGGCCTGCCCACCCCTCCCCAACCCTCTCCCAGCTCCTCCTGCCTCCTTCTCAGGCCTGCCCACCCCTCCCCACAGCAGTAGGTCCCGATTGTGATGTCACAATCGGACCTAAAATCAGACAGCCCGTTCTGAGACCTGCTTACATAGATCTGCCCATAAACTGAGAAAGACACAATGGTCAGAAATAGGACTTTGTGAGGATAGAATGTGCTGGTGGGACAAAAAAAAAAAAATTGACTACATGGTGTAGTCCCTTTAAGTTTAGTGTGAGGGTTAAGTTCTGCCCCAGAATCCTAGACAGCGCAGGGGAGGAGAGTTGGCTCAGAACGTGGAAGTCGCTGCTGGCTGTCTGCCTCACCGTTATGCAGTCGTTCTGAGAGCCATCGAAGGACAGTGTTTGGTTTTCTTTGTGTCAGGATGAATTCCAGTGCCCGCTCAGATGTGAATTCCACAGAACCATCCACAGCAGCCGTGTTTGGTGGAATTCATTCGGCGCCATTATCAATGCGCTGCTAGGCAACTCCGTTAGAATGAATAACGCATGCCTCTCTGCCAATTATCGTCTATTTTCCGTATGTGGCACAGTCCTGCGATGAGGTATAAATCAGGCTTAATGTTCCATCCTTCCAAAAAGGCGCCCACTTTGAAAACGTGCGATCTAAGCGTGGCTACTGCAGCACAAGCAAAGCTAACATGAAAACATATAAGTGTTTGCAACTAACAAGTTCACCAAGTCATGCAGTTGATCAGAGCGCTGGCATTTTGGATCACACACTGTCCACGATCAATTAATGAAATGGCTCTTTGACTCTTTGTAATGACCTTGCAGTGCCACTGTTAGCGACCTTCCGTTGTTGTAGTTCGAAGTGGCGTTTTAGGGGTGAAAAAAGTTACTATCCTCTAACTTACAGACCTGTAAATCCTTGAGGAGTTACAGGTCTGAAACTGAGGTGCCATTGAAACTAAACTTTTGAGAACCTCGTAACGACATAATTTACATGCAAACAGCCTCCTCTACTCTTCAGGAGGGCAGGAGCCATTCGACGTGCGTCTCGGGGGTCTGACAAACCGTGCGGTCAGACGTGCATGTTGTCGTCGAGACGTGCAAACTGCTGTTTGATGAGGGCCCTTGTTCTGCACGACGCGGGGGTTGGGGTTGGAAGTCAGAAGTGTTTAAAGCAGGAACAATTAACACATTTGTAGTCATGATGGAGTAAGGGGCTCCCTGAGGATAGGTGGCGTTGCTAATTAACACAGAGTATGAGCAGAACGAACACCTGCTGTGGTGTGTGTGTGTGTGTGTGTGTGTGTGTGTGTGTGTGTGTGTGTGTGTGTGTGTGTGTGTGTGTGTGTGTGTGTGTGCGAGCGAGCATTTCATTTCAATGTTTCTCTTGAGTGAGTCCTGGTGTACAAGTATGTGTGTGTGTGTGTGTGTGTGCGTGAGAGAGAGAGAGAGAGAGAGAGAGAGAGAGAGAGAGAGAGAGAGAGATTCATTCCAATGTGTGTCGTCGTTGTGTGTACAGTATGTGCAGGTACAATAACTGTCTGCGTGTGTATGCATACCTAGTTCACATAATGCAGATTCTTCGCGTGGCCGCACAAAAGCGCACGCATGTGTCTGCGTCTGTGTGAGACGTGTGTGCACATGTGAGCTTTCAAATCGCTGCTGTCGGGCAGAAACCTCATATATCCACATTAGAGGTCTTCGGACCTGCCCGAGATCCGAAATTACCCGGGGTCCGACCCGCCCCGAGCCGGGTAACGGGACCGTTTATGCGCAGTGAGGTCGGGGCCGGGTCGGAGCCGCCGCCGTATGTCACGGGTCCTGGGTATTTGATAGTGAAATCGCCGGTTCCTGATACCCGAGGGGAACCGAGTCAGCCGAGATTGAAAAAAGATGCATACAAGTGCACTACAACGATTTCGCCACAAGATGGCCCTAAATGATACAGCAGGTAATCTTAAGCCTAGATAGTGAAATAAAGTTGTTTAGAAACTCAGCCTCAGGAGGAGGACACTGTCTGCCGTGTCTGGGGCAGTTATATTATTATTATCAAAGATATTAACGTAACGTGTTGGTTTGTGGTTCACAATCACAATGGAGTTGTCATCGCGTTTTGTCATGCTCTGCAAAGCATAATGGAAACTTCAAAGCAGACTATTATCAACAACATGCGACAGAAAATGATAGCATTAGCATCATTGGCTAGCCAAAGAAGAAGGAATAAAGAAGACATGGATTTATTTGTATTTACAAACTGTCCACATTGATTGACTTACTGGTCTGGGAAAAGATCATGTTGTGACGAGACGCAGCGCCGCGCTGACAGCAGCAGCAGCAGCAGCTGCAACCATTACCATGGCGACGTTTAGGTAAGAAAGAAGTCTCATACAACTCTTAATAATAACGTTGGTATTCCCTCATTTCGGGGCCACAGGTTCGGGTCTCGGACCTCTCGTTCTGCACGGGTATCGGATCTAATTTGCCTATTAATAGTACGGGGCCGTCGGACCGGGTCCGTCACGTTTCGGGGCGAGACGGGTAACGGTTCTGAAATTCCAAATTATAGACGGGTCCAAATGGGTCCGGCTCCATTTTCCCCGGGTCCTTTTGGGTTCGGGTAGTTACAATTGGACCCGTGAAGACCTCTAATCCACATATAAACTTTGTTTAATCGTAAAGTAATGCCCTACTTCATCATACAAGGGCGCCACACAAAAGCAGGTGAAACTGGCAGATCTACAAGCAAAGCGAGCTGTTGTGATCTTGTAGATCTGCTATATTCACTGTTTTAAATAGTTTTTATTTATATATATATATATATATATATATATATAAAAAGGACAAGGTTTCCTCCTGACAGCAACAATATGTGCATCCATAGGCATCTATCTAAGCACTTCTTCTTTGCGCGCGCGCGTGTGTGTGCACATCTCCCGTGTTCTTTACTTCGAAGTGTTTACCAGCCGACGGACTGGAAGTGGAATTAGCCGGGCTGTGTTGGGCGCCGTCACCGCCAGGTTACCCCCAGACAGCACAATTACCCATGCTCTGTGAAGCACGGAGGCGTGGAGGCAAGGACACAACAGCGC
This sequence comes from Nannobrachium achirus, assembly GCF_963921795.1. Lineage (NCBI taxonomy): Eukaryota > Metazoa > Chordata > Actinopteri > Myctophiformes > Myctophidae > Nannobrachium > Nannobrachium achirus. The sequence goes on along the minus strand of NC_137830.1, from coordinate 30,771,556 downwards.
GTCAACCTCTCAATGACACCTGAAAGTTTCAAGCACTTTTTAAGCGTTTAAGAAAAAAGCCTCCAAAGTTGCTGCATAAGTTCTGCGCCAAAGGAGTTGAAGTGTTGTTGTCGTTGTTGTTTTTCTACACACAATTCTGTAGATAGTTTATCAGTTAATGCAAAGGGAGAGTGAGACAGACAGACAGACAGACAGACAGACAGACAAGACAAGACAAGACAAGACAGCTACTGCCTGCTAAATCAAAACAGTTTTCTAAAAAATGTTTGTTTCTACTGTATATCAGTGGTGCTCAAAACGTTTTTATGTCAAGGTCCCCCCAAATAATATGTATTTGGCTGCGGACCTCCATCTAAACATATGTTTGTTTTTTTCAGGGACCCCCAGAAGCAAAGATTTTAGTTAAAAAAAAAAAAGTACATTTTGTTTATTAAAAATTAAAATAAAATCACTTGGTTTTCCAATTGCAAAAATGTTCACAATCTACAAACTCATAGTCACTTTGTGCTGTGCTATGAACTCGTATATCTGCTATTTTTGATTAGACAACCAATGTGCTATATTTATATAGTTACAATCTAAAATCGCACAGATGCCTTTTCCCGTCTTAAAGGGTTAAGAGACGTGAACAGACAAAGCAACATAGCGATAATGGCAACAGGGCAAACATATAGCTGTACATATTACATTACATAAAGATACGACAGAGGTCTTACCATCGATTCTGCTGACCAGCTCCTCCAAGGCCTTGACTTTCCTCTGGATGCCTGGCTGGGCAAACGTATAGTTGTCCTGCACAGAAACACAAGGAGTCAGAGTCAATTCAAACCTATAGTTGTCCTATAGTTATCCTCTTAGCAGGCCGTGATGGCGTCGTAATTTATACTTGGCTGAATAACAAAAATATCCGATCCACACTCAACAAAAGTATAAACGGCTTGTTTGGATCTCTGCTCCACTAGTCCCTCTTAGTTTAAGTCATCATAGCTTAGTTTTTTATTTAGTTTTCGTTAGTGAAAAAAGTAGTCGATGAACATCTTTCGTTATAGTTTTAGTCGACAAAATCAACACTATCCACCTGCAATGACACAATACCAACAAAACTCACCTCCGTGCATTAGTCAAATCTGGAGCATGTACTGAACTTAGGAACATGTAAAGGTCAACCCTACTTTCTTTTCAGTGACATTAACCACATTAAGCCTGGCATATCTATTTCGGGCACATTTCCAAAGGTCATCAAAATGTATTACTTTTTATTATTATTTTTTTTTTTTTCAAACATAATACAGATAGCAGATCTACAGTACAAGCCCACACACAATGTGTCACATCGCGACACGTTGTGAACTTGTAGAATCTAGTATAGTAGATAGCTTTATAATAGGGCATTAATATGAAGAAGAAAAATCACACCCGGTGTGAAGTGAGCGGTGCCATTTATAGTTAAAATTTCATTAAGTGCAGCGCAAAGGTTGGCCACTGTGACTCTGACCGTACGTACGAACAGACACCAATTTGACCAATGACAGTCCGGACAGACATGGGACAAAAAGACAAAGCCAGATGTAGGAGCGGTTAGCACCGCTCAAAAATACATTATATAACAATATACTGTATAAGGTTTCTGCTAAATATGTCATAAAAAATATATATAGATATAGTGCACACACACTCTCAAAACATCACCTGGCCGATGATTCACACCCACCCACTAATCCATGAGAAGTTTACCATGGTGAACTCTCACAGGAAGGCACATTTGCTTGAATATCTTATCCTTTTGCCCACTCTGGCCCCTGTGGTCTCGTGTTCTGTGACAGAACACGAGACCATTTCTGAGGGCACGAGGAACAAGTAATCATTGTCAATAGGCAGCCAGCGTCCCTTCCTTCCCCTGATAAGTGTCTGGCTGTTCCTTTGTTAACGTTCCCCGCCATTTAGATAATTACCATCAAGCCCAGCTCTAATGCACCCTGGTAAACAACACTCCAGACTGGCTGCCTTTTGAAATAATGACGCTAGATTCTATGTATGTCAACCGCTGTGGTATAATGAGTGGAGGAGAGTGCTGGTTCCACGACTGACACACATGCCAGTGTTGAAGCAGGTCCACTAGACCAGTGGTTCTCTAACATGGGACCCCTCACCCCGACGAGCACTAAGAGTTGAGGCATAGCATTTTGTATAACACGGTTCTATTGTGAAATACTGCTAATTGTGAAAATAGCAGATCTACATGCTCACAACGCCTCGCAACGATCGGCTATTTTGCACATTTTCTGTCTCTAATATTTGACAATTTAGCCAATGTTTTATTTGTCATTTTAGAGGTACTAAAATGGCCTTAAATTGTCACTTTAGAAATGTTTAGATACCCTACACTTAAACTTTATGATGGTTTGCTTTGAGTGAGAAAACAATGTTTCACATTAAGCTAATCATCTGGGGACCCCCCCAAAATAATTTGGGGACCACTCTGGGGGTCCCGACCCACAGGTTGAGAACCACTGCACTAGTCTAGTAAACTTGTGTCAACAGACGCTCAACCTCGGAGGAAAGCCTGGTATTCGTTCTAAAACCAGCCGTTTGATCCAGTTAAAAAGCTTTGCTGGTTCTGGCCGCCTGACGACTACAACAAACTACAGCATGACGTGACGTTATTTCTATAATAATGAGAATAAATTAGTTTATTTGCGTTAGTCACGCTACGAGTTAGAATAGAATATGGACATACCAAATTATTATTATTATACCACACAATTATACCAATTTAAATATTTTTGAGGTGCAGGGTACCGGTGGTTCCGGCTAGGGTTAGACTTAAACTTGCAGTTGTGCATGCGTGCTCCTGCGTGTTAGGACTTTCATGACTACTGATTTCTAGAAGTTGACCTAAATGTAGAAACTGTACACTAAATATTTTTCACCCACTAACAAATCATCAATTATCGTGGAAACGTTTAAAATAGATCCAGTAAAGGGTTAAACAATATTCGGTAGGAGGGACGAACCTGAGGGTTGGTGAATTAACAGAGTTATCGATTGGCTCTGGGAGGCCGATTATAAACAAGCTCCGATCTGATTGGACTAAAGCCATAGCAGGCTGGTCTGAGGCTGGAGATAGCACTTCATTGATTGGCTGCTTCGTTACACAAGGGTGCCGCGCACCGAAAATAGCTAAATGTGTGTCAGTCTGTCTGTACCATATAGACCATAAAGAAGAATGGACAGCGTCAGGCCAATGGTTTCTACAGAACGTAAATTAAGCCTATTTTTCAGCAATTGCAAATCCGCCGTCTTTCTTAGAAATTAACATGGAAATTAATCACATGAATGCTATTGGCTGGAGGGCGGGTCTTCACTCTGTGGAACCAGTAGAAATGTGACCATAATTTACTAAAAGCATATCATGATGCAAAAAAAAAAAAATACCGCACCACAGTAACTGGTGTGATAAAAAAATATATATTTTCGACGGCTCGACTCAAACAATTGGCGTAGATTCCGGGGGCTTAAAACTACGTGTCGATTCGTCGAATTTTAGAAGACAGCCCTAGTCAATATGTGCTGAAATCAACACTTCGAGTCGTCACTTGGAACTATAATTAGACCATTCATGAAGAAAAAAGTAACTCTGGAACAGCCAAAATTAGCGCTTTTGTCTGTGGTATATTTAGCCCCATTTTAGCTGTGAGGAGAGGTCGCGAGATCTCCGAAGAGGGACATCAATAACAGAAATCCACCAAACCAGGTAGGAACAAATCATGATCGAAGGCAAATTAAGGGGGGCATACGTTTTAGCCTGGAATTGTCCTTTAATAGGAATAGCAGATTCAACGAGAACCCGGACGTGGCTTCATTTACAGCGAACAAGGCTAGCCTCTTGGCCTGTACAGTACATTTTCTGACTCTATCCACCTGTTTCCGCAAACATTTACTGGAGCATTATGAGTAGGACACTTCCGGTAAACAGCAGACATACAAGCTCACGTCACGTCGCAGATGCAAGCGTTGTGAGCTTGTAGATCACACTCGGCTGCGGCGCCGGAAGCTCCGTGCAACTTCTGCGCAATGAACGATGGGATGTTGGAAAGTTGTGGATATTTGTACATACACTGAGACTCTCTCTCTCTCTCTCTCTCTCTATGTTCCCCCATTTTAAGTTATCTGGCTGTGTTGTACATCAAATAGCATCAATAGATGATAGGCTTACATTGGATCACAATGTGACATGTTGTGAGCTTGTATATCTGCCCCCCCCCCCTTTCCTCTCTACCATGTACCTCCCCCTCTGACTCCCTTCATCTCCCTCTTTCAGTCTTTCATCTCTCTCTCGTTGTGATTTGTTCAGCTGAGGTAAGAAGAAGAAATCTATGTTGGCAGTATATTATTCATCCATTCACCACCCCCCACACACACACACACACCCCTGTATCGGTATCACGCTCACTGCAGTGCTGCTATGACAACTCACTGCATTTCCCTCAGGATCAATAAAGATCTATCTATCTACACACACTATTTCTGTCTCTGTACCAGTCAGGTACACTAACAGCCACACCTCCCTCTCCCTCTCTCTTTCTCTCCCTCTCCCTCTCCCAGGGTTGTGTTCTATTAGCGGTGACAATGGCAGCACTACTGCACCAGCTGAGACTGGCTCCTATTGTAGCTCTACCTATCAGCCAGGTGGACATGACCGTGACAAGAAACTGAATATGTGGTTTTGTGTGCGATAACACCAGCATGACGGCGGCAAGACCAACTAGCACTCAAAGGAACTTAGGTCAAATTGAACGTTGTTTTCCGGCAATTCTCTCCCCTCTGGGCTCAGCACGTATCGACACCTCTTCCCCCGCGGCAGAGGGATTCCATAAAGGTCTTCTAAATGTGTATTAACATTTCAATGCCAATCAAAACTCACATGTACTGGCTAAGCTTAATTTGGTTTACTTACAGGCAGTAAAACAGGGTTTGGTAATGGTCAAATTTACACTCAAGTGAAACATGGATCTATATGAACGCTGAGGATTTTTTTTGATAAGGGATTAAATGTCAAGTCCCACTCACATCTTCATGTGGCTTAGAGGCAGAAAACAACAAGGTCGCTTTGCAACGCAGGTTCAGAGTTGACAGTGAGAGATGCAAATGATCCATTAATGTAAACAATGGGTTGTCTTTATTTTTTGAGCAGTGGTAAACCGCTCCATAGAGTGGCTGTGCGTGTGTCTGTAGCCACAATTTCCTCAGCGTTTTGCCATAGCAATGTGTGTGTGTGTAGCCTGTACTTGTCATGTGAAGCTCAACCAATCCTAGACTTGTAGCCTGTACAACCTTAGTGGCTGTGCGTGTGTCTGTAGCCACTTTTTCCTCAGCGTTTTGCCATAGCAATGTGTGTGTGTGTAGCCTGTATTACATCACCAATTACATCCTAGACCTATATCCTAGTCTGAAGACGTTATGCAAGCACGACCACTGCTCACTTCACATTGGGTGTGATTCTTTTTTTTTTTCTGCCAGGGGGAGGAAGTGAAAACGGTCCAAATAGCCAAAAACTAAAGTCATATGTGGTATGAAGGCACTTTATTTCATATTTATAAAACGTTTCAGATGGGGAACAAAACAAGAACTTTTGGCTTGAATATTTAGGAAACGTCATGGAAGGGGAGCAGCGATATTCCACTTCAAAATCAGTTAGAATGACTGCTTAATTATGACAGAATAAATATGTGCAGATTTTGAGAAAGAAGCATAAGGTGATTGGCCAATGACCTGTTGTATGCATCAGAGCGTGCGTGCAGGAGTGCACGAGTCGGTGTATGTGACGGCGAGTGAGAGACAAAAGTGCAGACAATCCTAGAGACTCAGAGGACTCTGGCTGGGATTTTGAGTGTGTGTGTAATTTATCATCAATGTGTCACAACAGTGAGGAGTCAATTTCCCTTGCTCCGCTAAACAACCCCTCATAATTCCTCCTATCCTTCAGCTCCATCATTCTCTCCATCCTCTGCCTCTCGTCTCTCTTCAGTCTCAATCCCAAACTCTCCTAGCATGCCTGACCTTTGCTAAAGGGGCATGAACGCCTAGACTGATTTTCAAATGTGTTTTCTAGTTAAAACAACAAAAAACCATAGCAAGCAGCGTAAAATTGACCTAATAGTACGCTGTGATGCAAGCTACATAGCTGCAACTAATACAACCAGTAAGACGCCTAAGGGTGAAAAGCGGGCGAGGTCGCTTTTTGCCCTTAGGCCATCTGTCTTGGCCATATCCTGTATGGATTCTGTTAGTGTGGTTCTCCTAACAGGGCATCATCTGGGATACAATCCCTTTTATGCTCATATATGGAGATCTCTAACAGAATCCCTTTTATGCCCATATATGGATATCCCTGCTCTGAGTATCCGACATCACTGTGATGTCACCTGTGAGGTCACAGTGATGTGTCAGGGGAATCACAGTGTCAGGCATTACCCATCCAGACGGACGTCTACGGACCAGCTGTGATGGTTCTGATAGTAAACTGCGACCTATGGTCGCAATTAATAATGACATGGCGACTCGATCGCTACCGCTCGCTCGGCGGTGTCTCACATGGCTCATGGTCGCCTGATACGGCGCGCCTCCGTCATTTCCGCAGAAAACAAGCGCTCTGCCCTTGGTCCATTGTTGGAACCGGAACAGCGTTTTGATTCACGCCCCTGGGTTAGTGTCAAAGTGTCCTTGAGAAAGACACTGAACCTCTAACTGCTCCAGATGAGCGGGTTGGTGCCTGGCGGTTGGACAAATGTGAATCTTTTAAGAGACAATGTACTTGCGGTGGTGTTGTCCTTTCTACAGTATGTGTGCACATGCACACGCAACTTTCTTTTTTTGTGGAAATGGCTTTGGTTCCCTTACTCTGGGTTAGATCGCTGCTTTCTGGCTCATCTGCACTATCTACACACACAAACACACAAACACGCTTACTCTCGGCTACTAACACACTCTGAAAAAAAAGAAGAAATCGCACCAGTCATACAGCAATGGCAAACAAACACATATGCCAGCCTGGCGTACAGAGAGAGCACATCGTCCACTCCCATCGCGTGGGGGGGGGTGCGCGACACACACACACACACACACACACACACACACACACACACACACACACACACACACACACACACACACACACACACACACACACACACACACACACACACACACACACACACACACACACACACACACACACACATGTAAACAAGTTAAATCCTGATGCACAAACCCCAAAACAGCCAGTCACACAGATTGCTGTCACTATTCAGACACACATGGACACACACACACACACACACGCACTATCTGCCTTCTGGTGTTTTTGTGTGCGTGTGCGTGCCTGTCTGTCTGTGTGTGTGTGTGTGTGTGTGTGTGTGTGTGTGTGTGTGTGTGTGTGTGTGTGTGTGAGAGAGAGATGAGTGACAGCCCATGGTAGCGCAGAGGACCCTCTGGGAGAGGAGGAACAGAATGTGTCGTCTGGCCTGAACTGGTTGCCGTCTGCTAGACATCGGACCCTTCGGACCCCCTGCTCTGTCTCCGCGGAGACACCGTCTCTACTCAACGCCGTCAGGGCATCTGGAAACAGACGGTTGCCTTTGATGCTCGGCACATGCTCTCTCTCTCTGTCTCTCTTCCCAATTGGCTCTCTTAATATCTCGGCAGTGAAGCAGGAATTGTTTACAACTAGCTCAGTCAGAGTCAGAGTTGGCCAAATGTGTCTTTATTTCTTACATTTTTCCAACGACTCCCAGAACCACTGGTAAATTCACATAATTTCTAAAACGTTTTAAACTACGGGCCATAACACAGACACCAGTAAGACTCCGTAATCGGGAGATAAGCGACCGTCAGGTCGCATACACAAACTTTAGAAGGCAATGGTAGGCAATCAGGGGGGAAATGGGACAGATACATGTTGATGACATGACTTTAGAGATACTGTGTACTGCTTTGCGTGATTTTAGGGCAAAATCTGTAGGAGCAGTGTCCAAAAATGTGTTTTGCAAAAATCGGGTTTCTGAAGCCCTACAACATTTTGCTTAGAAATATTGATATCACAAGTCCAGTTCCAATGCCAATATGATCGAAATTAATACTGCATAAAGGCAAATAGCATTGCTTTCTATTCAATAACAGTTGTACAAGTCAAGTTGTTGATGTAATTTGGTTTAACAATTTACAGGTGAGCATGTTCAAACAAAGTCGGTCAATGTTTTACCATTAACAATAACAGTAAAATACATATTCCTATTTTCTAGTTTTTCATACGTACCCCCTGCAGTACCCCCTGTGTACCCCAATTTGAGAAACACTGTTCTATCCTACCAAGACCTCTAGTACTGCTGGTTCTCTATCTCTATCCTACTGGGACCTCTAGTTGTCCATCCTATCAGGTAGTTATTTTGCAATCACTTGGGGTTACAGGTCTAATTGGTTCCTGATTAGAAGCTAACAAGGACAACGACACTAGGGTTCCAGGTAGAATATTAAACCAGCAGGGTTCACAACCCTGCTTGTGTGCCAGGCCACTGATGTAAAACACAACTGACAGCATCCTGCTGGGTGCCCTCTGAACAAAAGGATACAGGAAAAAAAAGAAAAGACCGAGTGGTGCGCGAAACGGGCGGCAGTGTGCAAACGTGATTGACATAACGTGAGCTTGATTTTTTTATTTGCGTGCTCCGAAATTCACTCCGATATTCGGCCCGAAAAACGCAGCAGTGTGCAACCACCTTTACTCCTGGAGGAGAGGGAGAGTGGCGACCACTTTCCACAACTTTCACACAAAAGTGTGACTGCCTGGAATGTTTAGGGAGCCACAGGAGACTTTGAGGGCTACTGATTTGTGTGAATGATTTCTGCAGCGTGCAGTATACCAGAGCAATCGTGAACAATAAGTCGGTTTGTAGGCAAGTAGGCAGTGATTCTCAACCGTTTTTTTAATATCAAGGACAGGGATCATGACTGTGACTCAGCTATGCAAACAGGGACACATCAAATATTGTTAAAGGTGTTTGCCATAAGTGATTTGTGTGTTAGAATATGTGTTAAATAGCTCTATATTCTGAATAGCAATGATGGCTTCAAAGTGTTTGTTCAGTAAAGGGGATCTCTCCAGCTAAAGGTCCTACACCATGAATTTTCACTTTTCCTATTGTAATACCTTTTTTTGTGGTCCTCCTAGCACCTTCAATCCTCACAAAGTCCTATTTCTGAGCATTGTGTCTTCTCTGTTTTTGGGAAGGCAGAGGTGAAAATCTTTCCACGGGTTCTCAGAAAAGGCTGTACTGATAGCTGACGAGTGTGACGTCACACTCGTCTCATTTACCAATTTGTAGTTATATTGGGGCTCCTTAAACTGAGAAAGAATAAAGTGCTGTGATTCAACGACCATCACCTAAACATTTTATATTCTAAGTATATAAAAAAGCAATGTAAAATGTGGGGTACAGTTCCAGCAAGAATTTCAAACCACTTTCACCCTTGTCCAGGATCTCAGAGGCTGGGGTGCATCTGCACAGGCAGAACTGCCCCCCCCCCCCTCAGGCCAAGGTGGTACTGCATCTGAAAGTCCTCTGAGAGCCATTCAAAAATTAGAGGGGCTCTCTATTCAGGAGTGGTAATTTAGCCTCAAACCTTTTGTGTACTTTTTAAATGCATGGTTACCTTTAAGTAAACATGAAATTCATTTTCAGGTCAGGATGAATAATGTATCTATTTATTTATTTATTTATTTGTTTATTAATTTATTTATTTACAAAAATACCCGTTAACCGTTTTCAACGACTTCTCGACAAAGCATCTAGTCAGGTCACGTGATGTACAACCACATGAAGGCCAGATTACACAAGGCAGTATTTCTGTGGTTGCTGTCTGCAAGGACAGATGGGAATATTTCCTCATATGAGCTTGCACATGATCTGCATGATCAGATTTTTTGTTAGAATTTCAACCTAATGAATGATAATGAATACCTTCTCATCCCGCGAGGGAAATTCAGATATCGCAGCCCAACCCAGCTGCTTTTTTTCTCCAGCTTAACCCAGCTGAACCCGGTGCTGCTCACAAGGAGCGCGGGGGAGAGGGGAGCAGTGATAGCTGGAGCGGGGGATCGTACCTGCGACCTCTGGGGCCTCCGGAGTCCTAGGTGTGGACACTAACCACTCAGCTATCACTGCTCTATAATGACATGCCAAAGATAGCTAGGCCAGGCTGAAAGGGTTTAACCTATTTCATATGTGAACTACCTGGGTAAACTCGCTGATGTGACTTCAAAGTATGATCCGCATGTTTGTGTGTGTGTGTGTGTGTGTGTGTGTGTGTGTGTGTGTGTGTGTGTGTGTGTGTGTGTGTGTGTGTGTGTGCGTGCGTGCGTGCGTGCGTGCGTGCGTGCGTTGCTGTTGCAGCCAGCAGCTGCTACTGTAGGCTGCCCGTTTGATGTGGAAATGTGCCGTGGAATTGAGGCAACACATGCACACACATGCCATGTGCATGCACCACTTTGCGTGTGCTTGCCTATACACACACAGTCACACCGAAATCAGGAAAGCAGGTGCAAATACAGGTGAGATCCTGTTGGGACAGTGTGTGTGTGTGTGTGTGTGTGTGTGTGTGTGTGTGGATTCCAAACATCCCCAACAAAGAAAAATGGACCTAAGCCAAGACAACAGATCTTCTGCCAGGCAGTAAGCGCGCGCGCGCACACACGCACGCACGCACGCACACACACACGCACGCACGCACGCACGCGGCTGCTCGCTGTCATCCCAGAAATTAATACTTTTTTGTTTGGAAGTGAGACTCAATTATTGTCATTGTTTTCCATGTCCGCTGTGTTGAGCTGAGGCTGTTGTCTCTTACACTACTAATTAGGCCGGGCCTCCTCCTAGCTAACAGACGGTTAGCGCGGGCGTTCTCACACGAGGAGGCTACGGCGGAAAGTAGCAAATCTAAGAACTTAACACAGTCAATGTTTAGGTGAAACTGCAGGGGGGGCTTTCAAAACATCTCAGAAGTTCCACACAGACATACTTTGTTTGACTGGATCTCGCCTTCCGTAGAGCGGTGATTAACTCATTCCAAACACGAAATTTCTCGTCATTTTTGTTTATGCTAGAGGTCGATCTTCCACAGCCTTCCGCAGCCCGTGAATGATCCTATGACTACAAATCCCAGAATGCAAGCGGAAATGATGTCATCAAAAACAATTCTATCCCATCCACTGTAACGTCTAATAAATTCCACAAAGATACAGTAGACTTTGTTGGTTTGACAAGATCTCACCTTTCGAACAGCGGTGGTTAACCACTTCAAAGTTCCACAGGGCTCTGCACTAGTGTATTTTCTGTTTTGGCTCTTTACTCTGTTAAATATCTATGCTGAAAATAGCAATGTGACACGTTGTGAGCTTGTCAATGTTGGGGTTTAAGTGGTCAAGTGCAGGTCGAGACACGAGAGTGTCATCCTTGATGTCACCGTTGACTGCGAATGCACTGAATGCAAGCGTGCACCTGCATGTGCGCGACTGCGCGTGTGCAGTAATCAAAGTAGCCTACTCTCATTCATCGGCCTGTCCCTGGCTCTCTCTCTTTGTCTGTCCACCCCCCACCACCATCGTTTAAGTCCAATAGTATGCGGTGGTGGATATTAGAGGGGTCATCGCGAGGTGAGAGTTGATCACAAACTAATTACCTCAGCCGGTGTCAGAGTGTTTAGAGAGAGTTAAAAGAGAAATAGTGGCATTACCTGGTGCCCTGCACATAATTAGACTGGAGAAAGGGTCACACACACACACACACACAAACACAGACAGATGCACGTAGGGATACACGCACACACAAGAACAAATGTCATATGCATAGAAAAAAAAACAGACATGTAGAACAGGGGTCCTCAAATAGAAATCTTGAAGGTCAACAAATATTGTTTTAAACAGGCAAAGGTCTGGTTATTATTATAATTATTACACACAATGGCGTAACAATGAGTTATTTAGCATAATTTGACCAATTTATACACAGTGCCAGAATGAAATTTGAAACGACTGATCATGAAATATGAACTAATAATAACAAGTAATAGGCTGCTATTAGAAAAGATAAAGATATAAAGGTTTATGTTTCAAAATCAAAAGGGAGGACATAAGACCAGACGAAGGTTATTATGAATAATATTGCTGTGCAATTTTGCTTTGTCGCTAGCAAAGTTTCCTGCAAGTTTCCGCATCTGTAAGCTCAATGCATCGCGGATGCGACACATTGTGCGCTTGTAGATCAGCCACTTTCGGCATGCAACACGTTGTACTACAAAGTCAGGCTTTACTTGGGAGATATGTGTGTGTTGGACGGACGAGGCGATTGCACAAAGCCCTGCAAAATAAACATCCAATGCAAGGGACAGTAGTGGGGAACAGCGCCGAGCTATAGGAGCAACAATTACATTTACTCAGATTACTTTTACCCCGAGCCTCCAAATTAAGGAAAAATCAATTAATACCCTGGCACTCGGCGATTAAATATGTTTTTAATCAACGGCATCTAAGGTCACGGGTACAAGCGGACGGAATGGGTTTTCTCAGACGGGTGGCTGGTATCTCCCTTAGAGATGGAGTGAAAGTTCAGTCACCCGGGAGAGACTTGGAGTAGAACCGCTGCTCCTACACTTGGAAAGGAGTCAGTCGTGTGTAAAATGAATGAGTGTAAAATGAAACATTTTACACTCCCAAGAGCTAAAGATCTATACAAGTCCATTTGGTTACAAACTCTCCATCATTTATCTATGTATATATAGTATGTGTAGTATATGTGATTAACCTGCTCTCGCAGAAAAGAGTTAAAGAGCGCGCGCACGCACACGCACGCACACACACGCACGCACACGCACACACACACACACACACACACACACACAGCTGGTTACCTGGATGCCGTCCAGTAGTTTGCTCATGCACCAGAAGCTGTCAGCTTCAATGTTTCTCAGAGCCTCCTCCTGTAGACTGGACACATCAAAATTCTCCACCTCTTCCTCTACAGACAGAGAGAGAGAGAGAGAGAGAGAGAGAGAGAGAGAGAGAGAGATGGAGAGAGAGAGAGAGAGATTTAGCAATAAACACATGCAGTTGCCCTTCAGCTTCAGAAGTCATTAATAACCACAACATGTGAAGAAAGAGATAGGAGAGAGGTAGAGACACTATATGTGTGCATATGTAGAGATGAAAAGACAGATAGATAGAGGGGAGGCAGTAGAGAAATGGACAGATGGAGGTAGGGGAGATGAAAAGAAAAGAGAGTGAAAGTAAGAGTTAAACAAACAAAAAAAACTAAAAACTAAAATAAGAAACATGGGAACACCTAGGACCACAAAGGAAATAAGTAATCAAGCCGTTTTTTGTGTTTTCCTTTTGGCATTGGGTGCGTAATCGTACTTGCTGTACTGTTTGCAAAGTGTAAACAGAGTATTCAATATATCAAATTGAGAAAATCTGGAAGAGAATGCTAGGGATGTAACTCTACAAGGGAACGAGAGAGCCTGAAAAAGAAACCCTGCAAGGGAACAAGAGAGCCTGCTAAGAAAAGAGAATGGGAGAGACTGCAAGGGAACAGGTAACAGTTTGAAATATTGTCCAAAGGGGTTACTTTTTAATGATTTCTTGCACCTACGCATCACTTACTATAAAGGAAAAAAAGACCCCCCAAAAGATCTTCTTTAAGTAGAATGTGAGGGGTCTAACTAGGAGTTTTTCATGATTCTGAAAAAAAAAAAAAAAAAAAACATTCCTTGCGCTAAATATGGACCCCACAAAAATTTGAAAAGTGATGACTCATCACTTTTCACCACAAAACTATATGCTTGCAATTTTTTTCCTTTATAGTAAGTGAATGGGTAGGTGCATACATCATTAAAAATGAACCCCTTTGGGGCAATATTTCAGCCTGTTACCTGGCAGAATCTTAAAATATACCCTTTAAAGAATAAGAAAAAACAGGTGGCGAAGATAAAATAAATCCCTATGTGTGTGGACCCCCCTTTCCTACTAGACTAGAATGAGAAAGCCTGCTAGCGAAAGAGGGAATGAGACCCTTCTAGGGAGAGAGGTAAGTCTGCACCAAGTAGTTAGGAAACCCTTTTTAGACATTTTAGAACACGGCGCGGAGAGCAACTTAGCAGCGCGGTGGCGTAAGACTGTCTCCACCAGTCAGACGCTGCGTTGGACTGCATGTCGCCTGCTTTCAGTGTCCCTTACAGGCTTGCCAATGAGCGCCGTGCGGCTGACTGGAACAGCGAGTGTCATCCAGTGCCGTTAATGCCAGCGGTGTGTGACAGAGTGCTGGGTTTGTGAAAGGACTATGACAAGAAAACACTGACAGCCACTGGGAGAGGAGACCGGATCTAGTGTGATTAGCAATGAGAGAGAGAGAGAGAGAGAGAGAACTCTGGTAAGTATGTGTGTATTATGTGCATATATGTCTGTGTGTACATTTATGGAATACCGTCTTCAGCATGTGTGTGTATGTGTGTGTGTGACACCAAAATGACAAAACCTTTGTCATTTTGCCTATGCCCCCCCCCCCCCACACACCCACACACACACACACACACACACACACACACACACACACACCTGGCAATCTTGCCTGGTATCCTTGGCAACTCCAGTGAGCAGCAGAGTCTATTAGATGGTTGTGGTGTGTGTGTGTGTGTGTGTGCGTGCGTGCGTGCGTGCGTGCGTGCGTGCGTGCGTGCGTGCGTGCGTGCGTGCGTGCGCGCGCGCGCGTGTGCATGTGTCCGCATGTGTGCGTGTGCATCTGTCAGAGAGGGAGAAACAGACCCAGAGAGAGGCGAGGGAGATAGAAAGTGAGGCAAGAGAGGCATGACAGACACACAACCACTCACACACACACACACACACACACACACACACACACACACACACACACACACACACACACACACACTTCTACAATTATGTCATATTTCCATTCCCGAGTCGGAATATCTCAGGACCCTCTGCCAGGTCCCCAACCAGCGTTTGAGAAACCAGTCGGTTTGACACAACCATTCTGCAGGGTTCAGGCATTCTGATGAACCTCCTGACTGTCCCCCTCCCACCACACACACACACACACAAACACACACACACAGAAGACAAGAGCATCTTCCAATGAGTCTTTTGTCTCCGCTAGTGTCTGTCCTGGGCCTCGATCCAAACCCAGACCTTGACTCTACAGCAGATTAGGAGGGACAGCTTCCAAGTGTACAGCGGGGGTCAAACTGGAATTGGGCATAGCTCATCACAATAACAAGGACACAGAGGGAGAGAGAGAGAGAGAGAGAGAGAGAGAGAGAGAGTTAGAGAGAGAGAGAGCGTGAGAGAGGGAGGGAAAGAGAGAGAGAGGGAGGGAGAGAGGGCGAGAGAGAGAGAGATTATGTGTAATTGCAGTGAGTGCAGTCACTGTGTCTAGTCTGACATCGGAACGCAAGGCAACAGTGGCCCCTGTGGTCAAAGCAGGAAGTACCCCGGTGCCACTGGCTGCCATCCCGATTGAGGCTGCAGGTACACAGGACAAATCTTCTGTGTCGACTGACAAACTCTTGAGAGTGTGCAAGTGTAACCAAATGGATCCGGGGGTGATCGAGGGATCATTTGGTTACACTTGTACACCCTCAGAGTTACAAATTCATAAGAGAGCCGAGAGCCATGGGATGTCAGGCACTCCAGGCTGTCTATGGCTCAACTATCATCAGACAAGCCCCAGATGATTATGTATTTATTCATGTCAAACTACATAATCACAAATCTTCATCAAAATATGGTAACCTTAGAGAAACCCTGAGACACAGGATCAAATAAATACCAGTAAGACTCCCTAATCGGGTGATAAGCGACCGTCAGGTCGCAGCGTGATTTTAGGGCAAAATGTGTAGGAGCAGTGTCCAAAAAATGTGTTTGAAAAAATATATGGGACAGATCCATGTTGATGACATGAGTGTAGACATACTGTGTACCGATTTGCGTAATTTTAGGGCAAAATCTGTAGGGGCAGTGTCCAAAAATGTGTTTGAAAAAGTCGGCCTGATGGTGGCGCTATATGGGACAGATCAATGTTGATGGCATGAGTGTAGACATACTGTGTACCGATTTGCGTGATTTTAGGGCAAAAATCTGAAGGAGCAGTGTCCAAAAATTTGTTTGAAAGAATGGGCCTGATGGTGGCGCTATATGGGACAGATCCATGTTGATGACATGAGTGTAGATATACTGTGTACCGATTTGCGTGATTTTAGGGCGAAATCTGTAGGAGCAGTGTCCAAAAATGTGTTTGAAAAAAATGGGCCTGATGGTGGCGCTATATGGGACAGATTCATGTTGATGGCTCTCTTGGCGCCGCCGAGGCGGGTGCGTGGGTACCGGCCCCGGCTCTCCCGGTCGATCCTAGCCCGAGTTACGGCATTTTATGTGCGCTGCAGTGGCGGGGGTCCTCCACTAGGGGTGCGACCACTTTTGCATCTATTCTGGAGCACCAGGAGTCGGTGGTCCCTGGGAATTCCCCGTGAACAGCCCGGTTTGGGGTGGTCATTGGTCATTTTAGCACTTTTTGGCGGCGGCGACAGGGGGTCCCTGGGGGTCCCTGGAGCTCCGGGGGTCCCGGGAGGGGTGGAGGTTGTGGATTGGCAGGCAAGGAGTGTGTGTGCAAAGTTTGGCATGGATTGGGGCAACGGTGGCGGAGATATGAGTTGGGGAAAAGTGTGACGTGACGGACAGACTGACGGACAGACTGACGGACAGACTGACGGACAGACTGACTGACTGACTGACATATTTTAGTTCAGCCGGTGTGCCTGTTTTTTTCTATCCACAAATTTCCGCGGGAGTTTACTGGAGACTATCGGGACCAAACTTCCGGGTTTAACAGCAGACATACAAGGCCACGTCGCGTCGCAGATGCAACCCGTTGTGAGCTTGTAAATCGGCGCCGGAAGCTCGGTACAGACGTCTGCGCAATGCACTATGGGGCGTTGGAAACTCGTGGATAGGCAAAAGTCTAAAAGTAGGTCCCAGTGTATAATCAAAATCACTGGATTTTAGCTTTAAATGAGGCTCAAAACAAAGAAAAGTGTTGTTTTGTCTGGGTCAGTGGTGCTCATATAACGTGCACTGTGTCATGACACTGACTGTGCGCACACGCAGCGAGGCATCCGTTGACATATCTGTGAGAACCCGGGTGAAAAAAAAGAAAACCCTGAAAATAACTTTGCCAAGCAAGACACAAACATGTAAACTGACAGAGAGGGAGAGAACAGAAGCAACGTATGAATAAAAACCAATCAATGAATGAAGACATGAAATTAGCGGTTTCTCTTTATAGGGATGGGACGATATGAAAATGTCATATCACGATTGTTGTAACAAAATAAATCGCGATTTACGATATTATCACGATAATCAAAATCTGGGGTGCAACATTTGCCAAAAAATAGCAGATCTACAAGCTCGTACATCTCGAGCTTGTAGATCGGCTATTTTTTGGCAGACATTTGAGTGAAGAGTGAAAAAAAGACTGTATGAAGTACGTATATTATAAGTACCTTTTACCAATTATAGAGGGTTTAAATGATACCGGATATGCACCTCAGCAAATAAAAGGTGAATTGATCCCAGTGCATGACGGAGGACGATATCGCAATATATTAAATCTACACGATACGATTATCGTGAGTGTTTTTTATCACGATAAACGATAATATTGCTAATCGTCCCATCCCTAATACAGAACTCAATTCCTCACAGCCTTCACCACACTTACCTGGCAGAATCTTAAAATATACCCTTTAAAGAATAAGAAAAAACAGGTGGCCTCTTACACAGTGAAATTGCCAGTGCCGCTCACTACAGAACCCATGGCTGATTTCCTGTTTGTCCTGGCAGGAATTGAGACACACACACACAAACACGTATGCAAACCCCCCAGAACACACACACACACACACACACACACACACACACACACACACACACACACACACACACACACACACACACACACACACACACAGCCATCTGGCCTCAGTGACTCAGGCCACACAGTAATGTGATATAAAATGATGAATGGGCCATTTTAAACTGATATAATCATCAAACGAAGCGTGCGTGCATGTGTGTGTGTACTGTGTAGGATTGCATGAGCAGAGAGTGGCAATACAAACGCAGCCAACTGACAACGTTCTGACAGTTTGTATTAATCATGAGGAAATGCGTATTGTCAAACGCCGCCGGACTTCACTGTCACTTTTTAATGCAACAATCTCTGTCTGTCTGTCTGTCTGTCTGTCTCTCACAAACACACACACACGCTTGTGCACAAATGGATAAATGAACACTTTAGTTGAGCTCTGATCACCGCAGCAAGCCTGAGAAAAAAACACTGCAACAGAGGCCTAAAATAAAAGTACCTTTTACCAATTATAGAGGGTTTAAATGATACCGGATATGCACCTCAGCAAATAAAAGGTGAATTGATCCCAGTGCATGACGGAGGACGATATCGCAATATATTAAATCTACACGATACGATTATCGTGAGTGTTTTTTATCACGATAAACGATAATATTGCTAATCGTCCCATCCCTAATACAGAACTCAATTCCTCACAGCCTTCACCCCACTCAGCCTCTTACACAGTGAAATTGCCAGTGCCGCTCACTACAGAACCCATGGCTGATTTCCTGTTTGTCCTGGCAGGAATTGAGACACACACACACACACGTATGCAAACCCCCCAGAACACACACACACACACACACACACACACACACACACACACACACACACACACACACACACACACACACACACACACACACACACACACACACACACACACACACACACACACACACACACACACACACACACACACACACACACACACACACAGCCATCTGGCCTCAGTGACTCAGGCCACACAGTAATGTGATATAAAATGATGAATGGGCCATTTTAAACTGATATAATCATCAAACGAAGCGTGCGTGCATGTGTGTGTGTACTGTGTAGGATTGCATGAGCAGAGAGTGGCAATACAAACGCAGCCAACTGACAACGTTCTGACAGTTTGTATTAATCATGAGGAAATGCGTATTGTCAAACGCCGCCGGACTTCACTGTCACTTTTTAATGCAACAATCTCTGTCTGTCTGTCTGTCTGTCTGTCTCTCACAAACACACACACACGCTTGTGCACAAATGGATAAATGAACACTTTAGTTGAGCTCTGATCACCGCAGCAAGCCTGAGAAAAAAACACTGCAACAGAGGCCTAAAATAAAAGCTATTCCACAGAGTCGACAATGTACCGTACACAATATTTACAAATGGCTTTACACAGGTTTCTGCCATGATACTCGTCTTTGGAAGTTTTTTCCCCCAAACATAAAGCTACACTACAGTATCTCAGACACATGGTACAATTGCGAACATTATTGCCAATGTGTCCTATGGATAGTAGTAAGCCTTACCGAGCCATGTGGAACATAGGGCAGGAGCCCATCTCCTGTTTCTGTAGCATGGGGTGGCTTGATGTACAAGTACACCTCCTGGACATGACGCTAGTCTGTCGTAGGGACTTACTCACAGTGCTATACAGGGAGGTATTGGGTCCCATTTGTATAGTCTTTGCTGTGACCCGGCCGGGGATCGAACCCAGACCTTCCAATCTCAGGGTGGCCACTCTAACCACAAGGCCCCAGGGCTGGTTCCTACAGATAGATCCAGGCAAAATATTGCTAGCAACACTGAAGAAGTGAAGTGATGTTACATTAAGGTTGTAGAAGCAAAATGTAGTGAATACTAATTGCTCATCGCCCGTTTAAAGGATTCACAATGCCGCTGGCTTTACAACCAACCAGCCTCATGGTGTACGACCGAAAGACATGTTTCCAACGTTTGTAAAGTGTTAACTAGTAAGATGCCTCAGGGTGACAAGCGACCTCTAAAAGGGATTTGTTCCCCTGGCATCACAGGGACCTCCATATCTCCATAGATGGGCATAAAAGGGATTTGTTCCCCCTGACATCACAGGGATCTCTCTAACAGGGCATCATTAATATTGATGACATCAGGGAACTCCATATGTGGGCATAAAAGGGATTATGTTAGTGTGACAGCACAGTGAAGCCAGAGCGTGATGTTAGAGCGGCAAACCCATTCTGGTAGAGTGATTCCCCTGACATGACAGTGACATCAGTGAAACTTCACCTGCAAGCTCACGATTTGTTGTGCTTGTACAGTAGATCTGCAATGTTTTGACAAAGACATTTGGTGTGGAGGATAAAAACTATGGACCCCTGAGGGAAGTCAGACATATATGGTTTAAGTGAATCTCTCTCTCTCTCTCTCTCTCTCTCTCCCTCTCTCTCTCTCTCTCTCTCTCTCTCTCAGGAGCGCTCCCCTGGGAAACACAAGGTTCCAGGTTCAGTCGTGACACTTCCCGGGCATTGTGTCGAAGTGTCCTTGAGCAAGAAGCTATCCCCCCCCCCCCCCTGCTCCCTGGATGCTGCCCACTGCTCCTAACACTTAGGACGGGTTAAATGCAGAGGACACATTCAAGGTGTGTGCAAATGTACTTACTTGGCAATGAACCCGACGGATCTCACATTAAACTGAATTAACTTAAAAAATTAAAAATCCCTGGATAAAATCCAGGGCTGTGCTTGCTTGTGTCTACAGAACACAGAGAAAAAGTCACTGCCTATCTTCCACAAGAGCATGGGAGTCCGCGGGAACATCCAAGTAGCTCTCGTAATAATCCTAAAAAGCTATCTGGTGCAAGCAGGTGTTTATCTGTCCTGCGATGCTTCCATCTTTCATCAAAGCGCTTAAACCCTAGCCTAACCCTTCATAATAAAAGGCCCTGCTCTGAGGGCCCCGTCGACAATAGCTCCCCGTCGCTTCCATGATGCTCTCATCACTGCTGTCTGCCACCACGAGCCTCTCACGCATCCATACATCAAGCGGCGGGCGCGTACCGCGAGCGGCTTGGCGACGTTAAAACGTAAAGTCCTCGACATCAAATGGAATATGGTTATTAATACACTTTGGCTTATCTCGCACACACGCATGCGTGTGTGTTTGGAGATACGGCATATAATGCTCCCGTAGCCCCCTGGGTGTGCTGGCGCTTTATGTGAGGAGGAAACGGATGGCTTCTTATGTTAAACATGGCCACCGTGGAGCCGCCAACGCCGCCTTTTACTCCCCACTATATCCTGTTTGTGCTGTGTGTGTGTGTGTGTGTGAGTATATATGAGCGAGCGTGCGCACGCACGCACGCGCACACACACACACACACACACACACACACACACACACACACACACACACACACACACACACACACACACACACACACACACACACACACACACACACATTACGTATGTTCATATGCAGACTTCATGCTATTGTAACCATGGTAATGTGGATGTGAAGCAGCACTGCATCTCCCTGTGTGTGTGTGTGTGTGTGTGTGTGTGTGTGTGTGTGTGTGTGTGTGTGTGTGTGTGTGTGTGTGTGTGTGTGTGTGTGTGTGTGTGTGTGTGTGTGTTTTATGTAGTTTTTGCCTTTACAGGAAACTGTATGTGTGCATTGGTAATCGAACCAGTGAGTCACGGCCACATGTTAAAGCCCATGCGGTATGTACTGTATGCACCCTGAACATTTACTATTGGGTCGTGGAAACTTCTACCTTCTACCAAAATGACAAGCTCACATGTAGATCAGCATTTTGCATGAAGAAAATAACATCCCTCTACTTTGAATGTAAAAAGTGTTGTCCCTTTGAGCCATCTCTGCTCGTGAGCAGTGTTGTTTTTGACAGCAAATTTTGATTTAGTTTTAGTCATAGTCTTTTGAATAAAATGTAATTGAGTTTTAGTCATAATTTAGTCACCTGAAAAGTTTTAGTTTTAGTCTAATTTTAGTGGACTAAATATAAGATTAAATCTACTAAGACTAAATCTACAGTTGATTTAGTCAACTGAAAATTTGGCAGGCCTTGATGGCATCGTAATCACTGATTTTACACTTGGTTGCGTGCTGAAAATAGCAGATCTACAAGCTCACAACGTGTCGCAGCGCAACACGTTGAATCTGCTATTTTCAACACGCAACACCTGAGAGCAACCAAACATAAAATGTCTCCACTAGTCCCTCCCTAACATTTTAGTTTAGTTTTTATTTTGTTGACAAAATTGTCAATATATTTAGTCCTAGTTTTAGTCATCTCAGCTTAGTTTTTATTTAGTCATAGTTTTAGTCGACAAAATCATCTCTGCTCGTAAGGCGCTGTGACGCATGCTAATCTGGCGCTCACACACATTTAGGAATTGGCACAAAAAAAAGTTTTCTGCGAACGGACATGAAAGATCAGTCCATTAAGTCGTTAGCAGGCGGTAATCTACGCTCTTAGTTGGGGGAAAACCATTAGCTACACAATAATAGTAAGACGTATTATGAGTGGCATCGGATAATAATTAAAAGGCACTCATGGCTGACATGCAAGAGGGCCGGCACACAGCTAAAGGAGCCAGTCAGTTCTGTAGTATAGATACAGCAGTGGTTTTCAACATTTTTCATATCGAGGCCCATTATTTATTTTGCATTTGAGCTGCGGAGCACCATTTAATGATATTTTGCCTATATATATATATATATATATATATATACATATATGTATATTATATGTATATATATCCCAAAAAGACGCAATCTTTTTGTTGTTGGAAAAGATTTTGTCCACACTCCACAATTACAAGATGTATTGGCGTGGTAGGAGAGATAACAGGCAAGCGTTGACCAAAATAAAAACTAAGCTATGGATAAAAGCAGTATAATGACGATTATTTAAAGAAAGATGGTGAAAAATGGATATTGTACAAACTCAAAAAAGGAACGATGTAAAACATAAGAAAAGGTTAAAAATAGAAAGGTTAAAGGTTAAACCATGTAAAGGTTATATACAACATTATTTTAGTTTATTACATTTTTGCTTCACTTTGTTTCGCATAAGTAATTGGTGGGAAAATCTCCAAGTCATGGCAAGCCTAGTGCATGTATGTGTAGATAGTGTGCGTGCGTGCGTGCGTGCGTAAATGATTGACTCAAAATGCCACATGGTGTGGTGAAGATAATTTGAATTGCAAATTGCCTCCAGTTGCATCAGATAGAATGACCCCCCGTCCCCCCTCCCCTCCCCTCCCCGACCACTGCAGACAAATGAGAAACATAGAAAGAGAGAAGGGGACACGAGAAGACAGATCGGAGGAATCTTCAAAAGACGAGGGGTTCAATTTATGGCTTTTTATAGTCAAGTAATTAACTCTGTCTAAAAATATTCAATAACCTCCCTCGATTATTCACGGAATATAAATCGCTCTCTGGAATTAATATTTCTTACAATCATTGGGGCGATTTGTTTTATTTTGGGGGTGTCTTTAAGTGCTAACTTATAACTAACATCTTTGAGGTGCGGTTAAACAGCTTAAGGCCTCTCTCCACCAAACAGACTACTTCCAACGGCTTCAAACTGATAGTCTGTTGTAGTCTGCTGGCATTCAGGCATTGGTTGGCAAACTTGGCATTTAAAAGTCGTACGCTAGCCTGCCAGTGTTGCCAGGTTTGCTTATTATAAACAACTTTGGTCTTGTTTTCCTGTAAAGTCCCTTGCAAACATTCATAGTTGCGGGTTGCTTTTGTTTGGGTTTGTTTCAAGATTATTTTTGAAAATAGCTAATGTAATAGAGCTCAAGTGGTGAAAATGGCCGCTTCTTTTGGGCTTGTTTTCATAGACCTTGTCGCTTGTTTCACTCACGGAGTTTTCCTCCCGTCTTTTCTCTTACCAAAACAAAACACAAGCCCCCACCCATCACTCCAGATGGGGCAAGGACGACTCATCACAACTGAGCAAGTCCAGTTTCCCATCGACTCGACGATAGAAGTACTGCATACGGCAGCTTTAACGGCAGGAGACGCTTTCCAAGCGTTTCCGACGGAAAATCGTGGCTGAATCTGTGTGGTTAAGAGCCGGCTTTAGATGGAGGCTAAGGACAGTTAGCACTTAAAGACACTTCATTTGAGACAGCCCGGTGGCCAAAGAGTGCTGAGACGAGTCTGGCAGAGAATGCGTTAAGGAACAAGGCAGATGACGTTAAGGACAGAAGCAAGACTTCAAATGGAATACACATAAAATTCTGGAACGAAATAATAGATTTGGAAAAGACTGACAATTTGAAAGAGTTAGAAAGACAGATGGAGAGAAAGACAGATGGAGAGGGAGAGAGAAAGAGAGAGATCAAAGTCTACTCTATTTCTCCACTATTTCTTGCGGCAATGGGAAAGTCCTGATCTGGCGAAGCCCGAACTGGCGAACAGGGGAAATGTCCCCTACCGTAGCGATCTGGCGAATCGTTTTATTGTCTTAAACATGGCTCTGTTTTAAGGCATTTTTCGTAGTTATTGAGTGCTTGCACATTGGTCTCGCCTGTTGCCCGTGGCGTTATTGTAAATGACGCCGCAGCTCCAGGCGGAGCCACTCGATTGTCCACGACACTGCAAGCGGCGCGAAGGCCAGCGGACCTTGGTCCTGCTCTTCGCCCCCGAGCGCCGCAGGCCGCGCGAGTTACGAAGCCGTGGTGAATGCAATCGTTATATTTATGCCCAGGCCGTAAGGCCTGGGCAAGCGCACGATAAACGCCCTGTCCAAAAGGATTAAACGAAAAAGACGAAAAATATGCAGAAGGTTTTTTTTTCCCTTTTTCTTTCGCCAGATCGCTACGGTAGGGGACATTTCCCCTGTTCGCCAGTTCGGGCTTCGCCAAAAAGGTACGTGCCCGCGGCAATTATGGTGTTTGTGTCTTCTCAAAATCAAAGGGGAAAAAATAACAAAGTTTTAAAATTGTGGGTGAAAGACAGACAGAGACGGACAGTGCTCAAGAGCGAGATGCAACAAAATGTGTGAAGTAAAAGGAAAACCGTTAGACATCATCCAATTTGACCAGTTCTTTCCCCCCTTAACTCATTGAATGCCCTTTTCAAGATGGCCGCCAAGTACCAGGCTGCCACGTTCCTAAATTTCTAGTGCACGGATCAATTTTTAGTGCACGGATCGTGCACGCCCATGCACCATATATGCACCATATGTATAGTACTTTTTAACAGCTTTCCAAAAAAAAGTCTGCTTGGAAATCCGTTCAGGCATTCATGAGATAGAATCCTTCAAAGTCAGACAAAACAAAAACACTGCCACCTTCCTAAATTTCTAGTGCACGGATCAATTTTTAGTGCACGGATCGTGCACGCCCATGCCTAGATCATGCACCATATGTGTAGTACTTTTTAACAACTTTCAAACAAAACAATCCGCTTGGAAATCCGTTCAGGCATTCATGAGATACAAGCCTTCAAAGTCAGACAAAACAGCCATTTTTGACATTTTGAAAGATGTGTTTGTTATGGGGCTAAACATGCAATTTCGCAATTGCGATCATGCCTAATACATTTGAGGCATTTTTAGAAAATGTTTTATAAAAAAAAAATTGATTATTTTTTTTTATTTATTTTTTTTCCAAAATGGCTTCCAACTCGGGAAACTCGGGCTGTGGCAGCCTGGGACTACTGTAATAACTCGGGAAACTCGGGCCTTGGCAGTCAATGAGTTAATATCTGGGTCTGTCTGTGTATTTATTAAGTGTGCCTGCCATGCAACGCAATGGCAAAACACTTATTGTAATCCGCCATACTTAATTAATTAATTAAGTCCATAGTTTCGCCACAAATTTCTGCACGTAATAACTGCCGCACAATTTACGCCACCCACGCAATATATACATCAAAACGTGCGGCTCGGCCGGGAATAGGTTGCTATTACTTTTCTTTCCGATCCGCGTTACCATTGCGACGTAATTCGCAAAAAACGACGCCCAAAAACCCCATTGACTTAGAATGGGGGAAATTTCGGGACGTAATAACTGCCGCACAATTTACGCCACCGCCGCAATATATACATCAAAATGTGCGGCTCGGCCGGGAATGGTGTGCTATTACTTTTCTTTCCGATCCGCTTTACGATTGCGATGTAATTCGCAAAAAACAACGCCCAAAAACTCCATTGACTTTGAATGGGGGACTCCGAAAAAAACCCAGAAACTTTGGCGCCACATAACTCTGCCATACTTTTGCCTAGCAACGTCATTTAAAATGTAAAATGCTCACACAACTTTGGTCTTTTTCCGACCAATAGCTGTAATTGATTAAGCCTCGCCCCCTCTTTAACAGGAAGTGCCCTTCACCAAACAGGAAGTGCCTCTATAACTCATGAACCGTTTGTCGTACAGACTTGCGGCTGGTGTCATACCTTTTCTTTTTTTCTCAAATTTTTTTTCTCAATTTTTTTTTTCTCAAATTTTTTTTTCTCAAATTTTTTTTTCTCAAATTTTTTTTTTTCTCAAAATTTTTTTTTCTCACATTTTTTTTTCTCAAATTTTTTTTTTCTCAAATTTTTTTTCTCAAAATTTTTTTTTTCTCAAATTTTTTTTCTCAAAATTTTTTTTTTCTCAAATTTTTTTTCTCAAATTTTTTTTTCTCAATTTTTTTCTCAAAAAATTTTTTTTCTCAAAAATTTTTTTTTCTCAATTTTTTTTTCTCAAGAAAAATTTTTCTTTATTTTTTTTTTCTCAAATTTTTTTTCTCAAAATTGTTTTCTCAAAATTATTTTTTTCTCAAAAAATTTTTTTCTCACATTTTTTTTTCTCACAATTCTTTTTTCAAAATTTCTTTTTCTCAAAAAAGTTTTTTTCTCAAATTTTTTTTCTCACAAAACAATTTTTTCTCAAAAAACTGTCGTTAAAGTGCGACCCGTGATAACGGCCAAAAATGCTCCAAAACGCCACTAATTAGTCGAAATGGCTGACTTCCTGTTTGGTTTCTGATTGGCTGCTGGCCTTGTGACGTGGGTAGAGCTGCGAGGGCCTGGTCATCGCTGCTTGCAGCTTTAATTCATTAATCGTCCATGACCTTAATTGGGGCCTATTTCGCCAAACAGGAAGTGCCCCTCACCAAACAGGAAGTGACCCTTGATCTCGTGAACCGTTTGTCATACAGACACGCGGGTTGCGTCAAATGAAATAACGCTAATGCTAACACCAACCGCTACACAAGGTTGCACAGACTTAGCGAGCTGCAGGCACACTTAAAATTTCTTAGAAATTTTCTCTTCTAGTTTTATTATGTTTTCCTCTCTTTTCAATTTGTCTTCCCTGTGGACCCTTGGCTGGCCCCTTGGCAGGCCCCTTTAAGGACACGTTCTGAAACCCTAGTGCACGGTGATGTCTCAAGACATAGTTTTCTCTGCTTCGCCTTCAATATAAAATAACTTAAAAACACAACAATTACAGATGGGAACTTGGTGAAAAAAAGGCCTTCAGCACATCAGATTCAATGCAGAGCATTGCATAACATTAAACAGATGGAAAAGAAAAAGAAAAGAAAAATGCTAGAAATACTGATGGGGTGTAATGGGTCGATTTGTTTCCATTCATACTATAAAATAGTTAAATTACCACTGAGGATTTTTACAGTGTTCCCAGGGTCCCAGTGATAAACAAAAATATAAAACATAGGCCTGTGGCATGCATAATGCATATCAAACAGAAACTAAAGGTCAAACTTTAGGTTAACGTTAGACTGCAGATTGGGAGTCAAACTGCATTATAAAAAGCCCTAAAATCACCTGGCATGTACTCACTGTGGAGCACACAAGTACCAGGGAACTTATGTCTAAAGGCAATATATGACTCAGTACGCTATGAATTTTAAATTAAACGGTCTCAACTGCGAGACTGGTTGTTATCCCCTTCTCTGTGTGTAGAAGAGTGTAATATTGGTTCTGTGGGTGTAATGCAGCGCCTGTCTGTAGGTGTGGGTGTTTCCTGCAGCCATGTTGTTCCGATTGGCTGACAAGGCATCTCAATCTGTGGAGAGTAGTCCCTAGATGCTCGCCCTTCCCTGACTAGATCTCTCTTCCTCTCTCTCTCTCTCTCTCTAACTCTCTCACAAACACACAAACACACAAACACACGTTCATCCTGAAAAAGCCTTTCTTGCTCAGCAGGGGTCTTTCTCTCGTCTTCACTCCTGTGCTTCTCTTCCCTAGTCTCTCATTCCATACAGATCAATTCCATCTATCTCCCCCTCAAGTGTCTAATAGTGTATTAATACTGCCATGTCTACATGGCAGTATTAATACTTCCAACATGTAACCAGTGTTTCCACAACTGAGTCGAACAGCCCTACAGTCGGAGACAGCAGCAGCAGCTTCCAGCAGCATAACAGCGTTCTCTCAAGGGCCAAGACAGCATGTAAACACGGTGGTGATTCGCTAGGAACGACCATTGAAAATACTAATTATACTAAAACACCAAATACAAAGAAACTACGTACCCTAAAATCTAAAGAACTGTCTGACTTGTGAATGTGAGAGAGAACCAGATAACAGACACCACAGTGAGTGTAACTGTGAGCGGTCTACTGATGGAGTGTCTGCTCTCTGGCTGCAAGTACAGTGAAACCACACCCCCTTGATACAAATCTACTGGAATGCAGTGAGCAAATATGTAATGAGTGTCGCCAAATACTTATTTTCTACCCAGAAACTGGAAGTACACAGAAATAGCTACAGAAAGATTACAAAGCTCTGAATCCACAAGCCTATAGGCAAACTGAATGATATCATTGCTCCCTATCACAAGTGACTCATAGATATAATATATATATATGTATAAAAAAGGTGATTTTGGGTTTCATATCCCTTTAAAGATGGAGTGCCATTTTCCCCCAATAAAACATGATTATTGCGACCGTAGGTCGCACTTACTATCAAAACCTGCACAAACTGTGAGTGAGTCAGTCAGTCAGTCAGTCTGTCCGTCTGTCTGTCACACCTCACACGTCACACTATTGCCCTGCTCATATCTCCGCAACCGTTGCCCCGATCCATGCCAAATTCCCCGGAGCTCCAGGTCCCTGGGGGACCCCAAGATGTAAAAAATGACCAAATGTGCAAAAATGACCAAATGACCACCCCAACGGGGCTGCTCACGGGGAATTCCCGGGGACCACCGACTCCTGGTGCTCCAGAACGGATGCAAAAGTGGTGGCGCCCCCAGTGGAGGACCCCCTCCACTGCAGCTCACATAAAATGCCGTAACTCGGGCTAGGAGGGTCCGGGAGAGCCGGGGCCGGTACCTATTCGTCCGCCAAGGCAACGCGGACACCCCACCCCTCATTTCTCACATGGCCCTCTTCTAGCGCCACCATGAGGCCGATTTTTAAAACACATCTTTGGACACTGCTCCTACAGTTTTTGCCCTAAAATCACGCAAATCGCTACACAGTATGTCTACACTCATCCCATCACCATGAATCTGTCCCATATAGCGCCACCTTCAGGCCGATTTTTAAAAACACATTTTGGACACTGCTCCTACAGATTTTGCCCTAAAATCACGAAACTCACTACACAGCATGTCTACACTCATGTCATCAACATGGATCAGGAAGATTTTGGAAAAACAAATTTTTGCCCTATTTGTGGCCGATTAGGGAGTCTTACTGGTTTACTATTATGATTATACTAGGACGAAGATTTTTTCCAAAAAAAGTGTACAGAAAGAGTAAAAATTATGTTTGTATGTGGCCACACCCACCAGTTCATTGGTATGCGTGGTTGTCATGGTGGGTGGTGACCCAGCTGAAGTTAGCCACACCCACGTGTGTTGGGTGAATGGTAATTAGGGGAGGGGTTGATTCTGTGATGTAATAAGTATCTGTGTTTTTGGACCGGCACGTTTGACCCACAGGGTGGCAGCCTCCAGCTAAAAACCCAAATACTAAGAGAATACATAATTGCTCATAACAACCACACCAGGTGGTCTAATGAAGTACTGTCAACCTCCTAGACACATGAAAACCAGAAAAAGTACAAAACTATGGCACCACCTCTGCTGCTACCTATACGTTGTATTACCCTTAAGGCCGGCTGCTACGTCTGTGTCACATCAGTATTTGCTATACATATAGCAACATAATTTATTTTACATTTTTGGAATAAGAAATTGAAGGTTTTCAGAAACCTTAGGTTAGGTTTTAGAAGTCGTTTTCAGAATCGGCCTCAGGTCTAAATGGGTTAAGTACTTTACTTGAGTATTTCCCATTTTTTATCATTTTACTTCTACACCACCACCTGCGGTTTACACTGCAGAAATGGCGGCGGCGCTCTCTACAGGGGAGCGGCGCACAGGGAAAACGGTCTACCATTTCTCAGCGATACACAGCGCTATCACTTTATCTTTCTCTCCCTGTATCAATACTCTCTCTGACTCTCATCTGCGCACACTGTCGTCTCCACGCTCCGTCACTCCGCAAGTGGAGAGACATGGGCCAGTGCAGATTGCATTATGGATTGTCCGGCCGATCGATTGCGGCCCCACATTAGACGACTTATATCTGCTAATGTGAAAAGTACTGCACTCTGGGACGTTGTGGATGGTGTGTTGGGGGGTAGCGGGTTAGGGAACGAGACACTACGGAGTTTCGTGAATCAATGGCGGCCGATAAACCGGACACACAGTTAAACTATCTGTACGGTCATCAATTAACTGCCGGTCAAAGCGGTTTTCCGTTTTGATGAATGGTCAGGCGTGACAGACAGATACAAGCGGCATTGAGGTGGAGAAAGAGAGAGGGAGAAAGAGAGAGTGCAAGAGAGTGTCCATTGAAGGGCACATATTCAGTAGTGCAGGCATAACGTGTATTGACAGTGGGCACTTAAGACAGAACCTTCCATTCATTTAAATGCAGGATAATATTATGAAATGCAGGCAGAGAGGAGGGGGACACACTGTCATTTTTAAGAGAGTGAGAGAGAGAGAGAGTGTGTGTGTGTGTGTGTGTGTGTGTGTGTGTGTGTGTGTGTGTGTGTCTGTGTGTGTGTGTGTGTGTGTGTGTGTGTGTGTGTGTGTGTGTGTGTGTGTGTGTGTGTGTGTGTGTGTGTGTGTGTGTGTGTGTGTGTAGAGGAGACAGGGAAGTAGCAGCCGTGAGAAAGGAGGATGAAATAGAGAGGGACCCAAGAGCAGGACAGGACATGAAATACAGAGACAAAGCCAGAGTTTATTTTAATGAGAACCACACCGACCGTTAGACGTCACAACTCTTTATGAGCTGCTCAGATAAGATTAGGCTTTCACCTCCAACACTGACAGTGAAGTATGTCTGTGTTCATTTGAGTCTTTGTAGTGTAAACATTGACCCACAAGGGTCCTTGTTTTACATACAGTGCATGTGCTGAGTGAATTATTTCTTGAAGAGGTATTAGCAACAAATATAATCCTTTGGCTTTAATTCCACTAAATAGTATCTAGTGTGAAATCCACATAACAATGTTCCTTTCTCAACCCCAGCAACCTGAAAAGGCTGGGCTTTGCATGACAGTGTGCCATATACAGTACACCATTACAGTGGTAGAAAGTAACTTGATACTTTCACTTAAGCAAAACATTTGAGTACTTTTTCTACCACCGCACCATTATGCTCAACAAATTCCCATGACTGTTATTTTACCGTTTCTTTAGTGGAAGACAAGAATGCAGACAAGGCACCTTGCGTGCACACACTGAACGATAAATGAGAGAGTGATAACAGGAACATCTCAGAAGACAATACAGGTGATGTCATAGGCTCGAGGCGACTCAACACCAATGTGTCTCCGGCTGCATGCTGTGTTTGACTGTGACTGAATGAGGAAACGATGGTCCAATAACGCCACAAGATGCCTCAGAGCGCAACGCAGAGAACTGCAACCCTTCAGACCATTTAAATCTGCACCTGAAGCAGCTACTCTGACCTAGTTGAGGATCTCCTCGCCTTGTATTATCATCAATACATGTGCGTGCGAGCGAGGTTGTAACAGTATAGCGCAGGGGTCTTCAACGTTTTCAGGCAAAGGACCCCTTAGCTGAGAGAGAGATGAAGCAGAGACCCCCACAACCTTTTCATAGATTCCATATAGTTTCATCGTTTGACAGCACAATCATCAGTGTATTTTGGATTCATGTCAATTTGTGTTTTCAGATATTTAACCACTTGAACCGTCAATACTTAATAAACTTGACCTTTCACTCTGTACTTAGTCTGCTCTTTTTCCCCTCTACACCAAAAGCTCTTTGCCGAAAATAGCCGAGCTTGTAGATCTGCTATTTTTGGCTAAAGTTCTCACAATATGGACGTTAGGGTTCAAGTGGTTAATATAAAAATCACACCCGTGTGAACTGAGCGGTGGTTTACGATATGCTCTGGGAATCTATGGGAGACTGGTAAAGTAATTTTCAACACACAGTGAGAGAACAGAGCCCATTTTAATGTGCATGCCTTGACAGACACTTAAAGGACCATACCATTCTGACAAGCATGTACATTTGCTTAGAGTTTTTTGTCTCAGCTTAGGTTGTGATTCTGTAATGACACTGTGATTGCAGGCTATTGTGGTGGATGGTGTATTTTGTTCATACTGTATACCCCTGTTTGTATATCACTAGAAAAGTCTAGAATTCAGTTTTTGAAAAAAAAAGTTTTTTGAAAAAAAAATTTGCTGAATTGTATGTATTAGATTTAAAGGTACCGATTAATGGGAAAGAGGCAATAGACCCAGCGGCCTTAGAGCAGTATGTCCGTCCGCCGTCTGAACAGTAGTAGGGTGGACTTCGAGGCCCATGAGAACAACTACAGGGAGTCCAAAGACGAGGCAGAAAGGCTTGTGAAAAGTATTGTGCCGTCTTTGAGCTGCCGCTACTTGTTCACATGGAGTGCTGGAGTGACACGTGTTGTTGTATCATTAGGACATAGGCCTGGGGCGGTATCGACATTTTGTTACCGCGATTACCGTCTTCCCATTTACCGCCGGTACTGCGGTAATTACCGCACCCCCGTATCTATTAATTAAGGTTCGGCGATAAGCCAAAATATTGCAATCATCTTCCCAAAAGTCGCATCTCCACAGCCTGACTGCCCGAGTTATACTTCTCCGTACAGCACAGCGGGTATGGCTTTGAAAGGAGCAGATCTACAAGCTCACAACACATCGCATCTGCGACGCGTTCTGAGCTTTTAGATCTGCACTGTCGGGTTACCATAGTAACGTAGGCTAGCTACTTAGCTTTTCAGACACAAACAGCTGTGTGAACAAAACAGAAGAGGACGGGTAGTCAGATCGTGTACAGTGATTCTGTAAACTCACGTCGTCTCAACTCTCAAATCGCAGTGATTGAGTGCTGCTATATACAGGTTTTAGTTACAAGACTTGACAGAAAAGGTTATAAAATCTCCGACGCGCCGACAGACGGGGCACAACGTGCGACGCGGTTACGACGCGTGGAAAAAGTAAAATAGTTTCATTTTCGGTTTTAGTCCACGCGGCCCGCGCTCCGCCAGTAATCCGTATGAATAAAAAAAGATATGCCACAACACAAT
This sequence comes from Nannobrachium achirus, assembly GCF_963921795.1. NCBI lineage: Eukaryota > Metazoa > Chordata > Actinopteri > Myctophiformes > Myctophidae > Nannobrachium > Nannobrachium achirus. The sequence continues at coordinate 30,737,939 of NC_137830.1, read as the reverse complement.
GTATGTATTCACATCCTTGTGTCGTGTGGATTACAGAGAAAGTTTACGCTGCTTTGTACTCCTCTACGCAGGCTGCCCTGTGTAGGTCTGCCTGTCTGTGTCTCTGAGAGTGAGAGTGACGTATGTGGCTTCCAAACTGTGGTACACGGCCCAGAGCAGAGCGGCATGGAGCGCATGCGGTCCTCGCTTCTCCCCCGTTTTAAAACTCGCTGGTTTTCCAATAAAAAATATACTTTTTTTGTCTTTTTTTACCGCGGTAAGCACACTGACACCGCGGTAGACCTCGGTTTACCGCGGTACGGCGGTACGGCGGTTACCGTGTCGAACCCTATTAGGACACATCCATGAATTTGTGAAGGTAACCTTTACTGCACCTAAAATTATGAAAATATTTGTGTATTTGTATGCTTTCCCTGTGTGTGGTGTGGACATAAATAAATTGTTAAACTGTGTGAGAAAATGAGCATGTCACACTTTCCTGCCACCGTCAAAAAGCAGCAGATTAATTCTGAGCTTGTAGATCGGCTATTTCCACTATCAATGTTCTTTTTTAAGTATAAATTTGTTTGTATATTTAAGTTTTGTGTCATGATTGTCATGTGCAACTTCAAACCCTCAAAGCCAAACAAAAATGTAATTGTCAATGACAAATACACAATTAAATCGTTAATCGCAATTATTTGAGTGACAATTAATCGCCATGTAAAATGTCATAATCGTGACAGCCCTAACTGACAACATTAATCTATGTGGAAGCCAGTACCACAAATATCCACTGGACATCCTTCTTAAATGGTCACACTTCTCCAAACATGAACACATTCTAAATATAAAGTCTTATCTAAAGCCACAGATGTTATCCGTCGATTTAAAATGCCCTAGGTTTTCCGTTTATTTGTAAGGTTTCTGGGATAAGAGATTGCAAGGATGACAGGAAAAATAGTTTCACACACACGCTCATCACACACCCGACTCCCAGCCCGACCTCAAGGCTGAGGTTCCAGGGTCTCCATCATGATAATCACACGCATAGACTTTCTGATAACCCTCTAAACCAGGCCACTCCACAACTATGGGACCAAACAAGGTCTCTGCAACTCATGTGAGCTGAATGTTAAAACATGTTGACATCATTATTCTCTTCAGACAACAAAGAAACAAAGGACAACAACAACATAACGACACCAACACCGGGAAACAGAGATGAAGGGAAATGCTATGTGTAAAAAGAAAGAAACATAGTGAGGACAAGCATGTGATCTTCAAGGCCTTTGCAACTGCTTGCATCCTCTCTGTGGCCTTGACAAGAACAGGGTTGTGTTGGGTATCATTATTATTAGTCGTAGTATTAGTATTCAGGTTATGTTGGGTATCATATTGTGGCTCCTTTCAGTATTGACGCTTCTGTTTACCGGAGTTCTGGCTTGAATGTAAAACTGTGGTTCTCAGACTTTTGTCAAGGACCCCCAAATTGATTGAGGTGTTAGGCCACGGAACCCCAATATGAGAAAAGATCTGTAAAAGAAATAAAAAAATAAAAGAATTGCAGAAATACAGGCTCACAACGTGTCAAATAGCGGTGTGTTGCGAGCTTGCAGACCAGTTCTTTTTGACCCCCCTATGTAAAAAATAATTTCTAGTCTGAGAAGTTGGTAGTGTGTACAAGAAGTGTGAACCAGTCAGAGCCCCTCTTTTTTGTTATTGTTGTTGTTCTTCTCGCTGCACTTTCAAAATGCCCAAACCGAGCAGTCATGAAACAGCTTCTGGGTGTTATTCAAATCCCTCTGAAAGCAAAATGAAATATCTCACAGCTACATCAAGTCTGTCTGATCCCTCGAGAGACAAACGCATCACAGTTCAAAGCGCTAGTGTTAGTCAACACAGCCAGCCTCAGAATGGAATTTCTTTCTCCCCCATGTAAAAAGATATTCTATCTGACATTGCATTCTTCCATGCAGACAACCTAAACTACATAAAGACGTTATCTTTATGCACATTAGCGTCACTTATCCACATGTCATACTTCTGCACTTATCCTCTCTGTTCTTGCCGTGTTATAATAGGCGAACAGTCTGCGAACATACTGTAGGCGAACATTCAGTCTTATCGCCTTTCTGGATGTGTTTTATCACTGATTCTACTCAGAATTTTGGGAGTGTCTGATAAAATATATCAGTGCTGATTATCCAACATGAATATGAAACGTATTATGTTGAATTATATATATATTTTTTAAAAGATATCCAACGATCCATTCTTTAGTTATGGTCCGTTGGGAAAAAAAAATTGACGAAAACAATCTGGGAGAAGAAACCGAGTTATATCCATTTTTCTGAATTTGCCGCATCGAAATCACTCGATGCGGGAGACCCACTTGACGCACTTTAGAACAGCGTTGGATATCAAATAAAGCGCTTTAGCAACCGTGTTTTTTTTTTTGCTTGTTTTTATTTTAACCCTGGCCAAACAGTACTAATCCTATACTGAAGAAAATCGGCAAATAGAAGTGCCCTAGAACATTCAATGTTGGCGAGAGAGAGAGAGAGAGAGAGAGTGTATGAGTGTTCTGTGAGCATGAATAATAACTGAATATGAGTGTGTTAGAGAGACAGAGATATAGAGATGTGTGTGAGAGAGAGAGAGAGAGAGAGAGAGAGAGAGAGAGAGAGAGAGAGAGAGAGAGAGAGATGGGGTGGCCACTTACCGATGTACTCGAAGACGTAAACGACAAAGAACGGCGTGACCAGGTCATTGATGCCCTGAACGTAACCACTAGCTGGGTGACGGATCGCCCAGATAAACAGGATCCTCTCAAATATCTGGCGCACACACACATACACACACACAAACACAAAGGGAGACAGTGTCAGTGCACAATTAAACACCACATTAAACAACACTAATGCCTCATTCACACTACAGATATATAGTTGAACGTTTTGCTTGGTAATTCAATGTAATCTCAATGGAAACCAGCTTTAAAGATGCAAGAGACCCTGAGAACGAAGCTTTGAAAGCTTTAAAGCTGGTTTCCATTGAGATTACATTGAATTACCAAGCTAAACGTTCAACTATATATCTGTAGTGTGAATGAGGCTTAAGACTCCAACGTGATTTGGAAAAGCTCATTTTTCTTAAAGGGGCCCTACCATGCTTTTCAAAATATATATTTTATATAAACATTGGTCTATAATAAGGTTTTATACAGGTTTTAGCCTAAACAACCACTCAGATATTGAAATGTCATGTTCTGTCTGTCTCTAATCCCAAGCCGTTTCAGCTGCAATACCAAAATGCCCTTTGTTGGCAACATGGCGCTGTCTTTGGGCTAAAATTGGAACAATACAGAGAATATTAGAGAACCACGATGAGAACCATGTAGAGTCAATCGTAATCTTCTCTGTATCATTCCGATTTTAGTACCACTTTACCTCATGGTTCCACCTCATATACAGTATACAGTCTCAATAGAATATAGCCTCCCAAAAAGTACCGACCCCTTCTCGAGGGGGGCCAATAGGAGATGGGCCCTGGTGTGACCTCACACCAGTCCTCCTTTCAGGAGAGACCTGTTCGGACTCGCCCATTCAGAAAATCACTGACATGAAAGGCAAGGCATGGATTTAATGAATGGTTTTTTGGGGGGAGGGGGCTGGAAGAGACACCAGGTAGACCAACAAACAAGAAAAAATGAAACGTGAAATTCATGATGGGGCCCCTTTAACACCATTTCCATATATGGGTCTTCTTACTCCTCACTAGTGCTCATCTATATGAGGGTACCATTGCTGTCTACGTACATCAAATGTGCCTACGGATGGCATCATCTGTGGCAATTTGAAACAAGCCCACCTCTGAGACACAAAGCAAGTAGAAAGAGTATGATAATTAATGAGCATTAGTGAGGGCCTGCTATAGAAGGATAAGCATGAAAATAGGTCATGTGGTGCTTCAACGCACATCACCAGCAAATACATGCTCACATGAAATACTAAACTCACTGACATCAATATGAATCACTTCTCTTAATGTATTAAAACCCCAAACTTTAATAGAATAGGTCACATTATCCAAATTAGGGTTTTATAGGGTTAAAGCAGCAATCCGTAAATTCCATGGCCTTGTACCACTCTTCCCAGATGGACTCCCTGCTTGGCCAAAGGATATTGAAATGATGAACTTCAGGCAGTAGCACTTCATCAACCAGTTGTCTTATATGGGTAGGGCAGGGTAACTACTAGTACGACTGCACATGTACTAGTTATATCATATTAACATACTCTAACATATAGTTCAAATAACCCCTTATTCGTTAAAATAAGTTACGGATCGAAATACAATAAGAAAAAATCACAATGAAGCATGTTGATTTGAACGTCATGTGGTGTTGAGTTGGAATGGTAGGCGACTTTGGCAAAGCGAGTAAGCACGAACATGGTGTGAGTACATGCATGCTGAGCTGCTGTGACAGAAAAAAAGAAGAAAAAAAAAACAGAAAGCCCCCAAATGCTCACAAGTTTATTTTATTCTATATTATTATTATTATAATAATATATTTATAATATAATATAATATATTATATATTATTTTATTTAAAAAGACAATAATAATAATAGGGCTACAGTAAGTGTTTAAAGACATCATGAAATGGCTTTTTATCTCATTTTATTTTGAAGTTTCGCCCTGAAGCCTGTTTGTGTCTCAATCACAGTCACAGTCGCCAATCACCAATCACAGTCTCAGCCGATGGTGCCAGCCCCTTGGGCTATGGGATCTCCTGCAGCCAGAGTAGGCCAATGTTTGTAGTCTTTTAGCCAAGCCCGAGAACGGCTTGTAAATGTTGAAGCGGCCGCCCTACTGGCCAAAGCTGGAATTTCAGGCGGGGTGAAACATACATGCACGAGCATATGAGCGCGGCGCTGGGGTCTACAATAGGGTTCAATGGACGTCGACATCATTCGTGACGTCATAGCGTGACGTTTGGCCCCACTAGATAGTGGGGCCATTCCCCAGAATGCACCTGGATTAGCTACATGCTAGCACGTAGCCGTTGCTTCAAAACGCCACTGAGCACTTGCATTGAAATGATAATGGGGGCGGGGCTCGTCCGCTCTCTATTTTATATATACTCTATGCTTTTAGCTCGTGCAGCCCAAGGGAGAATCTATGTTTTAGGCTTGTACTGTTTAAATTTAAAACTAGTAATACAACGTCTGGATGTCATCTTGAATGAGATTCAAAAATTAGCAGCCCATGTGTAATTAAAATCAGGTGTGTCTGGAGGAACATGCAACTCTGGATATCACACTGGTGAATTAAATCATTTGCATTTTACAAGAAGTCATTAAAATTGGGCTTTTGGGGATTTTTGAAGATTTTTTTCTTTTAGCTATGACCATATTATTACCAGGGATATGCATCTCAAATGTTTTTAGATACAGTACATATTTTAGTGCACTGTTTAATATTTAAAGAAGAACATTTGAATTGAACCGATTTTTTGTTTTGTTTTTCAAATTCAGCACAGTGAAACCGGCCAGTGGCTGGGCATATGTTATGAATTGGGCTGGCTGTGTGAAAGGACGTTGATGAATAATATGTTGGAAGAACATTTTCATTTTTCGCACGCACGCACGCACGCACGCACGCACGCACGCACGCACGCACGCACGCACGCACGCACGCACGCACGCACGCACGCACGCACGCAACACACACACACACACACACACACACACACACACACACACACACACACACACACACAGGGGTTCAGGAGCAGTCAACCTGCAGCATTTTGCCGCCTTAGGGAGTTGCTGTCACCATCAGTATTATTCTCACTGTGCCCATATGAAGTTTAAAGCTATATTTCACTTTAGGAGTGCTTTTTTTTTATTGTTCCTCTCCTCCACTTTTCTGCACACAGCAGCAGTCAACCGCCAACACTAACTGTCAACACCCAACTTTATAAACACCGCACCTCTCCCACCACGGTTATCGACACTGCTTAAAAGGACAAATTGCCTTCAATTCAATCTCGGAGAAACCCACCAAATGACCAGAATCTACCTTGCCATCTTAGCATGTGTTTTCAGTGTGAATCCTTTTCTTTAGGCCTGGTCTTTGCCATGATACTGTATATGAACATCCTAAAAAATATATATAAAAGAAAAAGGAAACGGGGTTGCATTGGTGTGGACTGAACTTAACACATCTGGTGCCAACCCCGAGTTTCCCGAGTTTGTATTGATACCAACGCTGTGCCAACCCCGAGTTTCCCGAGTTTGGGCCGTTTTTGAAAAAAAAAAACGGATTTCCAAGCGGATTTTTTTGTTTGAAAGCTGTGAACAGCATCTACACACGTGGTGCATCATCTAGGCATGGGCGTGCACTTTTTACACAATTGCACAATTACATGGAAGTCTATGGTAACCATGGCAACGCGAGACATTGAAGAGAAAAAATCATTCAATTCATCAACATAAGTGTTAAGACAAGTCCCTAAATATTAACGTATAGCCCTATCACTGTATATGTGTCATTAGTGTCATTCTATTCATTTGTTTTCTTCTTCTTCTTGTCCTGTCCAAATACAGTATAGGATGCGGCGTACCTTCATTAAAATCACATGTTGGTGACCCTCTATGCTTTGTGTAAGACTTGCTGAGAACGTTAACTATTCTTGCGTGACTGAAATCTCTATGTACTCTATGTAAAATGTTGGTTGGAACTTTTCCCCAGGCTAGACTAACAAAAAGACTGAACACAGGGAAGGACTTCTTGAAACCTGTTTATTTATTTTATCAGTGCCAAACCAGTAGAGAGTCTCTAATGGTTTAACTTATAACTAGATCTTTAATCATGTTATTCCACTCACTTCTCCTCCCCCCCCCCCCCCCTGGAGATGTAAAGAATTCAGACATTCGGGTTCCTCTAAGTGCACCTTTTACCAACTCTTCAAAAACCTCATCTAACCCGTCAAAATAAACGTATTAAAAAATTGTGATTTATGTTTGTCTGCCAGGGGCTTTGGAGCTATAGCTGCATATGGGATGCATGGAATATTTTTCAAAGGATTTCATTCACCAAATACTTTCAAAGGCTTTCATTCAACAAGGCTGGAGAGAAAATACTTCTACTTTGAAGAATACAATAAAACTAAAAAAACAATAACTTTTCGATAGATGAAACAATTAAATGAAATGTTTATCTATCTATACTGTAATAGAAGCAAACAAGTAAATTATAAAGTACCGGTACACATATACTGTACTTTTATTTAACCACTTCAGCCCTTTAGAATTCATTAAAAAAAAAAAGATCTACAAGCCCGCAAGCGTAGATGTGATACTTTATTTAAAAAGGTTAATAATCTGGTAAAAAAGCACAAGGAAGATTGGTAGAACGGAGGTCAGGGGCTGGTGATTGTACATCAATGCAACACATTTCTCTACTCCCCTTGACTGTGCAATCTCATAACTCATTTCCTTATAGGACCAGCAAGGGCAGAGTCTCTGCCCCTGACAGAGTACAGCATCTTGCAATGGGCCAGGGGCAGGTTGCACCACCAGAACGTAAGTTCTGCCCTAAGTTAGGGAGTAAAGTCCTTACTATAGGCTTAGTAACTACTGACTAGTTAGTTTGTAACTACCGTAAGTGAGTTACTAACAGGTGTAGCACCATGACTGCTTAAGGCATAACCTAACTAGTAATGCGTAGACTGTATATAGTCGCATAAAATGACGTCATAGCTCCCGAATCCAATGAAAACAAACTGTTTCTAGTAAGGAAGTAAAGCTTGTATTGTCTTTGTCAACAGACAGAGCTCCGTCTCTCCACTGGCATGTACACAAAGTCATATTGAATTTGATACGCGTGCTCATGGCGAGCGCATCCCTGCACACGGATTGTATCACAAATTATATTGGCTCCTCATACATTTTGCCCCGTTGTGAAGTAACGCAGGCCAGGGCAGCGCATATTTGGAGGGGGAAGAGCACCGTTCAAGTCGCTGTTGTGCTGTATGTCTGCTGCCGCGGCTATATGCAGTGGTTGAAAAGTACTCAAATGAATTAAAAAAGTATCAATCCTGCAATATAGAAATATTAATAGCAGACACATTGTAAGCTTGTAGATCGGCAATTTTCAAATGGTCGAAATGTATAGCTATAGGGCTTAATGTAGACCTATGTTTTAAACAGATGGGTCGTTTTATTGTTGAATTAATTAAATAGACGATATATTGCTGTCTGCCACGTTAGTAGGTGTAGTTGCTCTACTCCCATAGAGATAGGTTACTTAGTAAGGACTTAGTGCTGCCCAAAGGCTGGTGTAACTATTTAGTAGTTACTTAGAGATATGTTAGAGTGGTGGTGCAACAGCTGAAATTTTAGTAATGCGTAAGTCAAGGATGTCCACGATCACAACACCAGAGGCAGCTCCACTAATCATCATCAACGTAGATTCAACACTAAACAAGGCTCTAACTCGTTCTCCTGCTATACCACCAACATGTGGAACGCCCTTCCACAAGCCTTGAAGGAGAGCAAATCCCTAGCCTCCTTCAAAATCGGTATGAAAAGTCACCTTCAGGCGGCTGCTACTGGTGACTTGTAAATAGACTAAGACCCCATGCTCCCCCCCCCCCCCACCCTTTTTTTTCTGCCTTTGCATTTGATGTTATGCTTTTTCTGCTTTTGAAATTGATATTATCCTAGATAAAGTACTATGTTCTATCCGTCTTTCTTTCAATGTTATATGAGATACTTAAAGTGTGGTTCCTTCGCAACATGAGATTCGCAACATGAGATTCGCGTCCATTTCCGGTTCATTTATTTATTTTCGCAGAAATGCCTGTATCTCTGCTCGTTTGGGCGAGACACGCTGTTTCAGCGGCACATAACTAGAGAACCGGTGGTTCTTTTCCTTTTTTTTGGCGGAAGCACTGATGGGATTTTGGTTTAATTCCCATATTTGTATATTCCTTTTCCAGAAGACGTTTCCACCCACACCAACTTCAGTGTTACAAGTGACAAGGTTATTTTATTGTGATCTGATAACTAATGCACGTGATGAGAATGTCTCCACTGCAGGATGTCAATCAGGTCATAATGCCCAGGACAGGATAACGAATTGGATAATGCCATATCTGGCCTTGTCCTTCTGCTACTGGGCCCAGGACAAGGAAAACATCTGATATCTTGTTATGTTTAACTGTCCAATGAATGCTTGACAAATCTATTTTCCCTGTACCTACTGAAGTATATTTGTGAACTGATGTTACATTGTATTCAGATTCAGATTGAGAAAGAAAAGAGAAACATTTATTGTACTGTACTGGACATCTATTTTGTATGCTCATTGATTTAATATACAGTAAGAGAAAAACCGGACTTACACTGAGTGGTCTCATTTATTGTGTGGGAGTGAATTCAATCATTTTGGGGGAAACTGTCTATTCATATGGAATATAATAATCTTTCCATCAAGCACAACCTTGACCTTCGTCATTACAGGAATCTGGGGATCGATCGTACTGGAGATAAATATTCTTTGACTACTTGAAAAAGGTGAGAAAAAAATCGCTGGCAGTGTGGACTTTTTTGGTTATTTTATTGGTTATAAGACCTGAGGCCAATTCCACAAATGTCTACAAACAGTTTTCTGAAAAACCTATTGGCCACTGACCCCCCCACACCCCCATCTCAAAATATTTTGTCGTCGTCCCCCCCCCCCCCCCCCCCCGTCCCCCCCAAGAAGCAGAATACACTGTATATTCAAAGATTTACACAGATTGTCACGATCATCTGCCGTTTCAAAAACAGATTTACAAACTTGTAGCGGGGCACAAGGTGACTTGCCTTGAACTTGTACAGGTATATCTGCTATTTTTGAGCAGCCAAAGTATAAAACAGATTTCCTTCCCGGTCATAATGGGTTAACCCCAGTAACTTGGCGTGGATCTGACTTAATAATAATCGCAGTACTTGGCAAACTAAAAGCCCTATTTGGGGAGTCACTTAACCCTGCTGAGGAAATCGTTTCTCCGCCTACTGCTGCAGGCCAGCACACCTCAGCACTTTATTTAATAAAGTGCAATGTCAAGTGCTATGTCTGTATTTACATTTATTTTTCTTTCTTTTTTTATTGAGCATTTAGCTGATGCTTCTATCTACTGCAACACGAAAGGACTAAGCAGGTAGCAAGATATTTGCTGCACTTCCAGCATTCTTTTTATCCTTTATTTAGTGTCCCAACGTCTTTCCAGATAGTCTTATGATCAATGTTAATCATTCTCCATTCACCATTAATCCTACTCTAACTGTAGACTCTGGTGTTGGTTGACAAGTAGTACAGCCTGAAGCTAAGATGTGCAATATCTGCTAATGCAGGCCCAGGGGTCTTCAACGTGTTCAGGCCAAGGACCCCTTAGTTGAGAGAGAGATGAAGCAGGGACCCCCAGAACCTTTTTCATAGTTTCCAAATAGTTTCATTGTTTGACCGCACAATCATCAGTGTATTTTGGATTCATGTCAATTTGTATTTTCAGATATTTAACCACTTGAACCATCAATACTTAATAAACTTGGCCTTCCACTTTTTCCCTCTACACCAAACCTCTTTGCCAAAAATAGACGATCTACAAGCTCACAACGCCTCGCAGCGCGAGACGTTGTGAGCTTCTAGATCTGCTATTTTTAGCTAAAGTTCTCAGAATAAGGACACTAGGGTTCAAGTGGTTACTATAAAAAAGGAGAAAAAGGTTTCTATCACACAAAGATTTGGAGGACCCCCTGTAGTAACTCTGAGGACCCTCTAGGGGTCCCGAACCCCCTGTTGAAGACCCGTGCTAATGTCTCTTGCATGAGTTGTAGAAATTAGGTCTCTGATGGGGTTCAAATGGGGGGGAAGGACATTAATTGTACAGATTGCGGCTTTAGAACGTGCCCCATATTCCACGGCATACGCTTTAGTTGAACAGCAGTGACTAATTCATTAGAGGAGAACCCCCCCTTTGAGAGAAAGTTGTGAGAGCGTTAGCCATGCAAAATGTAAGCCGGCGTTTATGTTTCAGTGTCTGCGTAACGAGTACATGCATGCAGAACGAGGCAGATGAGAGCGTGCATGCAGAATGCAACAGCCCTGGGTTTTCTTTTTCCTGCATATATCAACGTCTCACACGGACAACCCCCGCCTTAATGATTATCAAATCGGAATCCACGTACAGCAGGGTTCCCCAATTAGTTTTCCCCAAGGGCCGAATTATGTCTAGGGTACCAAGCCGAGGGCCACAACATTGCAGGGGGCGACAGTGGCGTTCCCGCTACTCCAGCGACAGTTCAGATATCGTCGTTTTGTATGTCCAAAACCGTTCGTTTTGCATTTGTCATTTTAAAAATGATTTAAAATAGTGAAAACAGCCGATCTACAAGCACACAACGCCTCGCACCGCGAGGCGTTGTGTGCTTGTAGATCGGCTGTTTTCACTACTTTTGTGCGATGGCCTTGTATGATTTGCAAAAGAACATACAAATTTGGAGATACAAGCTTTCCACCCGACAAAGACGATATACTAGTGTTGTTGCTGCTCTTATACCACCAATATTACTGGGGTTGGTGTGGGCCAAACAGTAGCCCCCCGCGGGCTCAAATGGCCCGCGGGCCGCCTAATGGGGAACCCTGACATACAGTATGCAAAACTCTCAGTAATAAATACTACTAGATTGTACAGGGCAAAATCATCAATGTCAATGCAACTGGATGTATTTCCGTCAGTGTTAAATTAACACTCAAGACTTTTTCATTGTTGTCATTTTAAAATGATGCAACACATTGTGTGGTCGGTGATGATTGATGGCATAATGGCAGAATTCTGTATCCTTACAGCTCTTTATTCCTAAATCAATCTCTGTGTAAAAGAGAAGGAATAACAGGATTTTTAAATCACTTAAACCCTCTAGACTTAGTAAACTGGAGCTGAGTTGGCTTTGCCCCTCCCCCACACCAACAGCTATATCTTCGTCCATGCCTTACCCCTTTATCCTTAAACTTCTTTGCCTTTTTTTTTTTTTTTACTATTTTGAAAAACATTTTAACCCATTTAGGCCTAACCTATAGAATAGGGCTAAATCAGAAATGAGCCTACAAAACAAATATGTTGCTACATACTGTACATGTACTGTAAGCCCCTCCCAAACAGCAAAATGTGTTCCCGGCCTGAATGGGTTAAAATACTTCAAATAGCCAATCTACATTGACAAGTTGTGAGCTTGTAGACCAGCTATTTGAACAATTTAAAAATGTATTTCAATATAGTGAGAAAAGTTCAAGGGTAAGGCATGGATGAAAATAGAGCCCCAAATCTCTTTGCCAAAAAAATAGCCAGTGAGCTTGTAGATGGGCTATTTTTGGCTAATGTTTAAAAGTGGTTAACCAAATGCCCTTATGGGTCATTGTTTTACGCGTTAACACTCTGGATTTTACACTCAGACAACTCAGAAGAGTGTATAAAAAATGGAACCGAAAATACCTGTGGTTCTACTCTTCGGAGTTAGATTGACACTGAGAATGTTACTGTGTAGATGGGCAAGTGTGTGTGTGAGTGTGTGTTTCAGTGAAATCTCACCTCCTGGACAGAAGCTTGTTGAAAGAGGGGGATAAGGGGATTAGTTCTCGGTATGTCAATGTGAATCTGCAGAGAAATAGAGAGAGAGACAAACAGAGAGACAGAGAGAGAGAGAGAGACAAACAGAAGCATAGAGCGGGTGAGCACAGATCTGCACATCACAAAGTGAAAGTGGGGAGAGAGAGAGTTAGTGGATCTGGTGTCTGATTGGAGGCAGACGTTGGTGGGTTTTGAAGGTCTGAACCGGAAAGGCGCCATGTGTCTGTCCATCTCTATTTGAATTAACCACTTAAAACTAGGGATGGGACGATAAGCGATATTATCGTTTATTGTGATAAAAAAAACACTCATGATAATCGTATCGTGGAGATTTAATTTATTGTGACATCGTCCTCCGTCATGCACTGGGATCAATTCACCTTTTATTTGCCGAGCTGCATATCCGGTACCATTTAAAGCCTCTATTGGTAAAAGGTACTTATAATATACCTACTTGATATCGTCTTTTTCTCACTCCCCATCAAATGTCTTAGCCTGTAGATCGGCTATTTATTTTTTTTGGCAAACCATGATAATAGATTTTGATTATCGCGATAATATCGTAAATCGTGATTTCTTTTGTCACAATAATCGTGATATGAAATGTTCATATCGTCCCATCCCTACTTAAAACCCAGCAATCTTTTGTTGACCAGCCTCCGGTTCAGAGTCTCAACCCCACGGACAAGCAAACGGACAGATGGACGGACACTTTGACTGGAAGACAGGCGGACGTAGATGCAGCACAGGTCCTGTGTGTGTGCGTGTGCGTGTGTGAGTGTGGTGTACTACATCTGCAGTCCAGTCCTGTCCGGGTCCGGTCCTTACCTCCGTCACCTTTGGTTGCAGCACCAAACTCTCAGGACTCATCCTAGGAATGTCTATGTGGATCTGACAGCAGTATGGGAGAGAAGTGTGTCAGACACACAGACACATACACACACAGACACACACACGCACGCACGCAAATATGTATACAGGAACATAATCCCATCTGGATAGAATTAGGTGTATGATCACATCAAAAATGTTTCAGTTAAATGAAGACAGACAGACAAACAAACACCAATACCCCCCCAGATGACAGTCAATATATTAATGCTTTGCATATTGTTTTGTTTGTTTGCGTGTTAAGAGATTCCCACCACCTTTCAGCAGAGAATCATTGCTCCCGGGAGCTTGTTTTGGTTTGCCGAATGTCCTGTTAAGTGCAAGGTTTTCTTTCAAATGCATGGTGTTTTAAATCACTTGCCAACAAGGCATGCGACAATGTCACCGCTTTCTGTCAAGACTTGACTGTACAGTATCAGTTAGCAGGCTAACCATGATGGGCATAGGTTTAAAAACATAACACAAATACATAAATAGGCGGGCGCAGTTATGAAAAAAAAGCACCTAACCCCAAAAAATTGCAACAAAAGGTTTTTCAACTGTTTTGTGTAGTATTAGGTGTCCTTAATAACATACTAAAAGTCTACCAAAGTCTGACCACTGGAAAGGTGTCATTTTCAAGATGGCGTCCAGGATGGACAAACATTCATTAAAATACTCTAACTCCTTCATTATTTACCCTAGACAAGTATTTTTTGTGTCAAACCCTATGTTTATGTGGCCTAGGAATCCATTGGACTTGTCCAAATTGTATAAATACAATTACATCATTCTGAAATCCAATAGTGTGTCTGTGACTATTAAAACCCACTGAAAGGGCCAACGTTTCAAGTTACCTAACTTAATATGTATTAAATACCATTATTTCTTTACATTTGTGTTTCACTTGAACAAGACTGAAATGTCATAGTTCCACCCCTACTGTACATACTAGATGTACAGTGTCATCTTGTAGGGGCAAAACGTGAAGAACATTAAATAGATTTTCAAAACAACTTTCTGATATATTAGGAAGGTGTATATTCTAGGAACAGTATGAGTGTGCAAAGAGGGATTTTGGTGAGTATGGAGGTTAGTGCAGAGCTGTCTGAGCCTACTGTAATTGTCTACTGGGTGCCTATAGGCAGAGGTGGTGAATAAGGCCTAGGGTGCAGAGTATGGGGATGGGGCTGGGAAAAACTTGTTTTTACTAAAACTAGAGTGATTGCATACATACTCGGGGGTTCTACTAGTCTGGGATCACTTCACTTTTCGGGCTTGTAACCGGTCTGGAGCGGAAACCACAAAACGTCATGTTGTAGTACTCAAGGACTACAATTTGGCCGGAACTATCCACCGGAAACAGTTTAACCCAAAATAATTCCCCTGCGCTCAAGGACATACTTTTATGGCCTACCTAATAAACTCCTTAATGCGGAGTAGTTTCGCTTTAGAAAAATTAGTTTGGTATATGCATGTTTTAGTCCAACTTTTGGCGACCGGCAAGACCACACTAGGCTACTCGAGCATTTTAATAGGGATTGGGGAAACAAACGGTGGGAACCAAATCAAAGCGACGCCGCTTCTTCAAGTGGTTTCCGCGCTTTAGGCGGAAACCAAGCGGCCTGTTGTGAACGAACACCAGGCTTTCTCTCTGAAAGCCTGGTAGGCGAGGTTAGGTTCTACAGGAACATATAGAACCATTTTACAACCACCAGCCTAGTGTACATTGAATTGCTACGACTTTGTGGCTAATAATGAAAAACCCTATGGTCGTCTAAGAGTTTAGTGGACCTATAAGGAGACCTTCAGGTGGGCGTAAGGGTATCTTGATAGCTCCCTGCGGGCACTTGGAGCACTGAAGTGCAAAGTTACATGAGTTCTCTCCTCCCCCATGTCAGAGGGGGAAAAACAACAACAACTGGCTCAGATACCAGTATGTCCCATTGGGCTTATGTAGTGGGGCACTTGGAAGCCCAGGACGAGTGCCCATAGGCGGCGGTGGTGGTGGTGGTTTAGGCCTTAGTGGTGCAATAGCCAAATGCCAATTCTCAAACTTCCATCCTCAAAATTGGGTTCGCTTTAAAAAACGCTCCATGCTTAGCGTAACTTTGGTGATACTACAATTAGTTATGATGTGTGAGACAGCTGGGTTGTTATGTGGAGGAGGCTCACAGCTCCTCCAAAAACAAATTAGCATTTGACACAAACCGGATCACGCTGGAGGATGGAGTGAGGAGGAGGCAAGTAAGGTAATAGAATTAAGATCATGCATTTGGCCGACAGGGGTGTCACCTGGCTTACTGATAGTTCCACTGGTTCCAAGTGGCCCTTCGGGTCATGATAGGCCCTTGTGGGTGGGAGGAAGGCCAGTTCCCAGTGTTGTTGTTGTAAAACCACCATGTGGAGCATGACTGTGTGTCAGGCTCACAGGTGTTTCCCTATTACTGGCTCACAGGAGAGTCAGTGTCTGGTTGTTTGGTATTTTTCTAAGACCATTAATATTAACAGGAGCCCATAGTGACCTATCAATGTGACTCAGAGGGTGCTTGGCTGTTACGCTCTCCAGTCAAAAAACTGAGGTGTATGCAGAAAGCAATGCTTGTCTGTCAGACAGCAGCAAGGACACAGCCTTGCGTTGGCCTTGAAGTTGGTTAGATGGGAAGACTTGGAGCACAGCGTGTCATGGGCTGTCCCATCTGCACTCTTACTGCTAAAATGCTCCAGAAAAGACATTTGTGACAAGTCAATCTGAACCCTCTCCATACCACACTCCTCAACTACTCCTGCCAAGACCCAGTAAACACCTAGTTTGTGACAGCACTGACCTCCACTCCCTCTCCAAGCCCATGATGGCCCAGCTTAGTCCTCATGTATGGAGCTTTTCAGAGCCACCACATCCCCTCTACACTCCCACACTGCCCCCTCACTGATCGTCACATCATTCACCCCTCATGCTCCCTTTTCTGCCTAATGTGCATTCTATCCCTGCTACACACATCCACTCCCCCCTGGGGGGACTCTCCAGAGGTAACAGTTGTGTGACTCTCAGTGGTTTCAGTGCAAAACTAATGCTTTTAATGAATTCATAATTATGAAGAAACTCTAGTTTGACTCACAAGCTACGAGGTGAGAATTACAATTCTTTAGATTTTTCCTGTATAAGGTTGCAGCACCCCAACATTCAGCATCTGTCACAGGTTCCCCTGGGGGAAGTTATATTTCATTATAATTTATTTTATGTGATACTAGACACCTTATCAAACACAATGGTGAAGACATTTCTTGGTGAGGAATTTGTTCCCAAATGTGTATATGACATATAACATGGCTGCTCTGTTTTTATTCATTTCACAGTACCTCACAGTAAACAGTAATTCCTTATTGGTATCAAAAGAAATCTCCTGAAAACTTTAACAAAATGTTAATTATAACTGAAATCTTCAATACTGGACATTATGGCACATGGAAAAAGGAGAAACGTCCAATTACATTCGGACATCTTCAAATTTAACATAAATATGCTTATAACCTTATTATAACCAACTGTTTTAACATAATTGTACTTGTAATCACTTGACTATAATTTATATATGCTAATTGGATTCCTAGATCATCAAAATATGAGGTTTGACACCACAAATATTTGTCTATGATGAATAATAAAGGAATAATGGTCTTTTAAGGAACTGGAGGCGGCCATCTTGAAAATATGCATTTCTAGTGGTCAGATTTTGGTAGACTTTTGATATGTTATTAAGTACACCTGATACTACAATAAACCATTGAGAAACCTTTTGTTGCAATTTGTTTTGGGTCAAACCATATCTGCACCCGCCTAAAAGGAGTGTGAATGAAGGAGGGTGATTAGCGAAGCCACATTAGCCACTTGCCATGCACCGGAAGATGCTAGAGTTGCCAACCGGTAAACCAGGACGGAGTGGCGACCACAGAATAACATCAACAAAATGGTGAATCTGTTTAGGGAGGGTGAGTCGATCCATGTAAATATTTCCATTAGACTTGTTTTGTTTGCGTTAGATTATGCGTCTTGTCTTTACGACGTCATCAATACAAGCCGCAAATGTGCACCAATGACACCCCCCCCCCCCCCCCCCCCACACACACACACACACACACACACACACACACACACACACACACACACACACACACACACACACACACACACACACACACACACACACACACACACACACACACACACACACACACACACACACACACACACACACACACACTGGGTCTGGTGCTGTTACCTGTCTATATGTGTCTTGGTGATGCTCATCGTTTCGTGAGTCATAGTACTGCTCGATGAAGCCAAAATACTCCTGTCTTTTCCTCTGTAGGACGCTCTCTCTGCGCTCTGCGTTGGCCGGTAGATAACCCTGAAAACAAACACACACACAAAGCTCAGTTAGTATTGTGTACCTGAGCACCAAAAATGTGTTTTAGTGTCCGCGGCCAATCACTCAAACCTCTACAGTGTTAAGTTTCATGTTTCGTGTGCATTCATTTTCAGAGCTTCTGATGTTACAGAAGCTAACAACGCGAAAGTGTTTGAAGATTGTGTGAGCAAAGCCGCTTAGACGACAAAATTAAATAGGCAAAATAAAATGTAAGATATGCCGTCCATTTAGATGACAACAGCGTTCTTGGGGGTTGAAGACGCAACAAAGTAAAACCACCTTTCAGAGTGGAAATCTTTGACGACGCTCTGCTCTGTCTTGTGTCTCCATCCAAATGGGCAAAACAGAGGAAACGACAACGTGTGACTTCATGGCTCACATCGGCAAAGATGCAGAGCCACACGCGACACCATGTTTTCTTCTTTTTTTTTTATCCCACAGAAACCAGGACTACTGCATGTTTCTTTGAGGGCATCTACCCTTGGAGACACGGGGAGAACATGCAAACTCCACACAGAAAGGCCCTATCGCCAACCCCACCTAGGGTGTGGGCGCTGATGACGCGGAGGGAGGAACACGCCCCCAGCGCCCACAGCGTCCCCCGGCGGGAATTGAACCGAGGACCTTCTAGCTGTGCCGTGCCCCCTGTGTTTTCTTATTTCTGTGTTGTATTCTGTCTATTTGTAGCATAATTATGAGCTGGCTGATTACCTGACCTCTTTGTACTATATATATGTGTGTGTCAATAAAAAAAAAGAACCACGCTCCACTGGTAAATGAATGTAAACAAGGAAGTAGGGCGTTAGTGTGTGACTGGTCTATCTGGCAGTGTGTCACCACCATCTAGCCACATGGCATGCACACTAAAGCGTTTTCAATCACTGTTGAGTCTTGTCTAAACAGAGACGTAAGCCCCTATCATAGTCCAAGGTGGGGTGATAAGCTATCACTGCGGTGTAGTCTTTTAAAGTCCGAAAACTACGACATTACGTCATTTGCCACGGTGGAGGGCTATCACCGAGAACCCCGACATCTCTCCTCTGTTTCTACCTTCAGACATCTCCCCATCACCCCTGTTCGATCACTTATTGGTCGATCTGGACCAATCAGTGTGTCCCCTGGTTTTAGAAGCACGGAGGCATCATAGTCACGGTGATAGGACTTCACCAATATCACCTAAAAGTTGAGATGATAGCTTTTCACCCCGGACTATGATAAGGCCTTCAGTGTCACGCAACAAAACTGTCGTTTTCTCTAGAGACCATTGTCGACTAAACGTGGCCTAACTTCAACAGTCACGACCAACAAACCAAGAATAATTGAAATGATGATGATGATGATGAGAAATAATGTATTTCTCATCATCAAATGCAGTCCACACAGCTAGAACGACAGATGCATACATATTTAATAAACAGATGTGCCTCGGTGTGGGCAGATCCAGTTTCAAAGTGATGCGTTGATTACCACATTATGGGCTTCTAAGCCTTCTATGTTCAGTGCGGTCTAAGCTAGTACTTGGCATAGTGCCAACACATTTCTTTTCAAATAAACAGTTTTGATGATCAATTTCTGCTTTAAAACTCCACATTAAAAGAGAAGTAGCATCTGATAAAACAGATCTGATAAAAAATGTGTGCCTTTTTGTCAATACCATGACTTTAATCCGCCACACACATAGTCACAGATGCAAAAATGCGCACACACACACACACACACACACACACACACACACACACACACACACACACACACACACACACACACACACACACACACACACACACACACACACACACACACACACACACACACACACACACACACACACACACACACACACTATGTGCAGTGGTGGAGTCATTCCAAATATAGTATAGTATTTTCGCTTGCGTCGGTGCGTTTGTGTTGCAGATAGACTTGGCCGACTTTATGTCGCCCATCCATGTCCAGAAACATGCTCCACATAAATGACGTTCCACCAAGTAAAAAAAGAAAAAAACTCCATGATTTTCACTTCAGCAGCAGTGCAACGCTTGAGATTGGCTGCCGCTGAACGGAACACATTCAATAAGCCAGAACAGACGATAATATGGATTTGGGAGCGTAATTACAATGCATGTCTCACTAAAAAATATATATATTTTAAAGTTGAAGGAAAAATACACAGTATATTTTTTAAATCTCGGGTCCTCTCGGATCGTTGCGGATAAACGCATTTTGGAATTCCCCGAACGGACCCACCCTGACCCGAGGGACATGTCAATATTTTAGACCCGAAAAGGCAAGGTTCTCGGCTCGGTTCTCGGGTAACCGGGTCCTGGAAGACCTGTGCTACCCTCTAGTTGTCAGGTATCCACGGCAACTGGTCGTGTTGTGAGTGCAGGTCAGACCAGAGCTCTGCTCAGCATGTATAAGATTTTAAATATTTGAATTAACTTCATTCCACAGAGACCAGATCCATGTGTGTGCTCAGTGTTGTGATGTGAGAGAAGGAAAGAAAGTGGATAAATAAATTGCCCATTACCCAACAGAACCTAAAACTCTGTCCCTATCACAGTCCAAGTATAGATTTGATGATGCACCACCACTCCAGGAAGGAGTGTGCTCTCAATCTTCCCAGACTGAGGCCCGCTGTTCTGATTGTACATACTTCAGATCTCAATCAAGCCACAATGTCTTCTATTGCCAAATGCCCATAAATGGACAGATCTCCTCAGAATCACCAGAATTGTAAACAGCCAGGGACAAGGAGACACAGATGAACCACATTCTTACAGTCATCAAAAGTTTACAAAGACTTTAACTCAACCAGGAGAGGTAAAGACACATCAGCTGACTTATACAGGGAAGAAAACTCACATCTGTAAACAGTGTGACAAGAGTATCAGTAAGTCAAGTCACCTGAAGTCACACCAGTGTATTCACACAGGAGAAAAACCTTTCTATTGTAAACAGTGTGACAAGAGTTTCAGTCAGTTAAGTCACCTGAAGAAATAGATCTCCATATATGGGCATAAATGGACGCAGACAGACTGATACAGATAAGTTTAAGTTTTTTTTTTATATACATCTCCATATGTGGGCATAAAAGGACACAGGCAAACAGATGGTCAAAGATCTCCATATATGGGCATAAAATGGACGCAGACAGACAGATATCTCCATATATGGGCATAAATGGACACGGGCAAACAGATGGTCAAAACGGGTCCTATGACGGGAGGGAGGGAGGGAGGGATGGATAGATAGATAGATGGATAGATAGATAGATGATCGATAGATAGATAGATAGATAGAGATCGATCGATCGATCGATATAGATGGATAGATACCTTTAATTCAGTGGCCCAAAGGCAGCACAGCAGTTTAAGGTTACAAGTTACAAAGAAATAGGAAAAAGAAAAAGAGTACTGTAGTCCAAAGAGCAAGCACAAAAAAAGAAGAATATAAACAAAAAGTGTCGAAAAGCTATTGCAAAAAAGAAGAATATATAAATAAAGTGACCACGAAACATTCAACGCTCATAAGTGACACATCACACACCAAAAAGAAAAGCTATACTCAAAGCACAACTTAACAGACAGTGCCAAATAAACAAGTGCACATAACAGTCAATGCTAGTCAATGCAACACAAGTATCACACCGCCATATCAACGCAGCAATAGTACTCAGTTCAACCAACACAGCCCAATAGTGCAGGGCCAGAAAATAAGTGACCAAAGTCAGGGATAAGTACGTTAGAAGTCAGAGTCAGTACAACTTTTTGTTCCAGTAGTGCAAGGTAACAGTTGTCCTAGGTTATCCTATCAGGCCTTGGCAAGCGTCCGCTATGAGTCTCGTTGTATTGCTTGAGAGCGACTGGCACGAAGGACTTTCCAAGTCTCTCGCACCTCCGTGCTGGGTAGCAGAAACGGTTGTTTCCTCTCTTACTCCAGTAACCGAAGATCTCAGGTTTGCATTAAAGGGGGAACCGGCACTGTGTCTGCAACACAGTCGGAGGCATAGACAGATACAGAGATCTCCATAATGGGCACAAAGGGACACAGACAAACAGATACAGAGATCTCCATACAGGGCAGAAAATGGATGCAGACAGATACAGAGTATATATACTCTATATCTGTATATGTATCCACGAGTTTCCTACCTAGTTTGGTCCTGATAGTTTGGTCCTGATAGTCTCCAGTAAACTCCCGCGGAAACTTGTGGATATATAGTATACATATATGAGCATAAATGGACACAGGCAAACAGATGGTCAAAACGGGTCCTATGACAACAGGTATAATGGGGTTTGCATTAAAGGGCGGGGCATTCATTCCCTATTTACATCGTTCCCGAGTTGGCCAGGTTGCCGACTATACGCTCCGCCTTCGAGCTTCTAGTTTGATTATAATAATGAGTACTTTTACGTTTGGTACTTTAAATATATTTTAATGACAATACTTTTGTACCTTTACTCAAGTGAATTTTGAATACGAGACTCGTACATCTCTACAATAGGGTATTGATACTTTACTTAAGTAAAACACATGAGTGCTTCTTCCATTACTGCATTTTGTGTTTGCACATTCAGGCTTATGCAAGACAGAGCAAGACAAACCGAACTGCACTGTAAAATCCAAAGACTATTAAGCAGGTCTCTGACCACACAAAGGCATTCACAACTACTCAACCAACTGACATATGCTGCCCAAAAGAATCAAAGGGGCATTGTTCCAAAATGTCACAGTAAAAAAAATATATATATATATATATATATATATATATATATATATCAGAGATTGCGTTAGACCGGGAATTGCCGGATTTGACCGATTTTTTATGGCCAAGACCGAAAAATAAAATTCCTCCCGGACATCCTGACCGATTGAAAAACCAATGGTCATTTATCATTATCGCCGTCTGCTCCTCATGCGCAGGCTGCCTGCCTCTCTCTCTCTCTCTCTCTCTCTCTCTCTCTCTCTCTCTCGCTCGCTCTTTCTCTCTCTCTCTCTCTCTCTCTCTCTCTCGCTCGCTCGCCCGCGCGCTCCCCCGTTCTCTCTCTCTCTCTTTCTCTCTCTCGCTCGCTCATTTCAGTGTCAGTTTGCGATGCACGCACAGCATGTAAAGCCATGGGAATTAAGGAATGCACGCACGGTCAGCAATCAACCCATAAACAAACATACACTTGATTGAAGTTATGAGGAGAGGAGATGGAGTGGAGACAGTAGGAAGAACAAAGCCTTTTCAACTCTCCCAAAGTTGCATAACATGGACGCACTGTCACCACTCGACAGTGAGTATTGGATTAATTGCTGGCCAGATGAATATCAACCTTTTCATTATTCTGAAGTCAAGACATGGTATTGTATTGTTGGCATGAAACATGATGCAACAGAAAGACGTTGTTGTGAAAGCAGTGTGCGTGTGCCACATGCAGACAGCCTGCGCGAACAGCGCGATTAGTCCAATATAATTAATTCCCTTATGCAAGATTGAAGCGTTTTTTTCTTTTTAGCCTATACTTTTTCATTCAATTCGTTTTCAGTCCCAACTATGCAGTAGGCCTAATACTTTAACTGTTGCTATTGGCTGTTTGTGCACCTGCTTGTAATGTATGCATTAAAATGATTATGTCCGGTATATTCTTCAGATGTCCGGTAAATTTTAATCATGCCGGTCACGGTGACCGGCAGTTAAAAATCCTAGCGCAATCACTGATATATATATATATATATATATATATATATATATATATATATATATATATATATATATATTCTGTCTATCAAAATGTCATTCTAACTAAATTATTTTAGGGAAGGGTAGGAACACTTTCTGTTCCATTTAGTTCAGTGCTTTTCAAACTTTTTTGTGTTCAATGCACAAGGGCAAGTCAAAGCACATCTGTATATACGGTCAAAATCAGATTACTTTTTTAGTTTTTAACAAAGAAACGTCTCTGCTTTGTGCTGCTTTTTGGCAAAAATAAGCCACAGTCAACTGGCTATAACTCGCGGCCGGACCATTTCTGTTTCCCCGACACTAGGGAAACCGCATATTCTATGATTGTTCAGAGTTACGTGAAAACGCTCGGATTTGCTGGCAAGACAATGTTTTAGAGTTAAAGTTAAAGAGTTAACAGTGATTCTCAAGCCTTTTCATTGCAATGACCCGCAGTTTAATCTTGTCACTGTCGGGCAGAAGTCTTCATATTACATATTTTTTTATCTGTGACCCAAAACATTTTTGAGCGGTGCCAACCACTTTGTGTGTGTGTGAATGAATGTACTGTATTGTATGTATGTATGAGCATTTTTTCTTCTTCTTCTTCTTAAATCTCCGGGATCGCCAATGTAAAATCCTCTACCATTTGTTTCCATTTGTTCACTATCAGAGCTACAGACTGTTAGGGTCCATTTGGTTCATTACTACAAATCGTTTAGCTGGGCAGTGGGCACGCCTTGGAACACCCTCAATGACACCTAAGGGTAGATAGTCCTGACCTAGGTTTGAAACCGACACAGGGAATTATACTGCATATCCTCCCCTCATTTCAATTCAAACACAGGGGGTCCCTCGTCTCTTATAGGCAAACGATCAGAGATAAAGATCTAGTCCTAAGTCAGGTTTTAGAAATGTCTCACTTGCTACGCTGCCCTACTATATGTTCATTATTGTTTAATTTGTACATATATACCCTACCAGTCAAAAGTCAATGTGTGTGAGAACGAGAAGCTGTGTCCAAACTTTTGACTGGTAGATTTAGAAAGCCAAAAAGATATCTGACAAAGAGGTTTAGATGCCTAAATAACGGTATTTGAATATCACTTTTTTAAAACAGAATTAAAATGTTTGTAGAAGATACACACAAAAAAGATTTTGTAATTGCTGTATAAGTTTAAGAAACACAGGATAAGATGTAAATTTCCTTTGTGCAGGCACATGCGTGTGTGTGTGTGTGTGTGTGTGTGTGTGTGTGTGTGTGTGTGTGTGTGTGTGTGTGTGTGTGTGTGTGTGTGTGTGTGTGTGTGTGTCATCTTGGTGGTGAATGATGGATGCAAGGGGGGGCTAGGGTTAGGTTTTAATTTAGGAATCATCATCTGTAGTGACCTCTTAATCTGAGTTCCCAGAAGTTCTTATTTTCGCCATTAGGGGGGCGAGAAAGTGACCTCTTGACCAAGGGACCTTGATCCGAGAAGTGACCGCCGCTTGGAAACTCATAGACAGTTTGACAGGAGCTTGGCCATGCAGTGTCTTAGACGTAATGAACTACTTAGCTATACCACTATGACTATAAGATATTGTTTTAATTATCATTCTAAATCAAGTGGATGGCAGATTCCATATGTTTAAGGACAGTGGTGTCTGTGGACAGCACTTTAAGCCCCATTTTATAATTCAGCTTGTGCAAACAGAACAGCAAGGGTTACAGATTACTCCAGCATTTTGTATCCAGGAGGCTGATTTTACTTTAATTTGTAGGCTAACCTTCTGAAAGGGAAAGAAACCGGAAACAAACAAAAAAAAGAAATGCGAGAGGCAGGACAAAAGAAGTAAGAAATATAGCATTTTGTGTGACCTGCCCGTGGCTCCTCCATCCTCTACTCATCAGTCTGCGTGGGCCTCATCCCTCCAAACCCATCTATCCCTTTAATGGCTCTGCCATTAGAGTGAAAAGACTGATCTGTCCTCAGAAAGAGAGGGAGGGTGAGGAGGGTGCATGGGGAGATCCATTTGAAGAGTTGAATTGTCACTCGCTAGCCTGAGTTCTGACAAACTAAAGCGAGGAGTATTTACTGTAGCAGTTAAACCTTGTCAAATCAAAGGTTTTGTATCCACGTCTCAGCTGAAACATTGACGCGTTCCTTCCATGCTCCCTGTGGAGTAGCAGAATTTCAAGGCCAAGTGTTTTGTTGAAAATGCATCAAAAGAACAGACAGGCACATCTGCGAGGTGGCCATGGGCTCACGTAAAAGAAATGCTGTGTGTACAGAATGTAAGTTAAATACTGCTTTCAGTTAAATATTGAACTGTAGCACAGCAAGAAATTATCTCTCTTTTAAGCGTTTCCGTCTCAGCTTTCCAACTGTCTGTCTCCCCTGATGTGTCCCCTCTCAGCTTTCCTACTCTTGTCTCCCCTAAATGTCTCTCTCTCAGCTTTCCTATTGTCCTTCTCTCATGAACATCTCCTAATAATGTAATGCTCACCGACAAGAACCAAGCACAGATTTTCAAGAGAGCAGCAGATGTAAATAAAAACTTGCCAGTAACTTACTACTTGGAGGATCAACGTTGCTATTTGTGGATTATGTTCATATTTACATGTCGATTTCAGTCCTGGCATTCATTCAGGTGACTGATAAACAAGCATTTGAAATGTTTTGAACAGAAATGATATTGAAGTTTTCTGCCCTTCCTGAAAAACACAGACAGGGAAAAGAGCCAGGCTGAGGTCACATTTGAAGAGTGAGGAATTGTATTGTTTTATTCCCCATACTATTCCCCATTCCAGACTTTTTGCAGGGCAGTATTGGGAATCCTGTCACCTCTATCTGGCTGAATATGTCCTTCTCCAGCATTCTCCATCTACTACTACCCTCCCTGGGATTTCAACATGCTCCTACTGCGTAATACTCCCTTGGAGATCAACTTTGATCAATGCTGCTCGATACTTTAAGAGTGGTGGTCCAAACTAGGGGTATAACGATATAGTAACTGCATCGAAATATCGTTTTAATTTAAAAAAATCGAAGTATATTGAAATGAAAACAGCTAAAATCGAATCGTATTGTTTGATTTTGTATCGTATCGAATCGGTAGTGCAAATAATCGATTGTATCGATACTACCTACTTGAGCGTTTTTAAGAAGAAAAAATGAAAAAGAAGGGTTTAATTACTTTTCCTTTCCATATAGCTATTAGCTACACTGGTCTTTGATAAATGTGTGTAATCTCTGGGTTCATGTCATGGTGCAGGTTTGTCCATGCATGTTCAAATACAATGTCCATGTATTTGCCAGATAATCATGTGTTAACTTATTTATATCAATAATAATACATGTTTCCCTTAAAAACCTGCATCATACACACTTTTCACATAGATTTAATTTCTTTGCTAAATAGTTACTATATCAATTTTAAATCATTGAATCGAATCGTATCGTATCGCAATGAATGAACCAATATCATCCATGTGTCGTGATATGTATCGAATCGCTATAAAAATGTATCGTTACATGCCTAGTCCAAACCCATTCCACGTCACATCTGGGTGCGCACATGTTCACAAATGCATGTTGCACACAGACAGAGACACGCGTGTGCATGGATTTGAGCTCAGGCACGAATGTCCAAAGTGAACAATTGTACACACGCACATACACTTCAGACAACGAGTGTAGCGAATGTATCACATTGTATTAACTTTTCTGGCATTACCACTTGGCATCCTCATCCATCACTGCTACTAAGGATGGCAGTGCCAGCCCAGCAGGCTACTGGGCTCCTAGAAAACCCACCATGTGAAAGTGATACTTCACTTTGTTTTTTGTTTGTTTTCTCGTTGATTCACTCCATCAAAATTGTCTGCAGCGCAAAGCAGCGGTTGGCACTGATTTGATTATAGATATAATTCTGGCAGGCAGAGGAAAATGAATATACACAGGAACTCTGTATCACGGGTGTAACCTTTGGTAATCATTTTTAACTAGTCCATAAGTGGGAATGAGTGCACACTTTGAGTTTTACGTAGTGTACATAGTATACAGTATGCTTAGTTAATCCTTTGGAAAGGAGGCTGCTCATTTGATCATGGCTGTGTGTAACCACCCGGTCATTTACAACCTGGCGTCAAAGCCTGTCCAGTGTGCGTGCGAGTGCTGTGGATATCCAAAGTAGCCCTCAGCCTACTAAAAGGATGTCTCTGAGCTTGTAGATCTGCTATTTTCAGAGCGCAACATCCAAACGCAACCAAACATAAAATTACTTGTCTTTTAGTTCTACTGGATCTCTTCTCCATTAGTCCCTCCCAAAAAAATGTGTCCAGTTTTTATTTATGAAATTGTCAATATATTTAGTCTATGTTTAGTCATGATCGCATAGTTTTTATTTCATTTTCGTCTGTGAAAAATGTTAGTCAACAAACATTTTCCGCCATAGTTTTAATCTACTAAATCAACACTGGGACCGCTATATCAAACTCCTGTAGAACTTTGTAACACAAAATGTGGCTACACCGCCAACAAAGGAGACTATTGATTGTGCTGTAGTTAAATACAATTGTTGTAATGTGATGCTTTGTATGTGACTTTGTATGGTCCAGTGTGGCAGGAGATGCAGTCAGTCCTAAGATGTTTTCCTGTTTTTAAATATGGCCCCCTTTGAAAAAAGACAGGGATTTTGAAACTGTTTTGTGCCCAAGCACACCAATTTAAAAACATTGTAAGATCATAACGCACAAATAAATACTCATAGCAAAAACAGCATGTCTACAAAACAACTTGTGAATAGAAATGCATTTGCATGTTCTCCCCGTGTCTCCTAGGGTTGATACCCTCACAAAAACATGCAGTAATCCTGGTCTCAATAATGCCTCCCCCTGGCCAGCCGGGGCGCTTGATGGAGGGGAAAGGAACTGGTTGGAATAACGTGTTCCTTCCATGCGCTACGTCCATCCCGGGGAAAGACCCCCTGTCAGGTGAAAAGAAACAACTTGGACTACTCATGCATTGAAGGAAGCATGAGGTCAGTCTGTTGTCTCCCCAGGCACGGCAGAGGGAGAGCAGAGCCCAGGATTGCATAGGCAATTGGCACTGGGTGAAAATGGGTTGCAAAATCGGGGGATACAAATTATAAAAGAAAAAGAAAAAGAAATGCATTTGCAGGTTGGGATACCAATGCTATCCAATTAGAAGGGAGAACTCATAGGACAGAGGATAAAGTGAAATTCAAATTCAAAGTGATGACACAAAAATGAGAAGACATTGTTAAGTTAAGCTAATACAAGGCTACATTCTCCTAAAATAGAATCTTACGGATCACGAAATTAAGAAAGAAAAGCTTAATGGAAAACACTGGTTATAACTAAATCTTATCACATCCCAGAAAATACATCTGATCAAATACAGGTCCGCAGCCTGATGAATATTCTATAAACAGGTTTCCCACATATTTTCACCAATTAATTTCCAAAACTTTTCCAGAATATTTAACCCAATTCCCAGGACTATATAACAGCAATGCCCAAAGACAGGTAAGTGTATGCCAGTGGTTCTTAGGGGTGTGAAAGAATATTCTTTATTCGAATATTCGTTCGAATGTTAACAATAAAAGAATATTCGAAAGTAAAAAATTGAGCTTCGAATTAATTTATATTTAATTAAAACAAATCTACCGCACTTCTCGCGAGATTCTGGGCGCATGGAACGTTAAAAGGTGGCTGGTCTCGCAAGGCAGAAGTCTCCATTCGCTGCTGCAAAAGTGGGCTGATCTACAGGTCCACAATGCGTCGCTGATCCAATACGTTGTGGGCTTGTACATTAAGGGTGCCTATTTAGCAACACCGTCATACGGCGAAGAATAAACCTCCAGCTGCTTTTAACTTTCCCTTCACACTGTCACTGGCCGTTGTCCGCTCCGCAGGGAAGGCTCTCTCCTTTCCGACGGAGTGGAGAGATGCACTCGCCTCGCAGTTCACTGCACACTCAGTGCTTTTAAACTTAATACGTTGATTCAGAATGATTAACGAGTCAAGCTGAAACGTGCGACTCATTTGGTAGTGACGGGAAGCCGGACAACGAGACTTCTCCACCGAAAAACACAAAGCATGAATTTCTTCTCTCACGAGTCATTCTCCCCGCACGCAGCCACGGTAACGGTAAAACTCCGTCACACTCTTGTAGACTTCCTAATTTGGTTCAAACCAAAACATACTCCATTGGTGTGATTATAATTGCTCGTTTCATGTCGTGGCTGTTCCAACTCCATCACAGGCTGCTGCTGTGACTGTGACGCTTCGCAACGACGATGCGATGCTGCCAGGCACGTGCACACAGACATCAAACGGGGCTTGAGCCCCTGCCCTTTTAAGAGAGAATTGTCCACCAAAATGCCCTTTTAGAGAT
This sequence comes from Nannobrachium achirus, assembly GCF_963921795.1. Classification (NCBI taxonomy): domain Eukaryota; kingdom Metazoa; phylum Chordata; class Actinopteri; order Myctophiformes; family Myctophidae; genus Nannobrachium; species Nannobrachium achirus. The sequence goes on along the minus strand of NC_137830.1, from coordinate 30,707,864 downwards.
GTCAGCCCCTGCCTCTCTTAGCATTCTTTGCACGTCCCTGACCAACGCGGACCTGGCTGCACGACCGCGACTGTCTACAGTTTACAGTTTAGGCATTTAGCAGATGCTTTTAATCCAAAGCGATTTACAATAAGCAGATAACACAATATATAATATAAATATCACAATAATAAACAAGTTAATATGTCAGTACACCAACAGCAATATAACAATGCAAATGAAATAAATTAAAGAAAAAGGTTTCTTTAAAAAAAAAAAAAAAAAAAGATTAGAATAAACAGCTTCGAATTGCGAATGCTTCGAATTATTCGATATTTTCGAATATTCGAATTTATTCGAATCAACGGTGGATTTTCGGGCGAATATTCAAATGCTATTTTTGGCAAATTTTCACAGCCCTAGTGGTTCTCAACCTTTTCAGGCTGTGACCCCTGAAATAATCATATTTTAACTGGGGACCCGGCACCCTGACGAGCACTAAGAGTCGAGGAATTTTGTATAATACGTTTTTATTGTGAAAACAGCAGATCTACATGTAGATCGGCTATTTTCACAATTTCTGCCTCTAATATTTGACAATTTGACCAATGTTTAATTTGTCATTTCAGAGGTATTAACAAAATCAATAACCAAAGACAACACATAGCTATTTTTTCCAGGACCTTCCAGGACCCTTGATCAATTCCCAAACTTTTCCAGTACTGCAAAATATTTTTCTAATTTCAAAATATTTCCAGGAATTTCATGTTCCCAGTATAAAAAGGTGGTGGTACTTGACATCTAAAAGGATGGGAACCACTGCTAGACCCATCAATACCACCACAGCCAGTCAGCTTTTCTCCTTTCTCCCTCACAAGTGAACATTTAACTGCCACACTCCATTAGTGAATGTACATAGTGCCACGGGCACGTGCTCATTCACAGAGGCGGAAAGGAAAATACTTTCATTTCTTTATTCCCCCACCCCCCCTTCAGGCACGGAAGCGGTGTGCTCTTTAAAATAAATGAAATACAAATGGTGTTACGCTCCGACAAAATTATTGTTTCCGTGGAGGGTGGAGTGTGTGTGTGTGTGTGTGTGTGTGTGTGTGTGTGTGTGTGTGTGTGTGTGTGTGTGTGTGAGTGAGAGAGAGAGAGAGAGAGAGAGAGAGAGACAGAGAGACAGAGATATTTCCAATATGTCCAATGAAAAAATCTCTCTGACCCTCCAGGCCCCCTCCGATTTTTCTCTTGTTTTTTTAACGACCTAAATATACTTCACTGATTAGAGTCCCCGAGGGGTCTATCCTTGGCAGACTCCTTTTTTGAGCGGTGGTCACACCGTCTCCATAGCGTGGCCGTGTGTGTAGGTATGTTTGTTAGTGTGTTAGTTTGTTTGTATGTGGGTGGGTCTGTATGTAGCCTCAAGCCTGTGTAGTACCTTTTCTGACCTCACATGTTAAGGGAGGGGCGCTGTTGTCCAGGCCACACACACACACACACACACACACACACACACACACACACACACACACACACACACACACACACACACACACACACACACACACACACACACACACACACAGGGGGGGGGGAAACCACCGCTCAGTTCACACGGGTGTGATTTTACCTTCTACACCAAATCCCTTCATCGGAAAATTGGTCATCTAAAAAGCTCACGTGTTGCTTGTAGATCTGCCTTTTTTTTTTTACCGAAATGCAGCGCGTGATCACGTGACCGAGAAGTCTGTCTCCCTCATGCACATCAGTGTAACGCTGCTGCACAAATATGCATTTTTCTCTAATCTAACTTTTAAATCACCTTCATGTTTAAAACGCGGCCTTCTCTACCGGCCGTTACAAAAGCACTGTGGCCCGCGATTGTTGGAAAACTGTCCTGACTGAAAGAAAATACTATCGTGAAAATAAACAAGACATACTTGGATTACATTTACTCTGATTGCTTTTTTTGCCAGGACTTCAAAAGAAGGTAAAATGGCGGGTTGCCATGGGCACCTGCAGATTAATGTTGAATAATCCTGGGCACCCTATGTGTTAATTTATGCAATATCTAATAACGAGGCAGACTTTGACGCACAGTCAGCACTGCACACTGGTGGTGGGGCGGCATAGCTGAATAGCCAGAGAGCCTGCCTGGGGAACCACAGTCCCCAGTTAACCCAGGTACGATCCCAGGCCAGCTGGCTAGTAATGAGTTGAATATGACTGGTCGAAGTGTCCTTGAGCAAGACACCTAAATCGCTAGCTGCGCCGCGGCCCTTGTGGGTTGAGATCAGCTGGGTTGAACCGAAGCCGAATTACCCCTGCAGGAGCAATATTAACACGGGGGGAGCGTTATCAGTGGTGGACAGCAGAGGAAGTACTTTTACTATATATGTCACCGCTAGATCGAGAATCAGTTAGATCGAGAACCGGAGCGCTCGTCGTGCGGAGCGGGGCGGAACAAGCGGTCGCGACAACGTAGCGTCGGCAGGAATGATAGCGCCTCACCCCACGGAGGTTAGGGTTAGGGTTAGGCATAGTTTTACTGAGGTTAAGGTTAGGGTTAGGGTTAGAGTTAGGCATAGTAAGCTAATGGCTAAACACAGCTGAGCTAGGCTAGTAGATAAACAAAGAAAGAGGGGTCGCAAACGAGTGACGTCAGCGACTACACAAGTGAATGGCTAATGTCGCCATCTCATGGTCAATACTCAGAATTACACAGGTGCGCTAATAAGAGACTATCAAAGTGAATTGATCCAGGTGGTGTTAGGGGTGTGTGGTGAACTACAAAACGAGCGCTCTTACCACGATCTAACAGAGTTACCCAATCAAACTGTAACATATACACTTGACTTAAGTCATGAAATAAAGAAAAATAAAATCTCACGACAGTTGTTATGCCAAGTCCTAATCACAAACCGTGACGACGCATTGGGAGCTTGTAGATATTCTATTTTCACTGTTATCGCCATTTGTTGAAAATGTACAAATCTTTGACTCAAGTAACGTGGTTGAGTACTTTGTCCACTACTGCTTAGCACGCATCGTCTGCTCTTCCCCGGGGGAAGCTCCATCTCGTCAGTCGGTTGGGGAGGAGAATAAGGGGGTGGAGGAAGGTGAGAAAGGGAAAGGAGGTGGGGGGGACGCTGGCCCGCCAGCGGGGAGAAACATCAAATATGTTGCCGCACGCCTGGTGAGAAATGCAAGGGCATGGGGGACGCTACTGGAGTGAATCTTTATTAGGTGGCGGCCAGGTTTATGGAATACAGCGCTTGGCTTTGGGGAGTCAGTCAGTTCCTGACTGTGTGTGTGTGTGTATGTGCGTGCGTGCGTGCGTGCGTGCGTGCGTGCGTGCGTGCGTGCGTGCGTGCGTGCGTGCGAGAAAGAGAGAATAGATTTTCAGAGGCTGATCCCTCCTCATCTATTTCCCCTGTAGATTTGTGCTGCAGAAAAAAGGATTTGAGGCAGGTGTGATTGGATACTTTAGTGGAGGACGAGAGCTCTCGCCATGCGACACAACTCCTATGGAAGGACTTAACCACAATGACCCCGGAGTCCCATTTTTGGGGAAAATGTACAGCCAATGGCCAATACCACAATCACAATCGGCTATTTTAGCCATTTGTCGTATAACGAATTACAGGGATTACATGGTTAACTCTTTCTCAGCCTGAACGCACTATTACGCAATTTTGCGCAAGAGCCTCCCAGCCGACACGCACTTTTACGCACTTTTTTTTTTTTTTTTTTTTTGAAACTTCAAAGCCTTCCCCAACTTCTGACATTGTTTGGAGTGAACCACATCAAAGGAAAGCCTCAAATCACCAGCCCAAACACAAACCAGCTGTCTCAGATCAGAGAAAATCACATCACATTACCACAACAATCACCAGACACAAGAGCTGTGGGAACCGTCTTGGCATTCTAGCCGAGTGAGAGCAATTGAGATGGCTGATTGATAAAAAGAGAGAGAGAGAGAGAGAGAGACACTGAGAGACACTGTGTGTGTGTGTGTGTGTGTGTGTGTGTGTGTGTGTGTGTGTGTGTGTGTGTGTGTGTGTGTGTGTGTGTGTGTGTGTGTGTGTGTGTGTGTGTGTGTGTTTGAGGAGAGGAAAAAAGAGAAAGAGCTAGTATTTTTTTTTTTCAACTTCACCAGCCCAAACACAACAAACTGTCTCAGATCACAGAAAAACACATCATAATTATATTTACCTTTTGTATAGTCCATCCATAGTTTGTAGTAGTAACAGACAGTAGTAAAAGTAAGAACCATGACGATCCAGTAAAACTTTTTGTAACGGCTGTAGAAGTATAGTCCTCAGTAGTATACTAAAGCACTAAACTAAACCCCCCCCCCCCAAACACATGGCTGATCCTTGCCGTGAAAGCCGTACATCCAGCAATCCCAGGCCTGGGGAGGACGGTAACACAAGGTAACACAAGCTGATTGGCCACACAATGGTAACCATGGTGATTTTAGTCATTCCAGGGCCCAGGACGAGAGAGAGAGTGTAGCAGACTCTCTATGTCTCTCGACCACTCGCTCTGCCACACCTCTCTCTCTCTCTTGCTCTAATTTCCCTCTCTCTCTTTCTTAGTAAGCGGTCTTTCACTCCCCGTGTCTCTATGTCTCTCGACCACTTGCTCTGCTACACCTCTCTCTCTCTCTCTTGCTCTAATTTCCCTCTCTCTCTCTCAGTAAGCAATCTTTCACTCCCCGTGTCTCTATGTCTCTCGACCACTCTCTCTCTCTCTCTCTCTCTCTCTTTTTTTTCCCCAACAGCTGACATTGTTTGAGGTGATCATCACAGTAAAGTCTCAAATCACCAGCCCAAACACAACAAACTGTCTCAGATCACAGAAAAACACATCATAATTATATTTACCTTTTGTATAGTCCATCCATAGTTTGTAGTAGTAACAGACAGTAGTAAAAGTAAGATCCAGTGTTGTTGTTGGTAGTGTGAGCCAGGTCTCACAAGCCAAGCTAAAAGAGAGGCGTCAATTGGGTATGGCAAGCTATGGCAGCTCACATACCTTGGCTACAGGGGGAATATAATAAAATGTACTGTAATCGTGCCTGTTGGAAAGGTATGGCAACATGACTGGTGTCTTGCACGCCGGGCCTCGCGCGCGTGAAAGACAGCTTTTTTTTTTTTTTTTTTGCCATACCTTTTTTTTGCCATACCTTTTTTTTTCGCTGAGCTAAACGCCCTGCTCGATCGGCCGTGGTCCGCGGACCACCGCCGATCGAGCAGGGCGTTTAGCTCAGCGGCGTCAGTTCAGAAAAAGCTAAGGTTGACGCTGGAATGTCTTTACAAGATTAGGAGCATATGTATCACTGACGCTTGGATTCAGCCGTCCTGGGCCCTGGAATGACTAAAATCACCATGGTTACCATTGTGTGGCCAATCAGCTTGTGTTACCTTGTGTTACCATGGTGATTTGGTACATGACCGTCCTCCCCAGGCCTGGGATTGCTGGATGGACGGCATTCACGTAGCAGCAGCCATGTGTATGGTGGGGGGGGTTTAGTTTAGTGCTTTACTATACTACTGAGGACTTGCTGGATGGACGGCAATCTCTCACCGTGTCTATATGTCTCTCTACCTCTCGCGGAAAAAAAAGGGAGAGAGAGTGTGTAGCAGACTCTCTATGTCTCTCGACCCACTCGCTCTGTTACACTGCTCTCTCTCTCTTGCTCTAATTTCTCTCTCTCTCTCTCTAACCTTACAGCCGTGATACAAGAGAGAAAGTTGGGGAGAGAGAGATTGATTGATTGATTGATTGATTGATTGATTGATTGATTGATTGATTGAAGACTTTATTAGAAGTTTGCATAGGAAAAGGTACAGTTTCATTCACTGGTACAAGGTCTACTAAAAGGAGATCCATGAAAATACTAGGCTTATTTCCATAGTAAACCATATATCTCATATAACATTGAATGACAGACAAATAGAACACAGTACTATGCAGTAGATATGTAAAGAAAAACAAAAAAGAAAACAGTAAGAGTGCACGTGTGCGTGCGCATGCCCATGTTCGCGTGCACATGCATGTTGCACGTTGCAGAGGGGGGGGGGGGGGGGAGAGAGAGAGAGAGAGAGAGAGAGAGAGAGAGAGAGAGAGAGAGAGAGAGAGAGAGAGACAGTGACACAACGTAAACACATGCACGTTGCGTGCTGTTTATTGATGTAAACTCAAGACATGCATCAGACTGCATTCTGAGATAGACAGCGCCGCCGTGTGGATGACAGGCGTGCCTGCATCCACTGCTATCAGTATGGACCAGAGCCCTTATAGGTCTATTGTCCACATAACTTGAGGGATTGAGCTGAAATGTGCCTTTATACTTGAAAAGTCTGTAAAACACGTATTTGTTTACCCATTTGTTTGAAAACATACTGCCTGATGCATCATTGAAGCCAAAAATAGAAGGCTGAAAAGAGTTATGTTTGATAGCATCCTTTCGAAAACATGTATTCAGAAAGCTGTTTTGGTGATTACATCGCCTACAAACAGCCCTATTTCTAAACAATAGAAAATGATAGCAACTTACTACTTGGCGGATTTGTAAAGAGGGCGAATTGATCTTTCCATACGTATATGGAAGTTGGTATATTCACAGTAGAATGAATAGATATTCTATTTATTATACTAAAAAGTCGTTTATCTCAAAATGTCTATGCAAAAAGGCTGTTTTGATAGCAAAACAATCTTTATAAAGTTGCCATTTACTAGACTATAGAACAAGATACAGATTTTCTAGTTTGATGTATCGGAAAGAGCGCGAGCAGGCCTTTCCAGTCATATGGGTGTGGTGTGCAATACACTCTACAGACGATGCGTAATCGTCCCCCAAAATGAGTGAAAAATCCGGCAGTAGAGACTTAGAGCCAGATTTAAGGGGGCTGAGAAAGAGTTAATAGCCAGGTGTAGGTCTGGCCCAACTATCGTTTTTATCGTGATCACCATGTTGGCTTGTGCGAGGACATTTTCGTCACTTCTGTCACAAATATTGCTCACTGGTCTGGCATTTGGGAAAGCTGCTTTCCACACCGCGAACATACATACTGTACACGTTGTAAAGTTTACATTGTTTTTTGCCCCAAATTTTGGCCAGTAGGTAGTCTGTTGCACCACATTTAGTTACCTATCGAATTATGTTACCTGGCCCACATTTTTGGCCACTGGGCGGCCTGTTGCATTTTGGCCCCTAGCAATATGATATGATATGCAAGCTGTGATAACGACCTTGCTATTTTTGAGGAAAAAAAAACGTGAAAATGTGTGCAAGTCTTTGAATATCCTTGACCCGATCTTTGACCCGACTTCTAAATCCTTCCTCTAAATCAGTGGTTCTCAAACCTTTTCTTGTCAAGGACCCCCAAAATTACATTTATTTGGCCGCGGACTCCCATCTCAAAATATGTTGTTCCAGGTACCCCCCAGAAGCAAATATTTGAGTTACAAAAGTTTGCTTTGAAAAATATATATTGAAAAGTATTTTGCCAAGGCTTTTCTTTGTCCCAGTCGACCCTGCTATAAGATATATTGTATATGACATGATAATCTAAATGGACAATCTGACTCAGTATTAATTATAAAGGAGCCGACATCATTAGTTGTAGGTTATACCTGATGTAATGACAGCTAGCAAATACAAGTCACTGAAGTCATTCCCGAGGGTGAGACTGATTGCAGCACACATCATCTTCTAATGGCTTTGATTGTCTGTCAGTGTTTGTCATTCATAAAATTGTTCTGCAAGTGATCCAAACAAGTTCTCTGTTGTTCCAAATATGTGTACCATTTGTCAATTAATATCATGTAGGTATATATATATTGTATTTTAAGCTTGTTCTACTCCCTTCTTCCCAACCACTTAACATTTTAAGGTGGTATATGAGGGAATAAATAACCCAAACTTTGTTTATACTGATATGCCTGTTTTTTTTTTTATCAAGTCAAAAAAAATTAAACAAATACATGATCAATACACGCATGTACACTACACAATGTACACTCAAAGGTAATGGGGGCAGCTGGGAGGAGGCCTGGAAGTGTAGGAGGGGGCTTTCATGTAGGAAAGAGCCAAACGTCTGAAAGGTGCTTTTTTTCTTTTCTTTCGATCCTGGGCTCCACCAGAGTCAGTGTCCTTGAGAAAGACGCTGAACCCCTAATTCCTCCCGATGTGCCATCTGCCATCTGTGTATGAATGTGTGTGTGTGAACAGGTGAATGTATTGCTCAATCTATGTAAAGCGCTTTGGATAAAAGTGCTATATAAATGCACCAACTTTAACACTTCCACCCTGCCACTCGGTGGTGCTATTGTGGATGTTAGCTCACTGGCATCTGTTAGACAGACTACAGAGCATTTGCTAATTGGTATAATTTGTGAAACCTGTGGAATTAGTTTTGCAAACCTGTATTCAAATTGAGTGTGTGTAAATACCTTTTTAGTTTCACTCAATTATTCATGAAAACCTGGATGATTATCCCTGAACCTGCAGTCTTTGAGGGTTTGTGAATACGAGTTTAACTCTTGGATATGTGTATGCTACAGCTACGCATACATAGAGGCCAAGACAGGGCCACAATCTCTTAAAGTACATAGCCCAATGTCTTATCCAACATGCATTCTGCGCACTACTGAAGACATCTCCCTAAATAATATATGGGACATACGTCCCATATCCCTGACCAAGACTTTGATATGTGGCACTACTACATGCACCTGAGAAGAACCACTGAGCAACTTGTGGATGACACGGAGGCCAGGAAGGCAGGGACCTCGACTGCGGTCTCAGAAGGGCCGGACGTAACACATTGGATATTGTGGACAAACAACCTATCCATTACCGGGAGATATTGAACGATTTGAACTCTGTGGAGAGTAACAGAGTATGACCCTCAGCCCAGCCAACAGCCTTTCGGACACGGTTGGCCACTGACCCCACGCTTTCTCTGGAGTGTGTGACCCTCAGCCCAGCAGTAGCCTTTCGGACACTGTTGACATTGGCTGCCCTGTCGATTGTTCAAGCACAATGGAGAGACGGGTTGAGATATATCGATTGCACTGCCTGAAGTAGGACGACAGCGATGGGAGAATAACCTGACCCACCCTCAGGAGATAAGAATGTCTGACGTGTCACGCAACTGTAGACAACGCACACACTAGCAGCTACTGCCCACTGGCGCAAGCCGACAGAAGACAGATGCTGGACACCTACATATGGGTTCTGGGACATTCATACTTGTCAGTTTGAGGAGTGAGAAGAAGTGAATGGTCCTCACTCACCAAAGGACACGCAAGATTGTGCAATGTTTAAAACAGACAAGCAATGTTACAGCATATGTTCTCATTCATGTTCTCATAATATCTCAGTTATGTTTACTATTATGTTCAAACCTTTAAAACTCTGCTTGAGAAAACAGGTTGTTTTTGTTCACATTATTGTGACATCCTTGTTTAGCTATTATGTTCTACGTTTTATAGATATACTGTATGTTCTGAGACAATCCATGTTCTGTTCTTGAGAGAATGTAGAGGAAGGGCGAGCTGCCAGACATGTATAATGATGTGCTTAGGTTAAAGTGCAGAGATGTCGGTCACAAACACTGCAAAAGTTGACCCCGTCTGTGTGAGGAGTTAATGGTTTAAGTGGTTTTATGTAGTTGAGGATGTGTGAATGTTAACGAGCTACCGACCAAAAAAGAAACCAAAAACTAAAAACTGAATTAAACGTTGAAGATGCATCCTCTCCAGTCCTCAGAGTGAGCGACATTTTATTATCCTGGCTGTCAAAATGGCAAGAACCCTTTCGTCACTTTTTCCCTGTTTCTTTACGCTGGAGGCGACAGACGATGATTTTGTTGTTGTGTCGCTGCGATCTGAGAAAAAACAACAACCTTGGATTTCAGATGAGTGACGGTTACAAAGCAGAGGATGGGATGATGTCAACATCTTTCTGCGACAGGCTCATCTTCATTTGTCACTAAGCTTTCAGGTGTGTGTTGTAACCACCATCCTCTTCGTTTCAGAGCAATCCTTAACTTTATTCCATACTAAAAGAAGTAAGGAGTCTGTGCTGGAGAACTGGTGATTTAATAAACAAAAATATATTCCACAAAATCACTTGAACATGAACAGCCAGGGTTCTATCTTCAGTATCACCCGTAAACAAAAAGTATCACTTCTCTGTCTGTTACTGTATCATGCGTGGCCACGCTTCTTTCTACCTGAACATGAAATAACAGCAGCACCAAGTGCATCCCATAATACACCTCTGCAGCCCGCCAACTACTTAAAAGGCATATTTAAAGGCACATACCCCTGGCCCAGTGTATATAGCATAGGGCAGGGGTCTTCAACAGGGGGTCTGGGACCCCTAGGGGGTCCTCAGAGTTACTACAGGGGGTCCTCCAACTCTTTGTGTGATAGAAAAGTTTTTTCTTATTTTTTTATATTAACCACTTGAACCCTAGTGTCCTTATTCTGAGAACTTTAGCCAAAAATAGCAGATCTACAAGCTCCCAACGCCTCACGCTGCGAGGCGTTGTGAGCTTGTAGATCGGCTATTTTTGGCAAAGAGCTTTGGTGTAGAGGGGAAAAAGAGCAGACTAAGTACAGAGTGAAAGTGTTCAAAGGGTTCAAGTGGTTAAATATCTGAAAACACAAATCGACATGAATCCAAAATACAGTAATGATCGATCGTGCTGTCTAACAATGAAACTATATGGAATCTATGAAAAGGTTGTTGGGGTCCCTCCCTGCTTCATCTCTCTCTCAGCTAAACGTTGAAGACCCCTGGCATAGGGTTACAGTGTGGGTGTGTGTGTGTGTGCGTGCGAGCGTGTCGCAAGGTTCACTACGTTTGTGTGTGTAGAAAATAGGGCAGACGTGCTTAAAACAGTGTGGGTGTGTGTGTGTGTGTGTGTGTGTGTGTGTGTGTGTGTGTGTGTGTGTGTGCGAGCGTGTCGCAAGGTTCACTACGTTTGCGCGTGTAGAAAATAGGGCAGACATGCTTAAAGGGCTGTGCCTGCAATGTTGCTGCACATATTGACGATACTCTGTAGTTTAGTTTCCGAGGGCAAGTGACCTTCACTTCTTGCTCGTCTTTCCTCTCGCTGTCTCTCTGCTCCTCGCTCTCCCTCCCCACCCCTTGCCGTCTTCTCCCCAGTGCAGAAGCACTAGTCCAGCAGCCATCACTCACACTAGTACCCTGAGGCCACAAACTGCTGGAAAAGTTTTGTGCACGCACACACACACACACACTGACTGGTGCACTAAGTAAGTTACCATCATACACAACATACTCATTCAAGCACACTCACACTGTGTGTGCGCGCGCACACACACACACACACACACACACACACACACACACACACACACACACACACACACACACACACATAGCTGGCCTGCCTTGCGGCCTCATCTGCGGACCACTTACACTCAGGTCTGACCCTACAAAAGTGCTGAATCCTAAGTTAATCAAACCACTTCACCCGGCCCAAACCACACACACACACACACACACACACACACACACACACAAACCTTTCTTTAATGATGCTTTATCTGCAGCACATTAGCTAGTGTGTGGTAATTAATGGGAAAGTCATGGCGTTCAAGAAGCCACTCTTCTCTCAGCAGACTAGGAGCTGTAAACCGCAACAATGGCTTAATGAGTAAACACAGCGCCCTTCATGAATAAATTATTTGTGCTTCGCAATTCATTTTCTCCCTATTGAAGTTTTACAAAGGGGGGGAAAAACAAACCATCAACAGCCTTTACTGGTTGCCATTAATCAAACAAGGAAGGAATTTGGGAGGAAGAACATGACTGAGTGCATGTGTGCGTGTGTGCGCTACAGTAGGCCTATGTATGTGCGTGTGTATGTATTGTATGCACATTGCACTCCTTTGTCTTTGTTTGTTAATATTGGGCTATAATTAAATCTGACTTGACTTTCAAGTAATTCCCACCATCATTATCCTCATCATGCGGCATCTGAAAATCGGGGCGTGCGAGTGTGCGTGCGTGCGTGCGTGCGTGCGCGTGTCTTCAACTTACCGACAGGAGCTTCCACGTGATTGGCCGAACCTGTCGTGGGATGCCTGACCAGCTCAGTTTCCGTAGTTCCTCTGCAAAGGACACAAAACACAAAAACAATATAAATAAATAAAGGGTGAAGTGACAATTTTGTGACAATAGTTTTTTTTTTAATATATTGTGCTGATCAGAGTAATGGTCACAGAGATATAGCCATTTAACATAATCACTGCTGTAACACTTGCAACTGGATTAATGCCCCATCTGTGTGCAATTTAGTGTTTTTGGTGTGGATTGGAGAAGTCCCTAGATATGCCGCTAGATGGATAAACAACACTACAGTCTGTTTGGTGGACACCAATACGCAAGATATAATTAGTACCAAAGACACAGACCACAACTGCACAGTTGTCCTGCTTGACCTCCTGGGTAATCTATGACATGTGGTGTCTACAATACATGCAGGACATTGTGAAGTCCAAAAGCCAGGGCAAAGAATATTGGGCAACTTTCAACGTGCAGCAGGCCAACCGAGGGGTGTGTGTGTGTGTGTGTGTGTGTGTGTGTGTGTGTGTGTGTGTGTGTGTGTGTGTGTGTGTGTGTGTGTGTGTGTGTGTGTGTGCGCGTGCGTGTGTGTGTGTGTGTGATGAGGTGTCTAACTTGGAAGGGAGGTACGATTTGTCCACAGAGAAATCAGCCATGCGCCGCACATTAATCACGAATGTGGTGCACTGAACACCTCGGCAATCCTTTGTTAATTTAAGTCTGAAATGAGTACAGTACATACAAATGGAACATTCAGGTACAACCATACTCTGTAGAGTTGAGGGCTCTAAAGTTTCTCTGTACACATTATAGATTATCATTATCATTATAATGTCTCTTTTTTTGTTGAGAACTACTGATTTAGAAGGCATTTGTAAAATCGGCCTCAGGTCTTAATGGGTTAGCTCATTTTGTAAGGGACCCCCTGGAACCCACCCAAGGACCCCTGGGGGGGTGCCCACGGAACCCACTTTTGAGAACCACCCCTGTCTGTACGAGTCTCTCTTCCCCTTCAACCCTCTCTCTCTCGTCCCAGCGGTCCCACGAGCTCCGCTCTTCAGGCAGGTTGGATGAGCGAGCTGCTTATAAAGTAAAATACATTCTAGCTTCCTCCAGGTCTATAAAGACAGAGAAAATACAGCTTAGCGCCGGGGTGCCATGGAATTACGTCCACTTGCATAATTCAGAAATGCATAGAGTGGGGCGGGCTGCTTTTGGGGGCGCAGGAATGGGATTCATTGATTGATTGAAGACTTTATTAGAAGTTTGCATAGGAAAAGGTACAGTTTCATGACGGTACAGTTCACTGGTACAAGGTCTACTAAAAGGAGATCCATGAAAAGACTAAGCTTATTTCCACAGGAAACCATTTAAGTATCTCATATAACATTGAATGACAGACGAATAGAACACAGTACTATGCAGTAGATATGTAAAGAAAAGAAAAATGAGAGAACAAAAAAAAAGAGTCTAAACAGTAAGTAAGTAAGTATATACAAAGAAGGGGCAGGGGAGGGTAGGGTTGGGCTAGGTTAGTTTTTTTACCAGTTGCGAACGGCTGCTGCCTGTAAGTGGTTTTTCAGGGCAATTTTAAAGGATGCTAGTGATCCACACTCCTTTATGGCCTTCGGTAAGGCTTTCCACATTTTGGTGGTATAGCAGAAAAAAGAGTTTGACCCTTTGTTGGTTTTGACTCTGGGTTGAAAGTGATCTGTGGCGCTGCCTCTGGTGTTGTAATTATGGACATCCTTAATGTTTATAAAGTATTTTGACAGGTACTTGGGTATCATAGTGGTGTAGTGTATCTTGTACACCAGGCCTATTGCAAGTTGCTGTACTCTGTCAGAGATCTACTCTGAGCCACCCCACTCTTAACTGGTGAGTAGCGGTCAGGTGAGTCTGATAGGGAAGGTTAATTAGTTTATTTTGGGCTGTTTGGAGTTTAGTTTTCAGGGCTTGTGGGCTTCAAAGGCCACAAGTCTGAAAAGTAATCTGTACAACCGTCTCGTACACAGTGCGGTCCGTGACGGATCCTCAAGCCATTCCCCCACTTCCGTAAAAAAGGTTGATAACACAGATGACAGAGGATTATCTGAAGCTGCCACGATAACTAGACGACTATGGGAAAGGCTTAAGAAGTGACTTCCTAAACCCTTTCAGATGCGTGTTTTGCAGAAGGATTTTTACGCAAGCCACCATAGTAGATAGCAGCTTCTTCCTTTAGACACAGGGGTCCTTTTTTACTTTCAAGGACCCCCAGTTTGATATGCCTTAGGTCATGGACCCCCATTTGATACAATGTTTTGTCTTTGGGACCCTTAATTTAACTCAAGAGTGTAAAAACAGACTTGTACACTCTCCTAGTTAAAAAGCTAAAAGGGTCCATTTGGTTCCTAACTATAAATCATTTAGCTGGGGACACCCCAGGACCATCTCAAAGACCCCCAAGGGTCCTGGGACCAGGGGTCTCCATGTGATTCTTTTATTTTATTTTATTATTTTTTTCAAAGAAAGAAAAGAAAAAAGGCCATTGCTCCATCACAAGTTAACAAACTATAAAATACTATGAAAATGGTCAAACATTGGCCAAATTATAATATAAGAAAGAGTCAAAGATAATGAAATTAGCCGATCTACAAGCTCACAACACCTCAGGCGAGGCATTGTGAGCTGCTACTTTCACAATGTTTATCTGTGGAAGCGAGTCAAACAAAATGGAATGCCTCAACTCCTATTCCAAGTGCTTATTAGGAATCCCACATGCTTATTTCCCCAGTTCAAATAGGATTATTTTGGGGGGGTCACGGCCTGAAAAGGTTGAGGAGAACCACTGCTCTACAGGGTATTAACTATAATAAGAATTCCCAATAAATCACTACTGGACACCTACGTACAGTAGCTCACAAACAGTGGGCTTATGTGGTTTCTCATCAGATAAAATAGTACCACAAATCCCCCCACCACAATAACCATAAGCCATGCTGGGTCTGTCAAAATAAACTTGCGGTATCTCACAACTTTCAAACCCACAAACTACAATAGTGCACCGCTCGACTTGCTGAATCAAATGCACTGCAAAACTGCTGAACACAGCTTCACTACACACAATGCGGTTTCCTTATACCAAAAAACTAAGTCTCCCCCCCCCCCCCCCCCCCCCCCGCTTGTTGTTTCAATAGGAGTGCTCCCAGCGAAGCCACTACTACCACGCCAACGCATCCATTATTCACGTAGGACGTAGGGCATTCACGAATAGTGATTTTTAGTATTCCAATTATTCTACCTCAAAGTAATGCTCACAACGCCTCGCGTTTTGCGAGGCGTTGTGAGCATGTAGATCTGCTATTTTCACAATATTTATCTGCGGAACCGAGTCACATTAAATGTAATACCTACAATTCCAAGTGCTGGTCAGGGTGGGGGTCCCCAGTTCAAATATGTTTATTTTAGGGGTCACAGCCTAAAAAGGTTTGAGAAGCCCTGGTATAGAGCATTAACAAATTCATCCACCAGGGGCATTGACAACTCATTCTTATGACTTCCTATCTAGCCAAGTTTTATAAACTATATATTTTTTTAAAGAGAAAACAATAAAACAAATATGAATATGAATATTCGACTTCGGTGAACAACGTCGAATAGTGACTTTGATATTCGAATATTCGAATAGTTGGTGAATGCCCTAGTAGGACGGCGGCCATCCCGTCGGTTTCAGCCTATATGCGGGTTTAGAATCGGCCATCAGCATTCAACAGGATGTGCGGGGGTCTGGGGGGGGGGGGGGGGGGGGGGGGGTTGATAAGTCCCACGTCTCGGGTTGAGTGGTATTGATTAGCACTGCCAAATGACTGCCTGCGGTTGTTCTTCAAGGCAAATGCAACGGAGAGGGTCAGAATAGGAAATAGCCTGCCTCGCTAAGCAGCAATGGGCTAAGTCCATTGGCTAAATTGAGTGAAACGCATTAGGGATGTTCAGGCTGATAGGAGCCGCAATTCATTCACCATGGCTACTATAAACCCCCTCACCAACACACACACACACACACACACACACACACACACACACACACACACACACACACACACACACACACACACACACACACACACACACACACACACACACACACACACACACACACACACACACACACACACACACACACACACACACACACACACACACACACACACACACACACCTTTCCTCCTCCTTCTACCGTGTCCCCGGTGACTTTAATTACATAGAAATCCAATAGAGTGATCTAGTGCGTAGCGCGGCTCTGTTGGTTTGGTCGGGAGGCGGAGAGCTGTGCCATCTCATTGTTCAATTAACCCTTGGGCTACAGTGCGTCTCGTTTGATTGAACAACTCTCTCAGGGATATGACGGGCAGCAGGGCACCGTGAAACGAGGAATTATAGATAGCGGTTCTTTGACTTTACCTCTCTCCCCCGTACATCAAACATACAGTAGGGCGGACGAATCAGTGTGCTGTGTGCAGTATGTGACTGGGCGCAGGTAGAAGTGCTCGCAATGCCATGGGACATCCAGACTGGACAGTCATAACGGCATAGCAGTGGGAACCTAGATCAGGGGTTTTCAAAGTGGGTGGCGGGGCACCCTGGGGTGCCGCGACGGCAGTCCAGGGGTGCCCCTTGACACTTGAAAATCAAACCCAAGTTTGAAGTGAGCGGTGGTGTGTGTGTGTGTGTGTGTGTGTGTGTGTGCGTGTGCGTGTGCGTGTGTGCGTGTGCGTGTGTGTGTGTGTGTGTGTGTGTGTGTGCGTGCCACCACTGCTATTGCAGTTGATGCTCAGGGCAGGCTAGACTCAACAGCACCTCTCTGGTCACCCAGGGGTACTGAGGCTACACCAGAGGCTACATACAGACACACATACATACATACATACATACATACACGGATACACACACGGCCACGCTATGGAGACGCTCAAAAAATATTTAGTATCATTTATTTACACGTTATTTTCAGTCAGTTCTAACCAAAATGGCTATTATCTCAACGTTTCCCTCGCAACATAATCACTAAAATATCGTCACTGTCAGGCAGAAACCTCTGTCGCCCAAAACTAGTGAAAACAGCAGATCTACAAGCACACAACGCCTCGCATCGCAAGTACATTTTATAGATGATAAATACAAAACGAACAGTTTTGGACATACAAGGTTTCCACCCGACAACGACGATATGCTATAAATTTAAGGTGCTGGGAGTGAAAATTATAATGTAGGGGTGCCTCTGATTAAAAAAATATTAACTCATTGCATGCCAGGCCCGATAGTCCCGAGATTATTTCAATGTCTTTCCCTGCCAGGCCCGATAGTCCCGAGAATTTCCCGTTTTTGAAAAACCCCAAATCATGTTTAACCCCCATAGCAACCCCATCTTTCAAACATGGCAGCCATCTTTGTTTACATTTTAGGAAAACATAATGGCTGCTATCTCATGAATGCCTGAACGGATTTCCATTCGGATTTTTTTGTTTGAAAGCTGTGAGCAATGTGGACACACGTGGTGCATTATCTAGGCATGGGTGTGCATGATCCGTGCACTATGAATTACATGGAAGTCTATGGAGACAGGGGCATATGAGAGTACGAAGGTATTGTTAAATGGCAGGGAATGTGTTTAATGGGGTGCCCTAAGACAAAAAGGTTTGGGAACCCCTGACCTAGATAGCCAATCTACTCACTATGTATAGACACGTTGTGAGCTTAAAGGTGATCACTTTTCCTATTTTAAAAACTTTTTGTTGGGGTCCCAAGCACTTTCTATCCTCACAAAGTCCCAATTCTGACCATTGTGTCTTTCTCTGTTTTTGGGAAGGCTGAGGTTAAAAGCATCCCACGGGTTCTCAAAACAGGCAGTTTAGATTTGCCGTTTTTGAAGATTTTTTTTATTTTTATTTTATTTTTTATTTTTTTTGGGGGGGGGGGCTCAGTTCAGGCCAAAGGTGGTACTGCAGCTGAAAATGCTCTGAGAGCCATTCAAAAATGAGAGAGGCTCTCTATTCAGGAGTGGTAATTTAGCCTCAAACCTTTTGAAAAACGTTTTTGGGACATAAACAATATGACATAAATACTTTTTAAATGCATGGTGTATCACCTTTAAAGGACAACTCCGCCCTAAATCACTTCTAGGCTAATTTTCCTACTTATATTGATCCAAAAAGACTGTCCATGGGGTCTATTAGGCAGAAATGCCCCTGTTGTCCAGTTTCCCCAGGAGAACCCAGTAGCTCTCATCGCATAGAGTGGAGCCTATAAGCCTATCGCTTTTACACTATTTGTTGTGGTCAAAAGTGTTTTTAAATAAATTAAAAAAGTAATCACAATGGGTTTATAGGAACGGAGTGTGTCTGATAAAATATCTGGGTAGACGATAAAATGACTCAAATTATTTTGGAAAGTGAAATATCCCTTTATAGATCTTGATGAAGATGTTGCCATTTTTGGAAATAAATTGGAGAATTTGTAGACTGTAGGCATGATGACATGCCCAAAATAGCGACAACAGGTTGAAAGTCGTTATCACTGTGCCAGGCTTTGGGGGTGTAACCTTAATC
Organism: Nannobrachium achirus; assembly: GCF_963921795.1. NCBI lineage: Eukaryota > Metazoa > Chordata > Actinopteri > Myctophiformes > Myctophidae > Nannobrachium > Nannobrachium achirus. Next base: position 30,689,180 of record NC_137830.1, on the reverse strand, counting down.
CGGAGGCGTGAGGCCCATTCATTACAGCCCCAAAAGAGCGAGCCGAAGGTGTCTCTTTTCCTCCTCTAAAACCTTTTGAACCCTCATTTGCGCTGTCGGCAGCGGAAATGAGACGATGGATCTTGTGGGGCACAGGCTTAATTAAAATATCTGGTACATTTCCCCCACTTGGCATTAATCTCACCGTAGGGGGTAGGGAGAAGGCACGGGGCTAGTTAATGCACACTTTGACCTCCACAAAGGTGTCCACACTGTCTCTCCTACTGGTTGAACACAGGGGACACTAAGGGACAAGTTTGCGGCAGAAGAGCGCGTGTACACTTTGTGCGTGCGTGCATGTTGTACGTACCAACAGGCAAAGGACAAATCAAACTGAAGCAAAACAAAAGGTGTGGTACTTAACAAGGGTGTGGTACAGTAGGTAATAAGGAGGCAGGGGAAACAAAACACAATGCAAGGCCAAAACAATGGCCACCAAAAGGGTACCACAAACACAAATCATGACACAAACAATGTCTATAAAACAATCAGGTGTATTCAGGAAAATGTTAGTCAATTGAATTGATCTGACAGAGAGCTAATTTAACTGAGAGAGGCACAGAGCGCTGAACATGCAGTGCCAATCACCAGGCTTTTCGTGACAACACAGGCTGCCACGCAGGATTTTCTGCAGTAGGGGCTCTCTGCTGCTGCTATACCATATTTACATTGGCATTGTCTGATTTTTCAAGAAATTGAGATAAAAAAAGAGCCTGTGTTGCAATGGATCCATTATTATTTAGACAAAGCTCTTTTTGGGAGGCCATTCTGGGTGAACTTTTTTTATATACTGTATATTTCTGCAAAATGCTGTATGGCATATGAGGCTATTAGTATAACAATAGTTATTTGCACAACACTGTCATACGATTAAATGTGAAATAGGGCATTAATTTGGGAATAAACAAAAAAGGTGAAACAAGGTTTATGCCCGACGGCAACAAAATGATCTATTCATGATAAGATCAATTTTAAGCAGCAGAAAGACTTACTGAGAGACAGAGAGGCAGAGAGAGAGAGAAGAGAGAGAGAGAGAGAGAGAGAGAGAGAGAGAGAGAGAGAGAGAGAGAGAGAGAGAGAGAGAGAGAGAGAGAGAGACACACAGACAGAGACAGGGAGAAAGAGACAGAAAGACAGGGAAAGAGATGTCTGTTTAGGGGACATTCTGGCTAAATTGCAGATGTTTCATTGCAGGGTTATCGCTCGTTTTCCGGAGAACATATTTGTCTCTCCAGGGTGTGTGTTATGTCATACATTATGAATGAGACAGTCAGGCCCTGGCTGTTCTGCAATAAATTAAAGCGAAAGCCATGACATGGTGAATTTTACTCACTCGTATTTGTTGCAATGCGGGGTAAAAAATAAATAAATAAAAAAGTTTCTCTAACTGTCACTAAAACAGCAGAACCCCAAAACACAACATTTGACAATGTGTCGGAAAAAAAACTCAACTAATTGGAATTCACCACCATAATATTTATGGGTGATTATGTCAATATTCAGACATGTTCAAATATCGTAGGCTATACAAATAGTAACTCATACTCTATTTAAATCCCTTGAGTCCCGAGTGTGTGCATGTACAGTATGTGTGAGCACTGAGCAAGTGTCAGAGGGTTCTTGTGTATGAGCGTGCATGTGTGTGTGTGTGTGTGTGCCAGTCAGTTCAGTGAGTGTGCCTTTCTGTCTCTTTGCACATGGATTAAAGCGAAACATTTAGTAAGTCTTGTGAAACAGCGTGGAAGCAGCCCCCTTCACACTAGCACAGTGTTTGGTAAACAAGTAAAAGATGTAAAATAATTAGAATGTTTTGGCAGCCATACAGACAGCCAGTTGAAGAAATTGCAGATTGAGGCATTGACTTTTGCATTCATGAAATAGCCGAGATCATTAGGGTTTTCTGGAGTATGTATTCTATCACTAGTTTGACCAGATTCAGATTCAGATTACTTTATTAACCATTGTGTAATACACATAGGAATTTGCTTTGGCATACTACATTTTTGCATTCAAATCAGAACGCAACACGTAGTCACCACAGCAGCCATGGGCGGCGCTATCTTGGACCACTTCAAATACTCTTTCATCTTAAAATAACTAATACTGCATATTTCTAAATAGTAGCCCCTAAGTTTAATTTGTAAAATTGATTTGAAGCTCCGGCATTTAAAAAAAAAAATGGGTGACTACTTGCAATACTTATTTGCATCTATTTGATTGGGAGTCGATGCGCAAAACGGTGTCAGACCCCCGGCGGGTATTATGTGCCCGGCTGCTATTTGCGCTTGGGCTACAATTTGGAAATATATGGTAACCAAAAATAGGCTATGCACAAGCTTAGCAAATGCCGTACAGCATGCACACACGTCGTGTAAGATCTGTGCACGATCGTGCACGATGGACACGCACGCGCACACGTTAAAAAGACCAAAACTGTTGCAATACATGTTTACTGGTGGCAGTAAATGAGTTAAATATATAGTGTTAAATAGTGCATTATAGTTAGTATAAAATGGTATAACTGTATAACTATACTGTATAAAATTAATGAATGGGGGGGGGGATGATGAAATATGGAGATACAAGGTTTCTGGCCGACAATGACGATACTCTATCCATGTTTGTCCTATACTTGTGGAGACACTAAATAGATCCACTGGAACACAGGTTTGTATTTCTGCTCTGTTCTGTTTTGGACAATAAGGTTTCCACCCAACTGAGACGAAATTGACCTCACTCAGTCACTGCGTACAACGTAAGCCCTGAACCCTAAAAACAACCCATATCTTTCTATATAGTTTATTTTTTATATATAATCATAGAACACACACACACACACACACACACACAGAGACTCAAAACTCCACAGGCCTGGCTATTATCAGGAGTTCTGTCAATACAAATGTGAAGTGGATCCAGTGTTAAGAGGTAGCTCACATATAAATTGAAGATTGTAGATAAGGCATAACACCATAGGCCAACATTTTATTGGGTCAGCAGCACCTGTAAACATTTTGTAAACTTGAGGAGAAACATTAAGTTCTAAAGTTTTGCTCAGACCAAACGCAGACATAATGTTCATGTCAGTGGAGAGGAGGAATTAGAGCCCGACCGTCTTTAGGGTATAGAATATAAGTACTGATGTAGTTAAAAAATAAATAAAAAATCATTCATGACTTTTCCTACAGCCGTATATTTCAATAACGATGTGCGGTTGTCACAAAATCCCAAGTCACACCTGGTCTCACAGCAAACATTGTTGCTTTTAGCTCGAAACCCAAAAAGTGAAATTCGATGTCTCCCCGCCCCCGGGACCCGAACTTGTGAAAAGAGCCAATCTACAAGCTCAACATGTGCCTCAACATGTTGAATCTAGAAGCTCAACATGTGCGCACCTTGTGAGCTTTAAGATTTTCCTAATTTATGAAATTATTATTATTAGATAGATTATTTTGTTTTTGTTTTGGGGGGATTTTTTAAAATATTTGATAGTAGGAAACGAAGGGAAAAAGGGACATTAACTAGCAAACCCATGAAAATGGGTCCTGGCCCACTGTTTGCGAAACAGTGATCTAGATTATTACAGCACGGCAACTAAATACGGTCAGTAAAAGTGGGCCGCGTTCCACAACCCGTTGGACACAAGTCACATTGGGCTTCCCCTGCACTAAAACATAATCACCACTGTTGTAAAGTAAGAGATTCCCCAGCAAAACCCAGGCCAATTACGGTCCAACTTGAGCAGTCAAAGGTATATTGTCGCTGTGTATGAAAGCCCAGCATGCCGGCCGAACAGCCCCGCAAAACGCCACCCGCTCCACTGGACTGACACCTTTATCATGGGGTGCGTTGAAAAGTTAAAGCCTCGTTCTATTAAACCTTGAGTGCTGAGCGAGCGTTGTGGACGCCGTAACTCATCTAAAGGACAAAGCCACGGCGCCATGAAGCAGACGGCTCATAAACTAATGGCAGTCTTGTAAAAAGATACTGTACCCCCCCCCCCCCCTCCCCCCTTTATATTATACCTGTTCAGAGCGTCTGATGGATAGACCCAGATGGCTTGGTGAGGACACCAAGCTTAGGTGTGTGTGTGTGTGTGTGTGTGTGTGTGTGTGTGTGTGTGTGTGTGTGTGTGTGTGTGTGTGTGTGTGTGTGTGTGTGTGTGTGTGTGTGTGTGTGTGTGAGAGAGCTTGAACAAAATGACTTTCTCGTGATAGATCTGTCAGTGGTTCTCAACCTTTTCAGACCGTGACCCCCAAAATAATCATATTTCAACTGGGGACCCCCCACTCTGCACAAGCACTTGCAATTGTTGTAGTTGGCATTACATTTAGTTTGACTCGATCTATTCCATTGTAAAAATAGCAGATCTAGCATGTAGATCTGCTATTTTCACAATTTCTGCCTAATATTTGACAATGTTACCAATGTTTGACCAGCGGTACTAAAAAGGTCTTAGGTCCTTAAATTGTCACTTTAGAAATGTGCAAATACCCTGTGGGTCTATACACGTATACTGTATGTTGGTCTTTAGTGAGCAAACAATGTTAACATTTAGCTAAACATCTGGGGACCCCTCAAAATAATTTGGGGACCCCTCTGGGGGTCCCGACCCACAGGTTGAGAACCATTGTATTAGGCAACGCTATAAATTCCAACAAGCTCCAGCTGACAGTTTCTCAAAGACAACTTTACTGAAGCACAAACTTTTATATATTAGCTCGGTTGCTGTGTGTGGCGGACGGTGCAGGCAAATGTTTGGCAACAGTAAGCCTTTCAGAGCTTAGGGTTTCAGAGCCTGATCCAACTCATGGTTGCTTTGGGATCATCATAATTACGAGTACAGAGCCTGGCCGATGACCGATGTTTGGGTCCAACTCCAATACCAATGCCAATTTTGCAGACTCTGAGAAGTGAGAACACTGATTAGTAATGGTTTTGACCGATAATTTGGTAAAAAGTGCAAAATTATCTAATAATTTGTTCAAAAGTGCAAAATGATTTTACAATGATGTTGTTCTTCAGCGAGCATGTATGGCATTGGGAATATTGATTTCAACATTTGTTCTTCCTGCTACCTAATTTCAAATTAACATTTCTGGCTGAAACCATTGGCCTGCATGGTGTAATAGGGAACGGATCCTTTTTTTTTTTTTCTTCTTTTCTTATAATAAAATATATTTAACTTCAGAAGAAAATTGCTTACAAGGCAGTGTAATTCAATTCTTGACATCACCCCGTTGTCACCCTGGCCCCCTGGTTGGGAATCACAGCTGTAGTGGACTCGTGGGATCACGCACACACCAAGCACAGACAGACCGCGAGCGGGAGACACAGTTTGATGTCACTGCACCAGACAGTGTTAAGCATTATTATTGGTACTTCATCATGCTGTGAAGAACACTAAGTAACCTTGTTCCATGCAATAATGCAATTTCCGCCGCTGCTATGACAAACAATGGCATTTATTCTGTCACTCTATAGCTGTTATTACATCAAACAGTGCCGCAATCATCAGGACGGCATCTTTAACCCATTTAGGCCTGACCTAAGATTTCTGAAAAAAATTCAAATATTATTCAAAAATTACAAAAACAAATATGTTGCTACATACTGTACTACACTAAAATGTGTTCCCAGCCTGTGGTACTAGTACAGCAGGTGGTACTTGAGCCCCCCTCTGGTGGTAAATATTGATATTATACTACAGGTAGTTCTTCTTACAAAGCAATTTGTTGAAATAGGCTCTTCAGCCGTGCTGAAATGAGCATGAGAGCACACCTAGTTGTTAATAGAAGATTTGAGAGCGGATTAATCACGATCGAAATATCACCAGCTGTGCAGCGGATTAGACGGACTGATGGAGTCTCGGCAGCAGCCGCATCTGTGCAGACCTTAATTTAATGGAAAATAGACTTGTGTATCCCAAAAGAGAATTTTCAATGGTCAAACTTTACACAACGCAATACAAGTTTGACTCATCAATATACACATTGTGTTTTGGTGGTCTGTGCCGTGTATCCACTCTCCAAAATAGAACCGAGCTCTGATTAGTTGATAGGGTAAACCAGTAATCGGGAGATAAGCGACCATCAGGTTGCAGAATGATTTTAGGTCCAAAAATGTGTTCAAAGAAATCGGCTTGATGGTGGCGCTATATGGGACAGATCCATGTTGAAGACATGAGTGTAGACATACCGTGTCCGATTTGCGTGATTTTAGGGCAGAAATTGTAGGAGCTGTGTCCGTAAATGTGTTTTGCAAGAACCGGCCTCATGGTGGCGCTAGAAGAGGGGCATGTGAGAAAAGAGGAGATCCAATTTGATGAGATGTGTGTAGACATCTCTTTGTCTGTGGCAGAGCAGCACGGTGAGCAGGCGATTTGGGGGCGTCATTTGGTAGTTTTTTAGCTTTTTGGCGGGGGTCCCTGGAGCTGCGGGGGTCCCTGGAAGGGTGGAGGTTGTGGATTGGCAGACAAGGATTGTGTGTGGAAAATTTCACATGGATAGGGGCAACGATGTCATTTCGTAGTTTTTTAGCTTTTTGGCGGGGGTCCCTGGAAGGGTGGAGGTTGTGGATTGGCAGACAAGGATTGTGTGTGGAAAATTTCACATGGATAGGGGCAACGATGGCGGAGATATGAGTAGGGCAAAAGTGTGACGTGACGTAAAATGACGTGACAGACAGACTGATGGTCGCAATAATCCATAGTTGTAGCCCTACCTGAAGTACCCATCTTTACCTCTAGGTTGTGATGTTAGACTGGTTTGTCCTGAGGAAAGGACATAGCAGCACACACACACACAGTAGCATACACGCATGCATGCATGCATGCACATGATCATTTCCTAACATGATTACAGTCCAGCCAGTAGAAAGCACCATTCCCACCGAGCACGATAACTATAAAGATAACTATAACTTTGTCGTTCACCCTTGTATTTCTTTTTTATATAGTCGGTGTGAACACTGCCATCCACTTGTCTTAGAACTATTTTTAAAACTACTGTATACATATATACAGTAGTTATAGTTAGACTGCTATACATAAAATACGTTTTCCTAAACCTACAAAGCCCTGTGTTTGACTTTGTCGTACGATGGTGTCACGCGGAAAACACAGCAGATCTACAAACTCGCAACAAGCACCTCGCGCAGTTAGGGGGGGGGGGGAGTCAGGGAGATTTGGGTGTGGAGGTCAGTTACTGTATCTTTCTTTATCTCTTGAACTTATTATTTTTGTCTCCGCCAGGCCGAAGGAGTGGCCGAGAATCTGTTTTGCCCCCTGTCTGTCTTTCTGTCCGTCCGTCCGCTGGCGCACAAGTACCTGACCAGGTGGACACCTGTGCTCCGACGAGCACTTTTTCTAGTTTCTGTTTTGTTTTTACATTTCTTAAACTTTTTTCAAAAGTAAAAAAAAAATTAATGACCCATTGTTTGGGAATCACTGCTCAAAATAACCACCCTGGCCACAATATGACTTCCGGTTGGTCCTCGCCGAAGTGGCGGAAGTGCTGCGTTTAACGGAAGTTACGTCATGTTCAATTCCACTGGGGAGACAGCGTTTTTTTCTTTCGGTGCCTTTTATAGATTACGTGTTTGTTATTCGTTTGCTGTGCCTGCGAGCACAACCGGAGAGGAGAAAAAGCGAGAGGGAGAACAGAAAAATGTTGCTGCGGGGAATAGATTTTCAGGAACCGTGCTGTCTGTGATTGGTCGAAAAAACTTCCGGGGAAGCTCACTTCCGGGGAAGCTCACACGGCGGAAGTTGAACGGTCTCTGCCTGATATTGTCACCAGGCTTTTCTCTTCGCAGATGAGTAAGCCTGGCTACGCGAGGCTACAAAATAACAGCTTTTACTCAGCAGTGTTACGTGTCGTTTCCTTTGCTCTGGTTCAGTGTGGTTACTCCTCTCCTCCATAACAGACACGCTGTGTCAACTACGGTGAGCCTTTCACTCACCGTAACATTACCTCATTTGTCAGAGATACCATACACCTACTGTATCCAGACAGACTAATGCCGCATTTCGCGCTTCTCGCTTCTCTTTAAGTTTCCATGCCTGTGAAATTTCCATCTCGCATATGGTGTCTTCAAATGTAAGCATTAGGGGTGAGTTAAATTGAATTACACGGCCACTCACACTTTTGTGGGCAGCCATTACATTTAGCAAATGCTGATGGTAAGCCCGTCATATGTCGGCAAGCCGTGTAACAGGATTGTCATGGTGCTGCAGCATGGAAAGTGCAGTCGGCAGTATAAAAGGGGCCTTTATTAATCCAGATTCCAGAGGGGGAAATACGGTTTCAGCTGCACCCAGCGGATGGCTGCTAAGATGGTGACGATGGTCAGGGGGAAGGGAGCCATTAGAGGGGTTAAGTGTCTTACTGTGGGCCACTTTGACATTTATACTTAAGTATATACTTATATTTTTACAATGCAGTGTGTTATTGTTGACTATGGATTGGATTTTGTCTTACACTTCGGTGTGCCTTGGCTTGGACACAAAAAGGTTTAGCTGAAATGGTTAGCTGGTGAGCCTCGCCCTCCTGAGGCCGTCCTGTGAACTGTGAAGGGTCACTGTTTTTCCCCACTCTGCATTTTGGTTTCTTTTTGCCCAGATAAACTCCGGCGCTTGGTGGCCGACTTTCCATGTTCATGGTTCCTTAAGCAGCGAGGTCAGCCCGCGGTTCAGCCCGCGGTGGCAATTTAGCGGCGCTGATTGGTCCGCTGCCTTATAATCTCTTGGGAGTTTACAGCAGCTGACCAATATAATATATTCCCCTGACCCATGGACACATGGGTATGTCATAAATACGTTATCTACCATATGTACTGTACACATGAGAGAGACAGAGAGACCTAACACAGCACAGCAGCACCACCAACAGAGGGTACAGTGATATAGCCAGGGAGCATAAGAAACAGTGTGCATGCCTGCTTGTGGGTACAGTATGTGTGCACGAATTTGTGAGTGTGTGCGTGCGTGCGGTGAGTGAGTGAGATGTAGAGATGAGAGGCTAGATAGATTGCCAGGGAAAGAGAAGAGGGCGAAGGAGCATTGCCATAGCAACAGCCTCTCTGTCGCCACTCGGCTGTAATTGCCTGATGTCAGATGCCAGCTCTTACGACTAGAAAAGTGACAAACTAAAAAGTATGCAAGAGCTGGCCTTGTGGCCTCGAGGAACACACACACGCAAACACAAGAAACATATCACACAGAGTAGGCACATTTAATTAACCACAGGTGAAAGGAAGCTGTAAAATGGGATAGAAGGTGTGTTGGTGGAGGCTGCACTTTCAGGTGTCCAGATGATAACAAAACGTGGTTTGAGCAGCATTCTCTCTACTGATTTTACGCTCAATAATCTCTCTGGCGCACGTGCACACACACCCACAAAACACATCCTGTCATGCACCCAAACGCTCTCATATACTCCCTCACAAATACCGTACACACACAAACATTCACATGCAAAGCCATACTCCCAACAACTCACACATACACACACAAGATGAGACCCCCAGTTGCAGTAGAAGATGGCACGGATTCACAGAGAGAAAGAAAATAAACCGACTGAACTTTAGACCTCACAAGTTTTAACTCCAAAACGAAGAAACTTGTAATTAATATGGTTCTCTGGAGTGGATGCTTTAGTAGTAGTGTGGATTTATCACAACTGGTCTAGTTTGCGATGCAATAAATGCAACTGCCGTCCCCTGCTGTGCCTGTACAGTAGGAGACAGGACAATGTGGACAGGTTCACACAGTGGGAGGGCTCACCTCAGGACCTCCAGACTAATTAGATGTCTCACTCACACACACAGGTCAATAACTTCTGCCAGACCTTACATGCTAAACAGACTGCTAACAGCATCTTACACGAGGCTAAAAGGGTACGGTTAGGAGAGGGCGGGGAGGGAGAGAGATAGAGGGGGAGAGAAAGGGGTTGGGGGGGTCCTAAGGAGAGAACATAAGAGGTTTTCCTTCTCATCTAGTTAAAGGGGACATCCAAACTAAAACGTATCTCCCGATATGCTAGAATCTCGCCTGAGCTCTCTGGAAAGTAAACACAGCCCGTTTTCTCATCCGGGTTAATATGTGGTGGACTAAAAACACTTTGGGTCGTTTCAGGGAACTATAATGAGACGATTCATGAAGAAAAAACTAAGTTTGGAACGGCCAGAATAAGCGCAAAAGCACAAAACTATAGACAGACACTGACTTGGTCTCTTATGTCCCTCATCGCGTGAACCTAAGGCTGTCACGATTATGACGTTTTAAATTACTGTTAACTCAGTTAGCGCCGGGCGACTTTACGAGCGACTAGTTCACTATGGCGTTTGGTGCCGAGCGACTCGGAGCGACTTTTATATAAAAGCATTGTTTAAGCTTTTAATATGTGTTTATAGACGGAGCGAAATGGTTAGCTTACCTCAGCTAATGTCCACACGTAAACCGTGAAAAAAAAGGATACGATTATGACGTCACCTTTAAACCAGGGCTTCCTGTTGACAACAGGCCTCTGCTAGCGTTAGCCTCAATGCAACCATCCGACCCTCACGTAGCTTCACTAGGTCGGATTTTGATTCTGAAACTTTCTGTGTGGCATCTATATACGTCCCGATGCCCATACCAATGGTGGTTTGAGACGATCAAGCACGAATTGAACAGTATTGAGCTGAAATGGTGACCGGCGGCCCGTCCATGTTAAGTCAATGAGGACCAAGTCAGCGTCTCATCCTGTTATGTGGATTTAAACAGGCTTAACATGGGACCATGTCAGTGTATGGTGTATGGTGGTCTCTAGTGGTCATCTGGTGGTATGGTATGCTGAACGTGCATTCGTTAAGGTGGTCTGGTTAAGGTGGTCTGGGGGGATACAAAATAGCTATTTCCTGGCGTTATAAGCGCACATTCATATTCATATTTTGGAAATCTGGCCCTGTATGGGTTAATTGTGTATTAACAATTTCATTGTATTTTTTTTTTGTATTTGAAAACACTGAAACGTGAATATAAATGATATTTCTATTTGGTTTGTAGGCTTTGAAGTTGCACAGGGCAGATATAACAAATATACAAAAAAGTATTTAATAACAAGAACAAAAAAAAACATTAATAGCGGAAATAGCTTATCTACAAGCCCACAACGTTTCGCATCGCAACGTGTTGTGAGCATGCCTGACAGGCCTACAGGAACCCTAGCATTGTCATCATAATAGCTGAACATTATGCCAAAATAGCCAAGCTGGAAGCTCACAGCTTGCAGATCGGCTATTTTTGTCAAAGAGAGGGGTGTAAGAAGGAAAAAAGTAGGGGGGAAAGTATATGCGCCTGGGGATTTAGTTCAATTAAAGCATTTGCGTTTGCATATGAACTCATACTTGGAAAGTCGTCTTGGCAGAGATGATGCACATACAGTATGCATATATACATACACCTTAACTCATTCGTAGTTTACGGCCGTTGTTTTCAAAGCCCGTTAATTTCTCTATGTCTTTCACTGCCGGCTTCTCCAAGTCCTACCTGTTAACGTGGGCGCTCGTCCAGTTCCCATCGTGCGTGATCGGACACTGCTCGTGTGTTCGCGTATTCCATCAGCTTCTCAAATCCGTTGAAACTTTTTCAATTGATCAATAACTTCTCCATCTGTAAGCCGCGGAGCTCAGACAGTAAGCTGGGCCAAAATAGAGGACGGACTTCCGGTTCAGGGACTCCAATGTTAAATTTGTCCGCTCAATAATGTGTCCGTGTAGAAACCGATCACGGAGCATTAGTTCCGGCCTATTTTAGTTGCGCTTCGATAAAAAAATGATTTTTAATTAATTTTTATTACATTTACGGGTTCTACGGGCATGGCAGAGAAGGGGTACAAAGGGGTATTTTGATGGCAGAGTTTGTGTTAACCTTAACCTTTTTTTTTTTTTTTTTTTTTTTTTTAAAGACGTCCAGAAGACGTCTGGCAGGGAAGGCCATAGTTAAAAAGACGTTTTTATTATAGAAAACGTCTTTTTTGGCAGGGTATGAGTTAAGTGTGTGATGCTGCATTGCCGTACTTCTGCTTTGCAATCATACGCCCTGGCGTGATATTCAAACCTTTTGTTTACAAACATTCTAATTGGTTCAATATTGTACAGCAGCTCAACTGTTGCACTTGTTCCAAAGTGCTTTCCACTCTTGTCGTGTACAGTATTGTGTCTAGGCCAACAGAAGGGCCTTTTAAAAAGACACTTGTCAGAGAGTGCCCTCGTTCGCCGAGCCAAGCAAATCCAGTCGAGACAGTCTCTCTACTGCTGCCAAAATTGTCCCACAAATTCACAATCAGCTGCATCTTTGACGGAAGTGAAATGCTGTTAGGAAGGACAGTTCTGGCTTAGTGTGTGCCCCACTGTACTCTAACCATCTTTTTTTTTTTTTTTACATCCAGATCTCTCTACACTGATAATTGCCAAACAGAAACAAGTTTGTTGTTTAAAGTATTATTACACTGGGCACAGAACAAAATAATATCCTGGTTCTACTCATTGAGGGATCATTTGTGAACTACTTAAATAACCACTTCACCGACTTTCATCTTCATATAGTCCATGGGCCATACAAGATGTGGGTATCCGAAAGGTTACCATGCATTTTTGAAAAGCTCTATACAGTATCTGTAGATTATATTTTGGTATAATAACACTTTCTGAGACACAGCTAAATTGGTGTTATCAGCCGCTAGAGTTGGTGTCCCATTAACTTTACAATACAGGAGGAAAAAAAAGCAAAACATTAATCTGCTTTAAGTAGCATAATGAGGGGTCAGACTAGGGGGTTTTCATGATTCTGAATCTATTGCAAGTATTTGTTTTGCACGAAAAACATTCCTTGGGCTAAAACGGACCCCACAAAACTGTGAAAAGTGATGACTCATCACTTTTCATCACTAAACCATAGTCTTGTGGGGCTGTTTTTAGCCCAAGGAATATTTTTCGTGCAAAACGGATGCATGCAAGATGTAGGCCAGAAGTAGGCCACACCAGATGTCGGAGCTTAGCTAGTAACATCTATAATGACAAAAATGCTTTCCTGGATTGAAATATATAACAACATATATTTCCAGGTCTGACTGAGTCGACAGTGGGAGCAACATTTTGACCAAGGTTCAAACTCTATGGAAGGATTTTGCCTAGTGTCTAGGGCTGCACGATTTTGGGAAAATATGTAATTGTGATTTTTCTGACTAATATTGCAATTGCGATTTTATTCGCGATATTTATCTATTTATTTAAAGGTAGGATAAGTGATAGTTTTTTAGTTAAAACAAAAAAAAAGTTAAATGGTTGATATAATAAATTATTTTAACCAAATAAAATCACTTCACTACCTTAACTCACTTAGCGCCGAGCGACTTTCGGGGCGACTAACTAATGATGGCGTTTAGTGCCGAGCGACTCGGAGCGACTTTTATATAAAAGCATTGTTTAAGCTTTTAATTTGGGTTGATAGACGGAGCGGAACGGTTAGCTTACCTTCGACTAGCATACAGATGAAAACCGTGAAAAAAAAGGATACGATTATGACGTCACCTTTAAGCCATAGCTTCCTGTTTACGTAGGCCTCTGTTAGCCGCTAGGCTCAATGCAAACCATCCGACCCTCACGTAGCTTCACTAGGTCGGATTTTGATTCGGAAACTTTCTGTGTGGCATCTATATACGTTCCGATGCCCATACCAATGGTGGTTTGAGACGATCAAGCACGAATTGAGCAGTATTGAGCTCAAATGGCGGCCCGCGGCCTGTCCATTGAATGTCAATGGAGAGCATGTCATTGTACCATCCTGTTATGTCCTGAACCTCGTTTTTTATTCTGACTTAACATGGGACCATGGAAAGTCTATGGGCTATGGCTCACTCTAGTGGTCATCTTGTGGCATTCGCAGGCACGTGTACCTGGTTATGTAATGTGATTTTGGGGATTCAATATAGCTATTTCCTGGCGTTATAAGCGCAGATTCATATTGAAATCTGGCTCGCTCGGCGCTAAGTGAGTTAAGTCAAGCTTCCGAAGCTTCCGTTGGATATTTATTGTGTAATACATTTAAAAAGAAATTGATTATTAATAACTAGGCAAATTGGAAATCATGCAAATGGTTTGATTCAGTTCAGTTATATTTTCAAAAGATTCCCTTTTATTAAGTTTCACATGTGTGCAGGGGACGGAGGAGGGGAGCTACACACAGAAATCACGTTTGCGATTATTATGCACCTTTGCGATTTGCTAATTGCGTGGTTTGCGTGGTTTCAAAACCGAAATCGCGATTTCGGTTTAAAAACGATTAATTGTGCAGCCCTACTAGTGTCCCTATTCTGGGCCATTGGCCAGGCATTGGGCAGACGGACAAGTCTCTAGGATTTGGACAAACTATGTGCCTGTCGTTTAATTTAAACGCTGTTGTTTGTCCTTGTATCCCTGAATGGTCCAGATGGTTCTCAAGCGTCCCAGCCTCATCGGTGGGAGAATAACACAGCTGGCTCCCAGAGAGGGAGAGAGGGAGAGAGAGTGAGCGAGAGGGAGAGAGGTCAGAGAGAGAGAAAAGGAAAAGAGAGAGAAGGGGGTCTTGGGCAGATACTGTATATCAGTAGTTCAACCTTTTCAGGCAGCGACACCCCGAAATAATCAAATGTGAACTGGGGACCCTCCATCCTGACAAGAACTTGGAATTGTAGGAGTCGCATTACATTTTGTTTGACTCTGTTCCACAGATAAATATTGTGAAAATAGCAGAAGCTCACAACGCTTCACGTTGCATGAGAGGCATTATGAGATTGTAGATTGGCTAATTTCACAGTTTTTGCCTCTCTTAAATTATTTGACATGGTTTTTTTTCTCCTTTTCTTTTAGGAATTAAAAAGGTCTTAAAAGTCCTTAAATTATCACTTCATACCCCCCCCCCCCCCCCTCCACCGAAATAAGTGTCCCGGATACACCACACGTATGCCCGTGTGCCTCGGTGTTCTCTGTGTGTGTGTGTGCGTGCATGCGTGCGCATTACCCAGGTCAGTGTTGGGGCCGGCGAGCAGCTGTCTGAACTTGTCGAGGCGGGAGGCCTCTCTCTCCGTCATGGCGGGCGTGCCTGACGTGTTCTGGTCGGCTATGCGGGCCACCATGGGGATCGTGGGCCGATGGGGCAGAGAACGCTGTCTGTAGAGAGAGGCGCGCTCACCTGCATCTGGGGACAGGTCACAGACCAGAGAGCGTTAACAACAGACAACACACACGCAGTTTCATGTACACCATTTCCTACCTTTGTTAGTGTTCATTTTTAGAGCAAGTTTTGACTTAGTTTTAGTCATAGTCTTTTGAATAAGTTTTAGTCTAGTTTTTTTCTCAAATAAATATCATAAGATTTCTGTCGACTAAATCTACAAGCTAACAATGTGTGAGCTTGCTATTTTCAGAGCTCAACACCCGAGCGCAACCGAACATGAAATGTCTTGTCTTTTAGGTGTACTGGATCCCTTCACTAGTCCCTAACATTTTAGTCTAGTTTTTATTTGTTTATTTGAACTGTATTCAGCATAAGTAGTAGGGCAGTTGAAGAACATACTGCAGTGTACAGTATACAATACATGCATTTTTCTCTCCTTTTTTTCCTTTAATACCCAGTAATAAAGCAAAGATCAGATGCTACGGTGAACTTTGGGATAACACTTAGGACTTGACACGAAACAACACTCAACAATCCCCATACGCTTCCTCCCTCATGGGTCTTTAGTCCCTTCTAATTTCACCACATAGACATAAAAAATATCCTAAGAGAAAAAGTTAATTATAAAGTCAGTGAAATCCACAAAGGTACAAGAAAAACAAGAGAGAAAAATTAAATAAAGCAATCACAGATTGAGGGGCCTCTATACAGCACTTTCACTTGTGCCCAAAGGGGCGACTGACACAGGCCTGGGTATGCAACCCGGCTTGGCTGAGATCTTTGTAGTTGTTTTAGTGCAGCTTCCATCAGTGTTAATTTAACTTTAAAGTGTAAGAATGGACCCACAGGTCCAGTTTTAAACTGTATGAGGCTGAAGAACGGCTGGCTCCAGTCAACTTCAGTGGATAAATACAAGTTAAACCGTTATGCCGCAGTCGTATTAATGTGTATACATTTTCATGAGAGCAAATATAAAACAAGGCAAAGTGTTCTTGCTGCTGTTTTGTTTGCACAAATGAAAATAAATTAAAGCCAGTAAGGAGAGGTTATTTTTTAAAACAGGGACTTTAAAACATAATTCATTTTTATGACTTATTTAATTAACTTGTGTGTATCACTATGTCTGCGTAACCCTAACCGTACGAAAAAACAAATGAAATGGACATTTCCAAATAAGAAAACATAGAGAAAGTTTGCCCAAGTATACTGCATGGAATGCACACGTGGAAAATGTTCTGGGTTTTTCGGGTCGGGTGTGTTCGCGCGATTCTAACTCAGTTAAAAAAGAACCATCTCCTTCCAACTGTGCCTAAGCGAGAGAACGACAGTATTCTAAACATGAGTCACGTTGTTGAGAAAAGAATTCCTCTGCAAAAAAAAAAAAAGAAAAAAAAAGAAAGAAATCATAGAGCGGCGGCCAGATTTTAAGGGGCGGCGGGCCGCCACTCCTTAATGCATATAGGGAAAGACTGATTGTACATTCTCAGAGTTAAATCAACACTGAGGATTTTACAGTATAGCTTGAGAGTCGCAGAGCTAAAAAATCCTATCAAAATGGGGGTCTGTAGCCTAATGTATATAAAACTGGCGGTCCTTGAAATGAAAAAGTTTAAGAATCACTGTCGCAGATGACTGCCAGAGGCTGGTAGCAGTCCCTTGGACACTGCCTCTGTGTGTGATAGCGACACAACTGTCCTAATGGAAGCCTTTGTCAGTTTCATTATCTAATAAGACTAGGGACAACTGTGTGTCCTTTCAACTCCAGCCCCTACAGCAGGGGTCTTCAACAGGGGGTCCGGGACCCCTAGGGGATCCTCAGAATTACTACAGGGGGTCCTCCTTTAAGTGATAGAAAGTGTATTTCTCCTTTTTTATATTAACCACTTGAACCCTAGTGTCCATATTCTGAGAACTTTAGCCAAAAATAGCAGAACTATAAGCTCGGCTATTTTCGGCAAAGAGGTTTGGTGTAGAGGGGAAAAAGAGCAGACTAAGTAGTACAGAGTGAAAGGTCAAGTTTATAAAGTATTGACGGTTCAAGTTATATCTGAAAACACAAATTGACATGAATCCAAAATACACAGATGATTGTGCCGTCAAACGATGAAACTATTACTACTATTACTACTAATCTATGATAAGGTTGTGGGGGTCCCTGCTTCATCTCTCTCTCAACTAAGGATTCCTTGGCCTGAAAACATTGAAGACCCCTGCCCTACGGAGAGGAGAGGAGAGGAGAGGAGAGGAGAGGAGAGGAGAGAACTTGGCACTGGTACGCTAGCAAGTCAACCATCTCTCTATGAACATAACAAGGACTTGCCTGAGGGCTCAGTTCTGTCTGCATTATCTGAAAGCAACAACAGGCAGAAAGACACACAAACAATGGACATACAGCCTCACTCTTAAGTGATTATTCAACTCTGAGAGTGTACAAATGTAACCCAATGGGAACGTGAGGGTCCATTTGGTAATATTTGCAGTTTCATTCACACCGAACTATTTATTTTTGGATTAACTCATTCACTACCATTGACGAGATATGACAGGATTATTTTGTAAGCCCCCGCTACCATTGACGAGATATGACCGTTTTATTTTTAATTCCATTTAACTATGGTGCTATGGCGATGGTGCACATGCACATCTGCCCTAACCGGATCCAGTTTGAACCGGGATAAATATATACACTGTATGTAATATGACATAAACGTAAGGTGCAGTAAAGTAATGTAATTCAGGGTTGTCATGGATGAAAACACTATTTAAAGGGCTGCCCCGAGTCCAAAAATGGATTAAAGGTGATGTGCTGCAATGCTGACCTTTAGGCGAGCTGATGGGAGCGTCGCTGTGGGACTTCACCATGTGGCTGTCGCCCGGGAGGCCGCCGGGGTCGGACGCAAACGAGGCGTCGGGGCCGCTGGTCTGCTGTCCCTCTTCCCTCCCTCTGTCCTCCACCTCCTCCTCTTCCTCCTCTTCGTCTTCCTCCTCCTCCTCTTCCGCCTCTTCCTCCGCTTCCTCCTCCTCCTCTTCCTCTTCCTCCTCCTCCACCTCATCTTCCCCTTCCCTCTGCTGGGGCTCCATCAGGTCATCCAGTCTCTGTCTCTCTCTGCTGTGGTTCTCTATGACCTGCACGGTGGTATAAAGTAACAAAGTACATTTACTTCTACAAGTCGGGTTCTGAGAACCTCACTGAACACACCAGTGTTGATTTTGACAGCAAATTTTGATTTAATTTAATTACATTTTAGTCATAATTTAGTTGTCTGAAGTGTTTTCGTTTTAGACTAGTTTTAGTCAACTAAATATAAGATTTTAATCAACTGAAGCTGCAGTTTTCAGAGCGCAACATCGGAGCGCAACCAAACATAAAATGACTTTAGTTTTACTGGATCCCTTCTGGATCCCTTCTCCACTGGGTCCATTTCATCATAGTTTTAGTCGTCAAAATCAACACTAGAACACACGCACAGTTCACTTAGTTCTGGTAGTCGAAAAGAGCAGCAAGAAAGCTTACTGTGCCACCGCACTTGACAGTGCCACTGCGTTTGTTATGGAGGGTTTGTATTCAACTGCTTTTGGAGAGACAAGAATTACAAGAGCCTACAGCTCTGCTGTTATGCAACCGTTAGGAGACGCCATTGATGTTCGTTTGAACTTATTTTCTTTGAGAACATTTTCTTTGGAGCTTGCAGAGGATCACTGAACTGAAGAGGGATTGGTGGGCGGAACGTATTTCCAACGAAATGGTCACACTCAGGATGTAACCATCAGTATCTATTAAGTAACTGATATACAGTATAGGGGTGCAACCGTTGTTCGAACGAATCGATCTAACCATTTCTAAAACAATTGATAAATCGACAGTTTCAGAACATAAATGATTAACAATCAATCTATCCCTATTTTGGGCACGTCATTATAGCAAAAACTATCCAATATACAACTGTCCGATCTACAAGCTCATAACTAAACATGTTGCATCACGATGTATTTTGAGCTTGTACATCGAATATTTAAACAATTTGTTGGCACCAGACCGTTGTATGACAAAGTATAGAATAACACTTAACTCATTTAGTGCCACCCCTTTCACCACTAGAGGGCGCCCAGTGGCCAGAGAAAATCCCATAGAGATATGCTGGTATATGCAGAAGCCCTGCAGCCATGACTTGCCTGAACACTTTCCTTTGTGCATGACTGCATGTACAGGAAGAGGATGAAGTTAGCTTGAAGTTAGCTATTGGCTACCAAGCATTTTAGAAGCCTTATTTTCGTCAACTTAGCCATGATTAAACCTTGCACACCTCATGCATGGGAAAAAAACAGAGAAGAATGAGCTCTGAAAAATCCAATGCAATCCTGGATTGCATTGGAGTGGATTTGTGCAGTTTGTTCACAGCTTTCAAACAAAAAAATCCGATTGGAAATCCGTTCAGGCATTCTTGAGATAATCGCCCTTATGTTTTACATGTAATGTAAACAAAAATGGCTGCCCTGTATGTTAGATGGGGTTGTATGGGGGTGGAACATGCAAAATCGCGATTGAAATCATGTTCACCAGATTTGATGGGGTCCAAAAAAAAAAAAAAAAAATTCAAAAAAAATTTTTTCAAAAAAAAAAAAAATTTTTTTTTTTTTTTTTTTTTTTTTTTTTTATATCCCGAACTTGTTCGGGATAGGCACCCTGTGATACGATCATATATCCCGAACTAATTCGGGATAGGCACTCAATGAGTTAAGTGGTTAAACAATTAATTGATATACTGTATATACACATTTCAAAATTATTATTCGATTGATTGTAAACGTAATCGAGAGAATAATCAATAAGAAAATAATCAATGATTGCAGCCCTAAATGTGATTGTGGGGTATTCCATCACCTTATTGGCCGTCTCCATGACGACCTCGATGTTGAGGTTCTGCGCCGCCATGGCCAGGAGCTCGTCGTCGTCGTCCCCGACATCCCAGGCGTCGCTGGTGATGCTCTCAAACTCCTGGAAGGTGGTGGCCTTCTTGGGTTTGCCTGGCGTGGAAGCCGGGGGAGGAGGCTTGTTACCCGCTTTGATCAGGCTGGATGACAGAGAGGATAGTTCCAGTGTTAGAGGGATATTTCAATTTCAAATAAAATAAACATAAAGAATATTAAATAAAAAAATGAATGGCGAAATATCACATATTAGAAGGACAATATCAGTCACCAAACCCAAGGACGGGTGTTTTCAATTAATCTGTCATGGTTAAAATGGAGTCTGAAGTAGGGATGGGACGATACGATGCAGAGCTGCATATCCGGGACCACTTAAACCCTCTATAATTGATAAAAGGTACTTATAATATACGTACTTGATACAGTATTTTTTTCACTCTCTATCAAATGGCTTGTAGATTAGGGATGTCAGCGGTTAACCGGTTAGCCGACCGTTAAAGGAACTGGTTGGAATAGTGTGTTCCTTCCACACGCTACGTCCAGCAGGGGAAACTCTCCCCTGTCGGGTGAAAAGAAGCAGCTTGGACTCTCATGCATAGAAGGAAGCATGAGGTCGGTTGCTCACCCCAGGTTGGCAGAGGGAGGGTAGCACCCAGGAAAATAGCATATCTACAAGTGAGCTAATCGATATAATAATCGCTTATAATCAAATATAAAAAGAAAATAATCAAAAGTCGCAGCCCTATCTGGACAGAGGTGTCTCATCACCAACATTCATCTCAGTTACAGTATAGAAGATATTTTAATTCTGCGCACAGTGTGCCTTTTTTTACTGCATATAATGACAAAGAAAACTCGAGGAGATGAAACACGAGACGCCAGTGCCTTTTCAGTCCAGTTCTCCACTTCAAAAACAGATCGATGGATGGAAACTAAATAAATAGCAGGTTTCGGACACCTCACTAAAAAGACAGCTTTTTCACCGGGCTGTTTCATCCTTTGTGCAGTGAGGGCTCCTTGACTTCATGCTGGGATAGAGACACTACAATAAAAGGAAATTCAATTAAACTCAACTCAATTCCTTTTCGGTGGTGAGAGAGAGGGGTTTGCACGGAGGGAATAGATAGAGAATTGTGTTGCAGTTTTTGTTATGTTCCACCACAAAGAAAACGATTACCATGACAAAAGACAGAGGCGAGTTCATATTATTAGACTTCTCTTCTTGTTTCAAAACTTCAGTGAGGGGGAAGCAAATGAAACATCTGTGGACATCCACCATTAAATATTGACTGGCATAAATAATAGGATCATTTCTGAATTCTCAAATTGTCTGATGTTGTGTATCGCTGTGTTGTTTTTGTGTGCGTGCATGTGTGCGTGCGTGTGTGCGTGCGGGTTGAATGACATGGGCATAATTTCATATCAATATTTAGTGCGCTAGGGGCAGTTGACATTTTTTTTTGGGGGGCAATAGATATTTCTTTCTTTCTTTTTTTGTGGAGCCCGAGGTTCGTCTCAGACTATTAGCATACATTTTGGGGCCCGGCCCGGCCGGGTAGGATCAGGTTCGGGCAGAATTTGAGAAATCTAATC
Source organism: Nannobrachium achirus (assembly GCF_963921795.1). Lineage (NCBI taxonomy): Eukaryota > Metazoa > Chordata > Actinopteri > Myctophiformes > Myctophidae > Nannobrachium > Nannobrachium achirus. The sequence continues at coordinate 30,667,423 of NC_137830.1, read as the reverse complement.
TACAAGCTCACTGTGTGATGCATTGTGAGCTTGTAGATCAGGTATATTCACCATTTTCAAACACTTTTGAAAAGCCTTGACAACAATGACATAACCAAAAATAGGGTTGAAGTGGTTAAACAATAATCTTATAAATGTATATAATTAAAAATATATATATGATTAATTTTCCTCTCTTTTCCACTTGGCCCCCAATTTAAAAACCTGTGTGGAGCATAGCCATCCCAGAATAATGGAGGACGTTGCAGTAGCAAAGGAGGGACCAACTATATCAATGCTGTGATTTGCTTCCATTTTAGCCACAAAGAGCATTAATGAGGTCAAATACCCTTCGGTTGATAATAAGGCCTGGCCCACATTTTCAGATGGCATAACATTCAATGAAAAGTCAAACAGCCAGGCAAACTATGTACAGTCATCCATCACAATGGGGTGCACGGGTCTCTAATCATGAGTCATCAGACAATGAAGTGTTGCAATAGCAGGATTTGTAGTGGATCCCCCAGGGGTAATTACTTCTCTGCATTAACCCAGCTCAGAGGGAGCACACAGGGGATCAGTTGAAGGTTAAGTGTCTTGCTCAGGGGTACTTAACCCCCAATACTTTAATTAATACTACTACAATGTAAAATTGTCAGTGTTAATTCAACTCTGAGTGTGCAGAACAACTGGAACAAATGTTTCATTTGTACACGTTCTGAGTTGCAAATGGATAAATTAACTGTTTATACCGGTATATAAAAACCGACATCCTTATATGGGCAAGAATTGTCCTAAATTAAACTAGCAATTTATGTTTATTTATTATTATTATTATTATCTTTTTTTTAATATTTGTTTTTTAACAAGTACAGTCAAAGCCTTACAGCATAAGATAAATAAACAGTGATTTAAGAAACATTTCTAATGCAATTTACAATTTAGGCATTTAGCAGACACTCTTAATCCAGAGTGATTTACAATAAGTTAATACATCAATATATCAAATGCATAGAAATAGTAATCTAAGAAAGATTTGGGTAGACCAAGCACTTATTCAGTAAAAACTATAAAAATCATATAACATATAAAAAATGCTATCTAAACTGCATGTATGGTCATTGAGGGTAGGCAAGTGCTACGGTAAGTGTTATGGGCTATGGGGGAGTCTGAAGACCACAGGGGAAGCTTGGGAGTGAGTCTGTAGTTCTAAGTGCAATGGGGAGTTTTTCCACAGTGTGGGGGCGGTGACATCACTTACGCATCCTTTGTATCTTTACCCCCAGCCTATTGCCAACCTGCCCGGAGGAGTGTCAATGCTCAAGCGTGCTGTATTGACGCTCACGCCGCTGAAACACTAGAGGGATTAATATACCAGTCCAGTAGGCTACATGAGTCATTATTTCAACACTAAGTACAAACAATCAGAAGGTAAAAATGGATCACTCTGCAATAGTTAATAGTTGTCAAACTGTCCAAAGTCAGTTAAACTCTGAGACAACCAGAAATAAAAGAATATTCTTGACAATAGGAGGCAAGTGCTGTGTTGTGAATATAGGCGTATTGACCATTAGTACATGCATTATGTGCACAATCTTTTTATATAATATAAAAATCAACAACTGGGCAGTGTTTAAGATTTTGAAAGTCAAATGTCATTTCTGCCTCGACATTCCAAATGACACTGATGAAGGCTGGATAGCCAAAACATCTGGAGGCAATACAGAAAGAACTGTTAGATTTTCAGAAGTAGAATCAGCTTCCTTTTGTCACATCACATGTTTACAGGTGGCTGCGACCCGCTTCTCTTTAGAGCTGTTGAAAGGCGGCCGCAGGAATAGAAACAACTTTATTCATCCACAATGGCGACTGGCGAGTGCCTCTCAGTTTAGTGTATTTATGTGAAAATGTATGTTGCACAGCCAGAACATTCCAACAACGGTGTTAAGACCGCTTCACAAATACAAATGGAGCTGCTTGACACTAGGCACAGTGGCGATGTGGAGAAATTAAGTTACTCTCATTCACGCAGCCCCACACACGCACAGGCTGGTAGAAATAGAGAAGGCTCTGTTTGTACCAGTCTGTTTACGTAGGCAGAAATGTTGCAACGTCATTTTATAAGCAGTATATATATGTTACAGTATGTTTGGGTAACTCAGGACGTTCATTGTAAGAGCGCTTGTTTTGACGTTCACCACACACTAATCACCAACAGATGGCGACGACAGCCCATAGACAGCCATTCACTAGTGCAGGCGCTGACGTCACTCGTTTGCGACTCTTTCTTTATTTACTAGCCTAGCTGGGCGGTGTTTAGCCATTAGCTTAGCCAATAGCTTAGCCATTAGCTTACTATGAGCGTTTATCGTGGGCTTTAATATAACGATTGCATTCACCACGGCTTCGTAACTTCGCGGCCACTCGCGCCTGCGGCGCTCGGGGGCGAAGAGCAGGACCAAGGTCCGCTGGCCTTCGCGCCGCTTGCAATGTCGTGGACAATCGAGCGGCTCCGCCTGGAGCACGTTGTTGTGGACGACCGCTTGTTCCGCCCCGTGCGGCACCACGAGTGCTCCGTTTCTCGACCGTCCTGTTTCTCTAACAAACCGTGACATATATATAGGTCCTTAGTACACACACACACACACACACACACACACACACACACACACACACACACACACACACACACACACACACACACACACACACACACACACACACACACACACACACACACACACACACACACACACACACACACACGGGATGATATGTAAACAAATGAAGAGCAATACAATCACTTTATAACTCTAACCTTGTCTCATCTCCCTGCATATCCTGATATCAGACTAAAGACTGAATGCTCCAGTCTGACAGTGCCTCCACTCTTAGCAATTTCCAAGGGGGGGAGGATTCAATTATCCCAAACCAATCACTTAACATCAACATACAGTACCTGGTGGTCTGGGTATAAACTGTGTAGTTTGGGCCATTCATCAATTGAATAAACAAACATGTTTACACATTATTGAAATATGTGTGGTACATTTCGAGTGCACGAGGCAATGGCAGTGCCTTTAGATCCCACAGCCGGAAGCGACGGTCACCTGTACATGTCACAGTGACTGATCCAGTCAGTGAACTGTCTGTGTTTCAGCTTAACACTGAACAAACTGGTGAATGAAGTCCTCTCAGTGGATTGGGCAGTCTGGACCCAATGTGTTATCATTAAAGGGAGTTTCACTTTCAAAAAAACTTTTGGTAATTTTATCATCTAATCAGGCTTTTATGAACACCCTGGCCTGGCCCTGAACAGATTTTAATTTGCTTGATTGAATATTTAGATATTTTATGTAAATGTTACCAGGCCCAGGGCCTCTCCCCACACACACACATTGTAACTTCAAACTTCATTTTAACCATGATAGATTCATTAAAAACACCCATTATCTTCTTCTGGTGACTCATATTACCCTCCTAATATGTGAGCAGGCCGTGTTTTTTCGATAACTTTTTTCATTTATTTTTAATAATAATCTTTTTGTATTTCATTTTTTCCATTTTCCCAAATAATTATTAAAAATAAATGAAAAACGTATTACGTATTAGGAGGGTAGTATGAGTCACCAGAAAAAAATAATGGGTGTTTTTAATTAATCTATCATGGTTAAAATGGAGTTTGAAGTTACAATGGGTGTGTATGTGGAGAGAGGCCCTTCCACTGCTCCCTGTTGAAAGTGGAATATCCCTTTAAACAACTCATCTTAAGAGTTGTGCCGATTACTTGGGTGCCCACTTGCATTGCCCTCATGGCCCACAGGTTGGGAATCGCTGAGCTTAGCTACAGTACGTAACCTCAGCCTATAAACACCTGGGTGATGACTGACTGCTTTCTGGGGCCGTGATTATTACAATAATAATCCAAAGTGAAAATAAAGCCAAACCTAAGAGCAGCAGGCTTCATTTCCTTAAACCTATCTGCTTAGAAATCAATTAACTGGATTTTCAGGAAGGTTCAGTTCCTTTATGAGAACAGTACAGGCCTCATAACAAAGAACTGAAAGTGTAATGCTACAATGGAGCAGCCTTATGAAAGCCTTATAGCCTTGTAAAAAACAGATTTTAACAGGTCATACATAATGTATTACTAGCCATTGTCCACACAGCCATAGCCATAGTAGAATCATCCGTCAAGGAAGATATTCAATCTCCTGGCAGAGAAACGATGCACTGACAAACCAAACAAGGTGCTTAAGAGATAATCTGCGCCAGAGGGATTATTCTAACAATTAAACAGACTGGTGCACAATTACAAGCCATAGCTCAAATGCTTACTAGTGTTGAGCTAATTTCTGAAATGAGAGAAATATTTACACACAAAGCAACCTACTGGCCCACTAAAGTGGAGGAACCTCCGAATGCACTGTCAACAGGATGAAAATACATCATTTAAATGTGACTTACTTTGCATGGAGCAGGGGATCGAAGGGTGGATGCTGAGCACCGTACACATGTTGGATGCTGTGGACAGACAAGAGGAAGAGGAGTAAGTGGACCATATTCAGTAAACTCAATGGTAGTTCGACGCTTTGCCTGAAAAGCTCTGGTAGTCTGCAACAACACCAGCTATCACTGTCGCACCCTAAAACGACAATGCAAATTGAAGACAACACCAGTTATGACTGTTGCACCAAAAGTTCACACTCCCTGCCTTTTATGAAGAAAAGGCAAAGTGCTAGGACTAGAGTACTTTTTCTGCTGAATTTTAAATTGGAAAAGTGGCGATAGCGTGACATTCTTACAAATTACATGACATAATCAGTTCACACTAGCGTCTAGCGCTGCATCCGTCTGTATTTTATAGATCAGTCTTACTAACTATAGTATAGGCTATGAACTAGAGTAAGTCAACAGAAATTCAGAGCATATTGACTGCACCAGACGGTGGTCTTCAACAGGTGGTCCGGGATTCCTAAGGGGTCCTCAGAGTTACTACAGCTAAATCTTTGTGTGATGGAAACTTAGTTTTTTACATTAACCACTTGAACCCTAGCATCCCAATTCTCAGGGGTTTGGTGTAGTAAGTACAGGTAGGGGCACTGAGGGTTTAAGTCCAACACGACGATACACAACACCAGTTATCGCTTTCACACCATGAAACAACACCAGTCACCTGACTGAATTCTATATTGACCATTTTTTAGATACAGGCAGTACAACAAGTTAAAAACACTCCATTGCGGTCCATTACATGTTCAACACAAACAACTGGACAAAACAACAAAACAACAAGACTGCAACAAAAACAATCTCACAACGATAGTTATCACTGTTACACCACCATGAAACAACACCAGTTATAACTGTGTTATCACTGTTACACTAGCCACAAATTGTTGAATCTAGGGTTGCAATACCTCCCATAGGCAGTCAATGCATCAAAACAGTTTTTTGCTATCTGAACATCAAACTCACCAATATTGGTACTGTATGGACAGCTTGGAGTATCCTCTTTCTATCTGCAAAGTGTTTGTTTCATAAAAACCTAGTGTTGTCAAAAATATCGATTTATCGAAAAGTATCGATTTTGAATATAGTATCGATTTTCAATATGACTTTTCCATAGTTTCAATAATATCGATAATATCGATAATATCGATAATATTGATCAGTTTTTACCTCTCTCGTTGGTTTACACCAACATTCATTTTATGTGTGTCCTTCCTACTTTGGCTTATTCCTAGTTATTTTAAAGGCCTATTTGTACTTAGAATGTGAAAAAATCAAAGGCAGGCCTTTAAAAAGTGCACTACCATCTACCTCAAGAAGTTCTGTATTTTTTGCACTGAAATCGCTTTGGTTGCGTGGTATCGAAAATGGTATCGAGTATCGAAATGTTTCAAAATATTGTATCCAAGTTAGAAATCCAGTATCGTGACAAGCCTAGCGTAGACATGTTATGAGTTATATCTGTCAATACATCCGAGAACGAAGACATGTTTTTGAAGCACTCGTCTTCTATAACACCATGTCCCGCTGCCTCCTGCATTATATAACATTTAGAACCAGCAGGTACACAGGACCGCAGAGTGACTTCCCAACGGGGGCTTCCAAACTCCAGCACTTAGAAAAAAAATCTCTCACTTTGCAGATAGAAAGAGGATACTCTAAGCTTTCCATACAGCCCCAATATTGAATTAGAGTTTGACATTGTTTAATACAATCAGATAGCAAAAAACTGTTTTGATGCATTGGCTGCCTATGGGAGGTATTGCAACCCCAGATTCAACATATTAAAAAAAATATATAGTGTTGCAATTTGCAGCTACTGTTACACCATAAGACAACACCAGTTGAATCACTGTTATTACACCATTAGACCAGGGTTTCTCAAAGTGGGTACAGTCAGTGGCACCCTAGGGTGCTGTGAGGTAAGTCCAGGAGTGCCTCAGAATACTTTGATAATAAATGGAATTTGGCAATATCACCTCAGGTTAACCACGTCTACTTAGTAAAACGGACCTGAGTTGGACTGTACTTGGTGTGATCTTTTTCAGCCAACAGTACATCAAGTCTCCTCACCAAAAATAGCAGATCTACAAGCTCACTACAGGTCAGAACAATGTGACGCGTTGTGAGCTTCTAGATTTTTGGTGAATGATCCCCCCAGAATAGGGATGCTGGGGTTAAAGTGGTTAAATGCCAAGTTCATTTTCGATCTGTCCTATAATGGAAACAGAGGTTCTCTCAAGTTGTCCTTGTGACATGCATTACTGTATTGTATCTTATGGGGAAAGATGTTATTTGACATAAAGGTAAGGTACTGTACTGAGCCCCAAAAAAAGTTTAAGAACTACTGCAATAGATAACACCATTTGAATCAATTAAAGATATGCCAGGAACCCCAATATAAGAGAAGAGCTTTGCGGCTCAAGCAGTGATTCTCAACCATTTTCATTTCAATGACCCCCAGTTTGACATGCATTAGGCTACGGACCCCAATTTAATGGCATTTCTATCTCTGGGACCTCAATTTAAATTGTAAAATCAATGTTAACACAGTGTATACAAATGATTACGTTTGTGTTACAATGGTTACAAATGTGTACAAAATGGTTACATTTGTACAATGCTTGTTTCAATGGTTAAAAGTCAGGGTCCATTTGGTTCATTTTGTACGCTCTCTGAGTTACAGAGATACAGACCCAAGGGTTCCTAGAAACTATCATTTAGCTGGGGACCCTTTGGAACTCCCTCAGGGACCCCTGGAGGTCCATCGACCCCACTTTGAGAACCACTTCAACACCAGTTGAATCACTGTCATTACACCATATTAGACAACACCAGCGTGTAACGCCATAAGACACGCGTGGTGACAAAGTAAACACCGTCATTCCGGTGTAATAACATGCAATGAAAACAATGCATGTCGCCGTGGCGAGTTGTGCTGCTGTCATTAACGCCAACTGACTGTTAGCTACCCTGAGCTATTCGGGATGGACCCAGTTAGCGTTTAGCCAGTTAGCTTCCCCACTGGGAGGAATGTAAACATAAAACTAGTGTCTCTGTGTGCAGTTGAGAGGGAGGAGGAGGGCATGGGGTCTTTGTATATTCGCGACCTGGAGTCGTTAAGGTACACGATATGCTGTGGTTGTTGTGATTTAACGCGGAGAAAGTCGGCGAGGATGAGGGGGAGAAGTTCGCTGCGTTTCCCCCCAGCAGAACCAGGGAGAGAGAGAAGCTAACAGCGGCTAATCATGATGCTAACGGAACACGTCACTGACCTGCCGGGAACCTTGGCCGTGTTCCGTTTCCAGAACTGCTTCTTGCCTCCGTCCGTCGACATGACGATGTCCAGGACGCACACGACCGGCCGCGGCTGGCTGTACCGCTGTCCTCTACGCTGAAAAACGAAGTGTTTGTTATTTACACCTGCAGCTCCCAGCCTCCGAGCGGCACACAAGTCAGAGAGCTGCCATGTTGGACATGTACGTGACGAGCGTGCCCCGTGATTGGCCCGCGTGGACGCTTACGCCATTCGCCGTCGGCCAATCACAAGTGAGGCCCGCTGGCTGGCTCCTCGGCTGCTGTGCGACACCCTCCACAGTATGATGATGGCTTGTCAGCAGCATATATGGAGCTCTGGTACGTTATCCACAGAGCTTTACATTCTTCCACTGATAGCCAATGGTGGATAAAGTTTGCCTACTCGGTAGTTAAGTGTGCCTGCTATGCAATAGCAGAACACTTATTGTAATCCGCCATACTTAAGTCGGTCGGTCGGTCGGTCGGTCGGTAATGTTCTTGCAAATTTCGGCACGTAATAAGTGCCGCACAATTTACGCCACCACCGCAATATATACATCAAAACGTGCGGCTCGGCCGGGAATGGTGTGCTATTACTTTTCTTTCCGATCCGCGTTACCATTGCGACGTAATTCGCAAAAAACGACGCCAAAAAACCCCATTCACTTAGAATGGGGGAAATTTCGGCACGTAATAACTGCCGCACGATTTACGCCACCCCCGCAATATACACATCAAAATGTGCGGCTCGGCCGGGAATGGTGTGCTATTACTTTTCTTTCCGATCCGCGATACGATTGCGATGTAATTCGCAAAAAACGACGCCCAAAAACCCCATTGACTTAGAATGGGGGACTCCGAAAAAAACCCAGAAACTTTGGCGCCACATAACTCTGCCGTACTTTTGCCTAGCAACGTGATTTAAACTTTAAAATGCACACACAACTTTGGTCTTTTTCCAGCCAATAGGGATGAGCTGTAATTGATTAAGCCCCACCCCCTCTATAACAGGAAGTGCCCTTTGCCAAACAGGAAGTGCCTCTATAACTCATGAACCGTTTGTCGTACAGACTCGCGGCTGGTGGTGTCATACATTTTTTTTTTCTCAATTTTTTTTTCTCAAAAAATGTTTTTTTCTCAAAAAATGTTTTTTGCTCAAAAACTTTTTTTTTCTCAAAACATTTTTTTTTCTCAAATTTTTTTTTTCTCAAATTTTTTTTTTCTCAAATTTTTTTTTCTCAATTTTTTTTTTCTTAAATTTTTTTTTCTCAAAAAAATTTTTTTCTAAATTTTTTTTTTTCTTAATTTTTTTTTCTCAAATTCTTTTTTCTCAAAAATTTTTTTTCTCAATTTTTTTTTCTCAATTTTTTTTTCTCAAATTTTTTTTTCTCAAAAAATTTTTTTCTCAAATTTTTTTTCTCAAAAAAAATGTTTTCTCAAAAAAAGTTTTTTTCTCAAAATGTTTTTTTTTTCTCAAAAAAAATTCGCCATGGTAACGCGGATTGGAAAGAAAGTTAATAGCACACCATTACAAAAGACCCTTTATCTCATGATCCGTTTGTCGTACAGACATGTGGGTGGTGTCATGAAGAACCATAATGTTAAAGCTTATGCAAAAAATGCTAATGTTAAAAAATGTAACGCTAATGCTAACACCAACCGCTACACAAGGTTGCACAGACTTAGCGAGCTGCAGGCACACTTAAAATTTCTTAGAAATTTTCTTTTCTAGTTCAACTTATCTGAGTGAGTCAAAGTATAGATATATAGGCAGGCTACTCCTGGTCTAGCCTCGGGATCCAGGCATTTCTTGGATTTCATTACCTTGGAGTAGCCTAATAGGCCTGTTTGATCGATTCTAGTCTCTCAAGAACAGCCTCAGAGAAAGAGAGGCCGACCGATAGGTGTCGCCCTTTCTTCTTTGACGATGGGTTCCCAGATTGGATCGATTCTGACTTTTACTTTCTTAACATTGATATGCAAATATCAAAATCGATCAAATACATCAGATCTATGATAGTCTTGAAGACTACTCCGCTTGGTCAGACACCAGTAAGACTCCCTAAATAGGGAGATAAGTGACATTAGAAGGCAATGGTAGCCAATCTGGAGGGAATATGGGAAATGGGACAGATCCATGTTGATGACTTGACTTTAGAGATATAGATACTGTGTACCGCTTTGTGTGATTAGGGCAAAATCTGTAGGAGCAGTGTCCAAAAATGTGTTTTGGAAGAATGGGCCTCATGGTGGTAGAAGATGGCCATGTGAGAAATGAGTGTGTGTTCAAAGTTTGGCATCGATCGGGGCAACGGTGGCAGAGATATGAGGGGAAAGTGTGACGTGACAGACAGACAGACAGCCGGTGGAGGTTTTGATAGTATAGCTATAGGCTTCTCAGCTACAAGTGAAAAGTGAAAGTTCCTCAGTCAAATTTGTGCTTGAGTTAAAGCACTGGTCTGGAGTACTTGCTTAAAAGAAAATCACACCCAGTGTGAAGTGAGCTATGCTATTTATGAGTTAGTTCATTAACCGTCCCGCGAAGCTTGGCCAACGTGACCCTGGCCATGCAACAAACTTTGGGCGCTTTGTGCGAAGATGTAGGCCAGATGTAGGCCTACAGTATGTGACCCTGGACGTACAACAAACTTTGGGCACTTTGTGCGAAGATGTAGGCCAGATGTAGGCCAATGTGACCCTGGACGTACAACAGACTTTGGACAAACGGACAAAGCCAGATGTTGGAGCTTAGCTCCTTCCAGGAGCACCGCTCAAAAATATTAAAAAGATTTGTTTTCATATATATATATATATATATATATATATATATGTAGTATTTATTATATAATAATCAGTAATAGCTAGTGAAAATAGAACAAGCTCTCGTCACGTTGCATCATGTGAGCTTGTAGATAGGCTATTTTCATTATATTTGAACAGAACTCCATATTTGGCCATCAGTATGAGATGAGTACTTGAAGGTAAATATGACATCACAGTGACGTTATATTATATTATACACTTCATAGCCAGCACATACTGTGTCTTTGGGGACGGTATTTTACTGCCTCAAAAGTCCATATGATCTACGATACATCGCCCCTATCATCAAGTATCATCATGAAGGACCCGGAAATGACAGACAATACAGAACAAAATGAGGCAAAGCACGGTAACTCATCCCCCAGAATGTCAGAGCAAGAGGTGGAAATGGCTAAAAGTGCATTTGAAGCATTCACAGCTGGGAAATATGATGAGTCTCTGAAACACCTTGAAACCCTGCAGGGATTCAACAGAGAAGACTACAAGATCGCAATGAACAAAGCTATCGCAGAGTTTTACAAAAGCGGCCAAAGTACCACATGGACTTTGAGGCAGAGTCTTATGGCAATTAAGAACCAGGTTTGCACCGCGTTAGTGGAAGACACGGGCGGTTTAGATGACTTGGGAAGCAGTTGTCTAAATTTCAATCAAGCCATTATTCATTATTACACGCGACAGTACTCGGAGGCCATTTCCATTGGAGAAGAACTGGACCAGTTTATTATGGAGCCATTTGAGAAGTTTGCCCAGGCGGTTTGTTTCCTGCTGGTGGATCTGTACCTGCTAACATTCCAGCCAGAGGAGGCTCTCCGTCACTTGGCTGAGCTGGAGAAACTTGCTGTTCAAGGAAACAACAAAAATGACAAAGGAGAGAGCAACGTATCAAGTAAAGATGGAACAAACCAGAAGGAAGAGTGTATGGCTGTGACGGAGGCAGTCAAATCAAAGATACACCACTATAAAGTGCGAGCCTACATTCAGATGAAATCACCAAAGGAATGTAAAAGGGCTATTAAATATATGATGAACATAGCAGGGAATTCTGCACCCTCTCTCTTTCTGAAGAGTTACTTTGAGTACCTGAGTGGAAACTATAGAAAAGCTGTCAAGCTACTCAACAGCTCCAACATTGCAGAACATCCCGGGGCCATGACGACAGGTGAATCTGTACCATGCATGTTCTGGAACAACCTGGGCTGCATACACTTTGCAATGGGAAAACACAATTTAGGCATTTTCTACTTCAAGAAAGCCCTGAAAGAGAACGACCACTCTTGTGCACAGCTGGGGGCGAGTGGCAGCAATGAGCAGTCTAATGCTTTTGCAGGTATCCCCATGCATGCCCTACAAACCAACAAGCGCTATGAGCTGCTGCATAATTGTGGTATTCAGCTACTACACATCGGAAGGCCCCTGGCAGCATTTGAGTGTCTAAAGGAGGCAATACAGGTTTACCACTCCAACCCTCGACTGTGGTTACGGCTGGCAGAGTGCTGCATTGCCGCAAACAAGGGGGGTTTAGTACAAGAGAGCAAGGGTCTGCCGAGTAAAAAAGGCATAGTTGTAAGGCAGGTCTACCATCGTAATATCACCCTGGCCTCACAGTCTATCCAGAATGTTACTTATAGTGAAGGCCAGTCAGCAGCCATTCCAGTTGCGAGTATGGAGTTTTCTGCTATCTGTCTGCGGAATGCTCTACTTCTCCTTCCCAAACACCAACAGCAGGAAACCGATGCTGAGAACGTCTCCAAAGGTTCAAGACAATCTAGGAGCCCAAAGAGTGGCAGAGAGTACAGTGATACCTGCATTGGAAAAGACCAGGAGTCAGATAAGTTCCTGCCTGTAGCCCAGTCATGTCTTCTTGGACAACAAGAAGTAGAGGACCTCAGGTGTTCCATACTGGCCTGTAGTGCCTACGTGGCTTTAGCATTGGGAGATAACCTCATGGCCCTAAGCCATGCAGAAAAGCTCCATCGACAAACTAATGTCTCAGGGTCCCTCAAGTTTCTGGGTCACCTTTATGCCGCAGAGGCACTCATTTCCCTGGATAGGATCTCGGACGCCATCTCCCACCTCAACCCCAACAACATCACAGACGTGACACTGACCAGTGTACGGGACGAAGGATGGGACAAAGGGGGCGAGCCTGTTGAGTGTTCAGGGAAGCAGACTCCTCTGTGTTACCCCAGCAGTGTGAGCTCTGCCCGGGCCACGATGCTCTTCAACCTGGGAAGCGCGTACAGTTTAAGAAGTGAGTATGAGAAGGCCCGCAAGTGCCTGCATCATGCTGCCTCCATGGTGAACCCAAAGGAGATTCCTCCCGAAGCCATCCTACTGGGAGCCTATATAGAGCTGCAGAATGGGAACACACAACAGGCCCTGCGGATCATAAAACAGAACCAGCTCCTCCCCAAGTCACTCCAGACAGCTTCCCCGGACACACAGAAGTCTGTCCGGCCCATTCTACAGATGCCTTCATCCTTCACACAAGTCCAGGAAGCGCAAAGGAGATGACAGGTCATGCATGACACACTCTCCAACATCCAAACACACACACACACACTCACACCTCCTGAGTGTGACCACTTGGGAATCGGAAGGTTCCCGGTTTGATCCCCGGTGTAAATCTGTAATGCACATTGTAAAGCGCTTTGGATAAAGGCGCTATATAAATCTGACAATTACCATGAAATACTATTATGATGTTGTATAGCTATCTCCATATTTCATCCTATGCTTTTTTTTCCCTCCAAGAAAATCACCGATCCACAAGCTCACAGCGCAATGCAATGCAACATGTTGTGAGCTTGTAGAGCGGTTATTTTCATAAAAAAATCGCACCTGTGCGAAGTGAGTGCTCACTTTGCATGGTATCAAACACGACACACGTGCACATCTCCTTGTATGGGCTGTGACGTCAGTTAACTCCATACATGGAGATCCACGCACAAAGCCAGACGTATAGGAGCACCACTCAAAAACGTGCATATAATGACAAAATAAGGATGCCAGGTTTATCATGGTTATTATTATTATATACATACACTAAGTCTGTCTGGGTTTTCTAAATATTTAACAAATGAGAATTATTCTCCAGCAAAGTGAACCTGTGTTTTGTAAACTTTTTGACTGATGTTATCCGGGTTGTAAGGCTTGATATCATGGACAGTATAATGTCCAATCAGACACGATTGGTCATGCTTCGCTTGACATCACATCACACTGTATAATTCGTTGTTAACCTAATCTTGTTGGACATTATATTGTCCAAGATATCCAGCCTTGCAACCCGGATAACATCACTCAAAAAGGTTACAAGTTTACAAGACAGGATTGACATCAGAAGAAGAAGTGACAGAATATGTAATATAAATACAAGACAGAATTCAAGAAGGGAACTTTCTTCTATTTAACCCATGGATTACAGGCGTGCAAATGGATAGTTGGGCAGAGATCCAGTAGAACTAAAAGACTTTATTTTATGTTTGGTTGTGCTGCGCTCTGAAAATAGCAGATCGACAGATCATTGCGCTGTGATGTGTTGTGAGTTTGGTTAGTGTTAAGATTAGTTTAGGTGGTCGCACCACTCGGCACCTCCGCGCGTACCAAGCGAACAAAAAGGAGTGCTCCCTTGCTCCGGTTCAGCCAATCAACCGACTAGAGGTACTAGTGGAGAAGAGATCCAGTAGAACTAAAAGACAAGTTTATTTTATGTTTGGTTGTGCGGAGGTGCTGCGCTCTGAAAATAGCAGATCAACAGATCGCTGTAACACGTTGTTGTGAGCTTCTGGAACTTTTCAGATGACTAAAATATGACTAAAACTAAATGACTTTTCATTCAAAAGACTATGACTAAACTAAACTTTGCAGTCAAAATTAAGGGGAGATGAATAGTAGGGAGATTCAGCACAAAGTAGAGAGAGAAAAATAGACGGACCACAATGCAGTAGATGAACGAAACATACAAAAAGTACAATCTATAAATGGTTGGGGGGTGTCCACTGTCCACCACTTGTGTTCAAGCTAAATTGGGGTGTTTTCTACTTTAATGACCCTGGTCCCAGGCAATATACCCTGCTAGTGCTTCAATATACCCAATATACCCAAGTCATCCGCTGCCTGTAATAATGCTTAATAATGAAGAATTGTATAGCGCAAACTACTCTAAGTGCCACACATGGTGCAGATACAGAGATATACCTCAACCTTTGAGGTTTTCTTTGGGGGGCCACCAAATCTTTGTGCGAACTTTAACCCTCTCATCTCTATTCTGAGGGGAACATCGGCCAAAAATAGCGCTACGAGACGTTGTGAGCTTGTAGATTGTCTATTTCCGGCAAAGAGGTTTGGTGTAGAGGAAAAAAAGAGCAGACCAAGTACAGAGCCAAAGGTCAAGTGCTGGGTAAATGTCTGAAAAGTAATTTATGGATTAATATTACTAACATGAATCCAACATTTAAATAGATAATGTGTAAACAAATAAAAACATAAAACATTTACACAACACTGTTGAACTGCTATTGATCGATGAAATCTATGATAAAGTTTAATCTGCAACATGATTTTCTACAATATGTAGTGGTGCGTCCCTGCTTCATCTCTCTCTCTCTCTCAGCAAATCTTAGCCTGGAAAACATGCAGACCTCTGCTATAAACACAAGTAGAAGGATTTTAAGTTAATCCTTAATGACACAGGGAGCCAATATAGAACAGCCCAAGCTGTAAGGAGATATGCTCTCACCTCCCAGTTCTTGTCCGTAGCAGCAGAACTTTGCATTAGTTGGAGCCTCTCTATAGACCTCTTGGGGAGGCCAGTGCATTGCAGCAGTCAAGTATACATCCTGCTGAGATGAAAACGACCGCAACTTTGCATTGTTTCTGAGATGAAAGAAGGCCGTCTTGAGAGATAAAGGGGGGTATATTTCACCCATACCCCAGCCTAATGCTGAATCTGAAAAGCTTAGAAAAGATCGTTATCAAGGTATTGATTTAACTGTGAAAGATAATTGGAACAGAACATTATTACTTCTGTTTAACTTGGATTTTCTCTTTACCCATAATTCCCTGGTTCACATACTGTACAGTTACAGAAGCTGAATGTACTGGCTGGATGCCTGGATCTTTAGGGTGAAGCTTTTCCGGCACTGGCCAGGCAAGGTGAATCAATCACCTTGATTCAATCAATTCACCAAATTCTTTGTCAAATTGAATTGTCTTACTATTCTCCCCAGAACACTTTTAAATCAGCCATTAACAATCCATGTATACGTAACCTAATGGTAGCCTTTTGTCTCATCATCGCCAATGCATATAAAGCACCATACTAATTCAACACTCTTGATTTCCGACCATTCATTTCCATTTCAGACACTTTTGTATCCTAATTTGTTCACGTAAATGAAATATTCAGCCACTACCATGAACACAATGAAGTACTTTGAACAGCAGCAGCTTGTCCGTTTATCTGTGAGTGATGCAGTGCCTTTGAATCCCTTCTTGTTCCTCCCATAGCCAATAAACCTGCTATTTAGTTATTTGGCGGTGGGTTTGTGTGACAAGTCAGTCTGATGGAGTATTTTAAGAAAGTTCTCGGCTTAATGAAAACTTCATGGTGTTGCTGTCAGTTGTTCCTTTGAACAGTTTTCAGGAGTCAGGAAAAAAAAACAGTGATACACACTACACACAAACGGAATGTCTGACTATCACCCTCTCCATGACATAACACTTTGCAGACAGCCGCCCGAAATGCTTACTGGTGTACAGTACATCAATCCCTACGGGGCGAAGATTGCGTGGGTCTGGGAAGCGGATTTACGAGCAAAAAAAGTGGCCCTGCCGTTTCGCCGTAACTTCCATCTTGGTCTAGGTGATCGGTAGGTTCCTGTCAGTGGCTTTACATTAACATTTAAATAAAAAATCAGCTGCTGATGGTCGGAAAATAGATCTCTGCCGAAGCACCTGGGCACCCCTTCCCCTGCCAAGGCCGAGGGGGGGGGGAAGGCTGCGATTTGATTCGATGTTATAGCTGTCGTCCATCACAACCGACTCTGTAATGGAAAAGGGTGAGTGTTGATAAGCATGGAAATCGCAGACGCATTAATTATTCGCGTGGTGTAGCCGTATATGTCCTATTTTGTCTGGGGCTATATGCAATCCACAGGCAGTACCGCTACTCACCGTGGATGCAAAGAGTTTGGTGTAGCCCTATGTCATCTAGGGCAGTGGTTCCAAAACGTTTTAGTTCAAGGCCCCAAAGAGAAATTAGCCATTTGCCAGATTTTCAGTTGGGGGTCCATCCGTGGCCAAATGCATATTCATTTGGGGGTCCTTGACATTAAAAGTTTGAGAACCACTGGCCTATAGGTGGTGAGTAGTTATTCCTTTTTAACTCACACTCTTCTTTGGTTTCCATAGTTACAGAGCGTGCCAATCGTGCCAGGGAGCACTTGACGACGGAGGCAGAGCTGTAGAAATGTGATGGGTGTGTTTTGTTCTGCAAAGTAGCATAGGTGACGCCACAGGTTCAAAGTAGTACTGATCTGGGGGAACATTCGCCCAAAACAGCCGCTCTACAAGCTCACAACGGGTTGCGTTGTCACCTAGTACTATAGATCTGCTATTGGCAGCCAAAAATAGCAGATCTACAATCCAGGGTTTGGAGTCAGGCTGGTGCAAGCGGCATTTAGGGTTGAAAATAGCTTCTATAAATAAAATGTAGGCTTTAAAATAGATCTATTTCGGTATTTAAAGTAATTAAATTACTCCTAGCTAAATTGAATCACTGGAGGTACATATAAAGTATTCTGGCTCCTCTGTAAAGTTACTTAAAGCCTACTGACATGCTCCTCTGGCTCCGAGCTGACAAGTTGAGTTTGCAAAAAAGTGCAAAGTCACACTACTGCTATGGGACAGAGTTGGGAAAGAACTACTCAGGAATATAACTGTATTAAATATACATGAACAGGCATAACCTTCAACAGATTTAATAACGGTAATGAGAGGCTCTAGTTTGGCCAACTTGACACATTTCTTCTCCATTTCCTTAGCAAGGTGTATTTTTTTTAAGACCTAAGTCAGTATTTTTCACTGCTGCTACATTTTGCCAAACAATTGTCAACATAACTTCTAACTAAAACCAGAAGAGAACGTATTGCTCCTATTTTAACTTCCCTAATTTAGTACTGGTTGGACAAAATTACATTTTATTCATACAATTGTACATATTGCTGCTTTAAGCTCACACAAATGAAAGTTACAAAAGATAATCAAGAGCAGAGGGGGAAAAGGAAAATGTAAAATAACAAAACATTATGAAATATAAATTATGTACAATTAAATAAAATAATTACAATACTCCATAATCTTAAGACACTTCATGGCCTTGGCTTCTAATTACATTTCAGAATTATTAACCTGTTATGAGCCTGAGTGCAGCCTGAGGACCTCAGGCAGGACATTTACTGAAGTACTGTACCTAACTATAATATTTTGGTATTTTTACTTTACTGGAGTAATGTAATTCCAATTTTCTATACTGTCTCTGTCTCTGTCCGTGGACGGACATAGATGTAATTTATTTATGGAGAGGAAGGTATAGATACACATAATTGCTGGTGTGAAAAGTGTGCAAGCTCTCAATATTTGCAGTTACAAAGAGTAAGAATGTAGAAAGAAAGAAGAGAAAGAAAAGGAACAAGGACCAAGTCAAATAACGGGCAGGCAGATGTAAATCAACTATACAGATGAGTCTGGACAGACGTGGATGTAAACTGCAACTGGTTGGCAGAGGCATACAACTGTGATGCTGTATGACCATAGGGCAAGGGTCTTCAACGGCTTCAAGGTGAGGGCGAGACAAGTGGGGACAAAATTGTGTTGCAGATTCAACTTTTTCATAGATTTCACAGATACAGTACAGTAGCATCACAGACATGTTTGACAGCACTGTCATTGGGTATAGCATTTTCAGGCAGGTAACCACTTAAACCCTCAATATTGACCTTGGTCTACTCTTGTAGATCTGCTATTTTCAGCTGAGCACCAGAACAAGGATGATGCAATAGGGTTGAAGTGGTTCATGTAAAAGAAATGAAGTTTGCATGTTCTCCCCGTGTCTCCTAAGGTAGATACCCTCACACAAACATGCTACTCTCTATAATGCCTCCCCCTGGCCAGCCGGGGCGCCTGCTGGAGGGGAAAGGATCTGGTTGGAATAACGTGTTCCTTCCACACACTACGTCCAAACCGGGGAAATCCCCACTGTCAGGTGAAAAGAAGCAACTTGGACTACTCATACATAGAAGGAAACATGAAGTCACTCCAGTGTCTCCCTAGGCGCGGCAGAGGGAGAGCAGAGCCCTGGATTACATAGGCAATTGGCACTGGGTGAAATGGGTTACAAAATCGTGGCATAAAAATTATAACAAAAAAAATTAAAGAAATTAAGGAATAAACAAAACAAAACAAAATGGAAAACCTTACTATCACAGAAAGATCCTAAGATACAACAGGGGTCCTGTTGAAGACCCCTGCATGTTTTAAAAAATGTATGAAAGACTTGTAGGATCAATCTTGTAATGTTATGTGGTCCCTCCTGTTGTAAAGTGTGGTTGGCTCGTGCTGCGAGTAACCTTGTCCTCCCGGTGACCAGCACGTCATGTGGCTGAGACACAGAGCAACGAGGTGCTACCCCACTGGGGTCGGCCTTTACTCAATCAATCAAAGTGCCAGCATCACAGTCGGCGCTGGCTGGCATCTCTCAAAATCACTGTAATTTCAACGGAAATAATGGACAGTGCTCGCCTGCTTGGAGAGTGATGCAGTCGCTATGCTGTGCTCAGTCTGTAGGAGAACACACTTGACAGACACAAAACAGGTGGTTCGGCAGGAGAGCGCACTTCACAACAATGTGACCTTAAAGCCCGAGATATGCGTGGTTAGTTGCACGTGGGTGCCGCGAGCGCAAACGCGTTGTTTGTAGATCGGCCTTTTTCGTGGCGCGCTACTACAGTAGAAAAATAAAATAATATTGTAGTCATACCACCCTAAATCATAACTTACTGCGGAAATTCACACTGGACATCAAGCAACTCTGACTTCAGAAGATTGACATTTTTGTATCATAAATCCTTGTTTTGAGTGGTCTCGTGTAATATGTAAGGGATAGCGTCTGGCTCAGCGGTCATTATCGAGAAAAGAAAATCCAGACAGGATCCAGACAGGCTGATAACCGGAGGGGAGAGGGTTATCAGCCTGAAGGGATTTTTATTTCTCGATAAACCAGACGCATTCAACCAAGCCGTTATTAAAAACAAAACAAAGTATTTCCTCTCACAGTAGTGAAAGTATTCCACAAGTGTTGCGTTGGGCGCAGGGACGGATTAACCCTTGCGAGGGCCCTGGGCCGATCATTTTTTACCGACAGCGGTGTATGAATGGGTTGCTCATTAGGGAGCAATTAGGGGTTCAGTGTCTTGCTCTAGGACACTTTTGACACTAACTCTGGGGGAGCCCGGGATCGAACTGGTTCACAAGGGAACCACTCTACCTCCTGAGCCACTGCCGCTTAAGTGGTCAACCCCTAGCAGACAATAATTGCTATTTTCTTACACTTTTCTTAAACAAACTTCTGGACCTGTCATGGGAAGATATTGGTGAAAAAGCTGGGAAGTGATTATGGAACTTGGATGTGAAGAAGTGTGGACAGTCATTTGATTTGATTTGACTTGATTTGGCCCTACAGACGGACTGCGGTTGACGTGGACGACGGACGTTCCCGCTTGGATCAGCGGGGATTGTGCCGCGGTGAGACAAACACAATCGCGCCGTGAGTAAACGCTGGGCGATATTACGCCTAGCAGCCACTGTTGTTGTCCTCCTGCGTGCCAGCCGCCAAGCGTGGAAAAGAAAAGCTGACCACAATCCAGCTCTTGCCGCCCGTGAGCGCATGCACGACCGAGCACGCACGTAGGAATTTCATAGGACCGCGCCCGCTCGCCTCGCCGCTCCTCAACTTCTCTGCGCATCAAAAATAAACGCCCGCCTCTCATTGAAAAAGAATTAACAGGACGCGGCAACCGCGCCCCGTCTGAAAGGCGCTTATGAGTACATGGAAGTTATTTCATTCTGAGATGATGGATCATCACTGTGTGTTGAAAGACACAACTCTATTGTTTCCCTTTATTACCCTTCATCTCTTTTCCCACTCTCTTTCTCTCTCCACTCGCAGTGGCAGCTGTGTGTGTGTGTGTGTGTGTGTGTGCGTGCGTGCGTGTGTGCGTGACTGCGTGTGTGTGTGCATGTGTGTGTGTGTGTATGTGTGTGTGAGAGAGAGAGAGAGAGACAGAGACAGAGATAATGGGTTATTACTGCTCAAGCTGGGAATTTTGATGTCAAACTGAACATTTGTCTCCAGGCGGGCAAGGCCTCTTATCCGTCATTCTTAGGCCAAGTAGTGTTGATGGTGGCCCTGGGCCCTGAGCCATCCCATTAGATAACTTTATGACAGCGATATCTCCATAACTTACATCCCGCCTAATAAAAACCACCCCTCCTCGCACTGCGAATTCCAAATTGTTCCATAAGGGTAAAAATGAATGAATCTTTATAGAGCCGTTTTCAAAGGCATATCTCTGTTTTTTTGTTTTGCAGTTGGCTGGGTACGTAAATAAGGTCAGTAGTAAGGAGTAAACAAAAAAAGGATGGGAGACCATGATGTGTTTGTTGGAATGCTTTGTGTTAAGCGTTGTTACTCCTCTGCTGCACAGCCAGCGAGCGAGCGATCTGACGACGATTTAATTTATTCATTATTGTTTACTTACTGCACAGGATTAAAGCATTTCAGCTGGCTTCACTTGATGAGTGTACCTAGGTTCACATTTAAAGGAGTAGTTCACCCCCAAAATTACCTTTTTTCTATTGATCACTCACACCATGGAGACTTGAGTTCAATAATATTTTTAGTTTTTTGTCGCATTACCACCATTGATTCCGGATGGCGACCCGAATGCATTTGGGTCCCCAACCGGAATCAATGGGGGTAAATTTACTGTAATCAAAACTTTGTCTTAAGAATGCGACAAATACAAAAACATATTATTGAACTCAAGTCTCCATGGTGTGAGTAATCAATAGAAAAAAAGTATTTAGAGGGTGAACTACTCCTTTAAGTTCAAGCTTCACTTTACTTGTCATTTACATTGTTTGTACATGAAACAAAAACACTCAGGACCAGCAGTGTACAATACAAACAAATAACTATCAATTTCTGTTTTGTTAATTCCAGTTGCGAAGACGTTTCTGAACCACAACTTCTATGAAGGCACCGTGTCCTTTGTTTCTGCTGAGGATGGCCAGGGAAGCCCCAGGGACAAGCTACAATGCCCCTCTAGATAAACACACTACGCAGTCAAATGAAGACCCTTAGCAGTCCATATTCTGATAGTAATCACTGCTATAGAGTGTCTGTTGTCTCTCCACTCCAGTTCTTTAGTACACAGAAAATAGTACATTTCATTCCAGGACCATCACACAGGTCAGGATGAACAAGTGACATTGGAAGTGATGACACAATAAGTGAGCAGACAAAATTGGAACTGGGACACTATAAAATTGAAGGTGATAAATGGGTAGGTGTGAATGGGTAGGTCAGGTGTATAAGTGGAGTCCATACTCCACCTTTAGAGAATAATTTATTTCAGTTCGCTTCGGGGAGTCAGAAAATCTTGGCAGCACCGAACAGACAAATTAATGCCCCCCCCCCCCCCCCCCCCCCCCCCCCACACACACACACACACACACACACACCTCTGAATGACGTCATATTGAAGTTTAGACAGAGCCAGAACAACATTCTGCTCTAAAAGTGGAGTATGCATCGGCCCTTAGTCTGACTGTTAGTCTTTAGTGTGTGTGTGTGTGTGTGTGTGTGTGTGTGTGTGTGTGTGTGTGTGTGTGTGTGTGTGTGTATGTGTGCTTGCGTGCATGCGTGCATGTCTGCCTTCCTATCTGCACTAAGTGGTTAAAGAAATAACAAAAATCTATCCTATACACAGTCTGGGAACTTTGTTACGCAAACATATTCTCACACCTACGATTGCCTCTTAAAAGCATTATGTGTGCCCTGCCAGAAAAAAGCTTGAACAAATATTCAAACAAGCCCCTATAGAGGCTGCAGAGAGACATTTGCATTCCCCTGCTTGCACTCCATCGAGTTTGGGTGGATGGCAATTTGAATAATAACATAAAATCCAGCAGTGGCATCTCCATTTTCAATTCGGCTTGTTTTTCTGTCGCTAGCCGGGTGATTTCTCTGCTCCAGAGGATTACTGACTAGAACAGCTAAATGGAGTGTGGAGGGTAAGTGGGACAGCTGCTCTTTCCTGCCTACTCGGAATGTATGGGAGTATTAGTCATAGTCATAGATCCATTGACAAGATGATGTTTACAGTGGTGGACTGGACTATGTAACCTACCGTACTTGAAGTCAAAGTAGACTACCATTTACAGTAGTAGCAGTACACCAATGTTGCCAGTAGAGGGTAACGTAAAGTTACCCTGTTATATTCTAAGAACCTGTTCTAGAGATTGGTTAGACCTTAAGGGCCCTATTATGATCCAGGTCTTATGCCTTATGCCTTAACTTCTTTGCCTTTTTTTTACTATTTTGTTTTTGTTTTTTAAATATTTCAAATAGCTGATCTGCAAGTTCACAACGTGCAGATGTAGATCAGCATTTGAAGTATTTAAAAATGTTTTTCAAAATAGTGAAAAAAGGTAAAGAAGTTAAGGCATAAGGCCTAAGACCTGGATCATAATAGGGCCCTAAGTGTTTAAGAAAATGTCCCCCTCTGTTTTTAATATATGAATTGAACGCTGTTTGTGTTTGTATATAAGACAGCTATTCCTGACACACAAGTCTTATGGTTTCTTAGTTGGATATTCCTCAGTTGTAATATACAGTAACAGCTACTGTATGAGAACACCTTATTTATATTCCCTTCAATTGTACATGAATTATGTTTTTATGTTATTTAATTTAATTTAATTTAATTTAATTGAAGTGTGTGTGTGTGTGTGTGTGTGTGTGTGTGTGTGTGTGTGTGTGTGTGTGTGTGTGTGCGTGTGTGCGTGCGTGCGTGCGTGCGTGCGTGCGTGCGTGTGTGTGTGTGTGTGTTTGTGAGGCAGATAGAGATCTGCTCTGACAGCGTTGGGTGGAGTGGTTTCAGTCAGTGCCTTTTGTGTGTTTTTTGGAGGGACAAGAGAGATTTGAAACAACTAAATCACTCGAGCTGGACGCACTGCCTCAGCAAATGAACCAGCCTTCCATCATGTAAAACATGTGGCTAACGTAGCGCCTAAACTCCACTGTTGGATTAGTTCTAGTCACTGCTTTCCAATTAGCACAGTGTTGTTCTTTTCTCATGTAGTCTCTCTGGGCTTGTTATCATCGGTTGTTTGATTTCAAGAATTCACATAATTTTCTGTCTAAAGCGATTTCCACAAAAAAAGAAGCTTTAC
Organism: Nannobrachium achirus; assembly: GCF_963921795.1. Lineage (NCBI taxonomy): Eukaryota > Metazoa > Chordata > Actinopteri > Myctophiformes > Myctophidae > Nannobrachium > Nannobrachium achirus. The sequence continues at coordinate 30,643,294 of NC_137830.1, read as the reverse complement.
CACTTTTTTTTTCGTTTTTAGATATTTTGGGGGGCTTTTTTCTGCCTTCATTTATAGTATATATAGAGACTGACAGGAAACTGAGGGAAAGAGATGGGGAGAGACATGCAGAAAAGGCCGTTGAGAACGGGACTTGAACCTGCAGTGTGATGTGAGGCTACTTATGACCAACTTTAAACCTGGTGTCCCTATATTTCCTTCCCTGAAATCCTTCCAAAAATTTCCAAAATGTTCCAATTATGTGCATTTTCAAAATATTGTAATAATAATTTAAAGCTTAGTGAAACCACTATACAGTAAATCTACTGTATAACTGTATAAGCTCACAATACACCAACAAAGTCAGGAATAGGGTTGGGATCTGGAAGAATCGGAGGAATCGGATCCAACATTGGGGAACTGGAATCGGTTCCATCACATTTGGATCCGCTTCCGGAACGGGTTTTATCTCACTGTCAGAGCTGGTATGTGGACTTCACGTCTATTTTACAAAATCTGTGGTTCTAAACGACCACCATAAATCTGAGTGTCAGTCAGTGAGTAACAGAGTGTCCATAGTTTCAAGTAGTTCCTCTTTGCATTTGTACATCATTGTCACATAAAAAAATCAGGAGAGAGTAGAGAGTCTTTACTCTTGTAAATGTCTATTAACGCAGATTAGAACAAAATCTATGTTTTGAGGCAAGAGAACAACTCGGGCACAGCAATTCTACACATAAAATGAGCTATAAAAATTCAGGTCATTTTGTTTGATGATTCATTAAGAACAGATTGTTCCACACGTGTGATAACTGTAGAATAAGTTTGTCAGTTTTGGATTTCAAAGATGACATTCCCTTCCAAGTCTTATTCAACACATAAAATACCTGGAAGATGTTCTCTCATTTAAGGGTTGCCACAAAAGTTCAGCATTCAATGCTGTTGGAGTTAAAAGTGAGTGAGTGAGTGAGTACTGAGTAGGAGTTTGAGCTTGCCTGTTTGCTGTGCTGGCATCTTGTTTTGCTGACAAAGCTTTTTATAGTTTTTCTCTAACTCGAGTTTATGTCAGTTCAAATGCATCGACCCTGTTGCCTGTAAGCATCTCGTAAATAACCCTCCACCCTCTGATTACCAAAAGCTGCGTTGCTAGCTAGTTGCTACATGATTTGACATTATTACACATATTGTAATATTGTCTATAATGAGAGAAAAGTGATTTTATTCATCTTTTTCAATGCCAAAAATATGTATTTTGATGCTTTAATTTATTGCTGCCGGAGGAAGAGTTGTTAATTAGTTGCCAAGAAGTCTGCATGTTGTTATGCCATTTTTGTGGACATGTTGCCTAGATAAATGCTCTAAAGGCACAATACGTATTGAAGGCATTAAACCATTTTTTGCACTATAGTGATTTCCCTCCCTCTGTTTTTGCATTATTGGAAACCACACTCTTTTGTGTGACATTCTTGTGACATCGACCTAGAACAGTGTTTATCTAAAGCCTATACTTTGCTAAGTATAGGGCTCTATACTGTGTGTTTTCACTTAAAGGAGGACTTCACCACTTTTCAACCTATCTTCATAGGTCCTCATTAATGTTCAGGATAAAATATCACAATTCTTTTTTCTACTCAGTCCGGGTCTCATAGGAGAGCTGTGGGCGGGTCAAATCCTTCAACTGGTGACATTATCAATGGGGAATCCTAGCTAATAGAAACTGCAGGCTTTATATTCCTAAAAAGTTGCAATGTTAAAGTGGAAGCCATTGTTCTCGCGATAATGAAAATCTAAATATTTATTTTCAAAAATATTGTTTAAAAAAAAATCTTTCAAACGATGATGTCACTGGTGGAAGGATTTGACCTGCCCACAGCTCTCCTATGATACCCGGACTGAGTAGAAAAAATTTGTGATATTTTATTATGAACATTAGTGAGGACCTATTATATGAAGACAGGTTGAAAAGTGGTGAAGTCCATTAACAGTAAATGTCTTTGGCCAATCGAGTGTGCTTTGCAATGTTATTCTATTTCTTCCCCTATTATGCTGCTGCTGTCAGCGGTGCTGCGTCTCTCGTCACAACATGATCTTTTCCCAGGCCAGTAGCCTAAGTCAATCAATGCGGACAGTTTGTAAATACAAATAAATCCATGTTTTCTTTATTCCTTCTTCTTTGGCTAGCCAATGCTAATGCTATCGTTTTCTGTCGCATGTTGTTTATTATAGTCTGCTTTGAAGTTTCCATTATGCTTTATATGACAAAACGCGATGACAACTCCATTGTGAACCACTAACCAACACGTTGCGTTAATATCAAATCTTTGATAATAATAATATAACTGCCCCAGACACGGCAGAGAGTGTCCTCCACCTGAATTCTAAACAACTTCATTTCACTATCTAGGCTAAAGATTACATGCTGTATCATTTAGGGCCATCTTGTGGCGAAATCATTGTAGTGCACCAGTGTGCATCTTTTTTCAATCTCGGCTGACTCGGTTCCCCTCAGGTATCAGGAACCGGCGATTTCACTATCAGATACCCAGGATCCGGGACATACGGCGGCGGCTCCGACCCAGCCCCGACCTCACTGTGCATAAATGGCCCTGTTACCCGGCTCGGGGCGGGTCGGACCCCGGGTAATTTCGGATCTCGGGCAGGTCCGAAGACCTCTAGTAGGTACCCTCACAAAAAACATGCAGTAATCCTGGTCTCTATACTGCCGCCCCCTGGTCAGCTAGGGCACCTGCTAGAGGGGAAAGGAACTGGTTGGAATGTGTTCCTTCCACGTGCTACCTTCAACGGGGAACCCCCCCCCCCCCCCCCCGTCTGTCAGGTGAAAAGAAGCGGCTTGGACTCCTCGGGCATTGAAGGAAGCATGAGTGCAGTTTGTTGCTCTCCCCAGGTTGGCAGAGGGAGAGTAGCGCCCAGGATTACAGTTTAGCAATTGGCAATGGGTGAAAAATGGATGAAAGAAAATCGAGGCATTAAAAAAAAAAAAGTTAGAATAGGGAGATTTCTGACCGATAACAGCGATATCGATGATGTGAGGTATGGTCTGGGATCTTGGATATCGTAATGATGTGATATGTTGTCACTTAAGCCCTATCAAACATTTTTTGAGAACCACTGATTTAGATGAGTGAATTTGGGGGAGTGGGACTCCTGCCACATATTTGCCTGGCGTTGCCAGCCTCTATCACACACTACCTCCAGGGGGTGTTGTTGTGTTCGGTCTGGTTTATTAACCAGGCAAGCCACATATAATAGAGCTCAGCTAATAATTTGCGTCTTGTGCCAGCCACCCAGCGGAGAGGAACGCGGATTTAGAAGCCACTAAGTGTATTCATAGCCTTGTCGGGAAGCCGTCTTAAAGGAGTAGTTCACCCCCAAAATGACTTTTTTTCTATTGATTAGTCACGCCATGGAGACTTGAGTTCAATAATATTTTTAGTTTGTTGTCACATTCCTAAGACAAACATGTGATAACAATAAATTTACCCCCATTCGAAACGGGTCCCCATCCAGAATCAATGGGGGTAAATTTACTCGAATCAAATATTTGTCTTAGGAATGTGACAAAAACCAAAAAAATATTATCGAACTGTACTCTCCATGGCATGAGTAATCAATAGAAAAAAAGTCATTTTGGGGGTGAACTACTCCTTTAAGGAAACTAACCACCGTGCATTGCAAAAACCGCCAGACTCATAAAGCGAGCCTGATGTGGGATGAACGGCTGTTTGCTCTAGCATTGAGAATGAGAGAGAGAGACAGACAGTCTGAGAGAGAAAGAGTGGAAGGACAGAAGAGCCTCTGAAGTAGAACAAAGCTGAGAGCGGAACAGAGCTGTCTGTCCCTGACAGGCAGCGAGACGACAGGAAGGCCTTTGACAAAACAGTTCTTCCAAAATTGCTTTCTCTCCCTGTCCTCCAACATTTTGTACACACATACTGTCTAACAATCTCCCTTTATGCTATCCCCTCTTAGCCTCCTCTATCTCTATTGTCAGTCCTGTATTTTCTTTTTTTCCCCTCCCCACCCCTTGAGCTGTTGTAACGAAAAGTCAGCGAATATAACCAATCTCCAAGGTCACAACCTTTAAGTGTCAAAGCGTCAGGTCAGGTATACAATCAGACTGATTAAGCCGGTGAAGAAGGCTGGCGCTGGTGCTACTTAGTCATCAGATAATTATATAAGATTTAAATCAGGGGTCGTCAAATGGGGGTTCCAGACCCCAGGGGGATCCTCAGAGTTACTTCATGGGGGGATGCCAATTTTTATGTGTGATAGGAAATTGGTTTCCAAAGTCAGAAAATGGCACATGGACATGAATGCAGCATATTATTATCAAAGATGTGTAAACAAACAAAGATATAAATTAATAAAAACACTGATATTAGTGCTGTCAAATGATGGAGAAAGAAACTTCCAAGCTAGTCTCAGATAATTAAAAAAACAGACAGTGAGTCAATCATCTAAATATGGTGAGCTCAGGTTGCATGGAAGGCGCTTTTTCTCTCAGTCAAGGCCATACTGTAGGTCCTTGGTCTGAAGAACATTGAAGGCCAATGGTTTAAACCATGATGACCGGGAAAGCCTACTTTATATATGTTACAATATGATTTAGAAGGTGTTTGTAAAATCGGCCTCAGGTCTAAAGAGTTAAACCCATAAGTAGGCTAAATGTTTAATACATATTTTTTTTGCATTTCTTTGTTCTCCTTGGGGCACTTGACCTATGTAATAGGTTGTCCATGGATTCTCTCCACACTGCCATACACATCGGGTATACCGTACCTGACACTTCTACAGGTCTGTTTCTCTGAGATTAAAACTGCAATCAGGAATTTATTTTAGGCGAGGGGTTCTCAAATGTTTTAATTACAAGGACCCCCAATGTCTCCCACAACTCTGAGTGTGTACAAATGGAACCATGAAGGTACTATGTTCCCCACTTATTTTATAGGGTTAGGGTTAGGCGGGGAATATAGAACCTGGGGAACATATAATCGTAGAACTTCTTCTGCTAACAATTGCAAAGTACAAAATGTTCTACAGCCCTGCGTTTAAATTAATTATGGTAGGAGTCGGACAATGTTCCATTCTGCATAGGTAGCATGCATAAGAACAGGAGAAATAACCACAAGTCACAATAAACTTGTTCAAGCTATATTAATATCGCTGCTGTCGGGTGCAAACATTGAATGTCTAAAACCGTTGCTTTCCAGGGAATGGATAATTGGTTCCAATGGCTCCAATGTAGTCATTATTTAGGCACTTTGTTGTATTTGCAGGATGTTTTGCTGGTTTTTGGGCAAGCACTCAGTAAAAGTATTGGGACCAGGATCACATGAATAACCGATTTTTAACAGTACTTATTTATTTGTTATGGCAGGACAATTCAGGGAAATGGCTGAGATGGAGACATTCGATTGACCATTGACGATGAAACAATTGATGCTTGTAAGCTATAATGGAAACAAAGGAAACCACAATCAACCATGCCATGCGGCCACTTAAACTTAAGATTTCCAAAGCTAGCACTTTTGACACATATTATAGTATATTGTGAGTTGTATATTGTGGTGTGGTGGTTAAGTCACGTTAAAAAGGACAAATCTAACAAATGAGACACTTTATTAGAACACAAAACAATCGCTACAGCCTCAACCAGTGAAATTGCGGTATTTTACGATGCCTCTCATAAGGATTGCATTGGCAGCTGCAGTACTCCGTTCCCCCTTAACCGAAATGTTGGCGCTGTCTCAATTGGGAGTGTGAATTTGTAGGAGCCTGTGTGTCTCTTATCCAGAGCTCCTTAAGTCATAATGTGTAACCTTTTCAGGCCTAAACGTAAGTTATTTTAGACATTGGCTTTCATTTGTATATTTTCAACAATAATCACTCCACATAAATAGATCTGCTCTACACTGTGTTCAGTTGAGCGTGTCAGTTGGCAAGTATTTATTTATTTGAACGTTAATACATTCCTTTTCTGACAACATTGCTGTTGCTTTCCAAAATATCCTAGAGATGTTAGGAACCGGCAACATTTTGAGCAGTAAAACCCTGGTTTTGTTTCACATGGTATTCTGTGAATCGCAGTTAGGCATAGACAGACGCTGCAATGACAACAGAGTTACCAGAGGTGTCGCCAAAAAGCCTGCTGAAATAAGTGTGTGAATGGCTTTAAAGCCTCCATGTTATAGCCCCTTCTAGGGGGACATGTCCATGTCCATTTCCCATGGATTTTCAGATCTCTGTACCGCGAGTGTGCCTCATTTTATTTCATGCCCCATTGTACTCTGTCAATGATGCATGGAGCCATAATGTTGCTAATGTAATAGCCCCCCCACTGTTAAAAGGCTACTCCCCTTTAATTAAAACAGAAGTCCATCAGTTTATGGGCTCTTCCTCGACGCTAATCATTCTCGGTCCGAGCCGGCCAGAATTCTGCTCAGATAATTAATGGTGATAACCCGGGGCGAGAAGGAAACTGAGGGAATAAAAGTGGGAATAGAAAGTCAGGATTAGCTGCACAACAAGTTATGTTGTGTATGAACAAGAGTATCGTTGCTGATGGTCGAAAACCTTGCATCTCCATATCTTTTTATGCCCTATTTTACAATTGGGCGGGCGCATTACAGTGTCACGCAATAAGTAGCAAAAGATTTAGTAGGCCTACAGTACTTTTCTACAAGCTCACAGTGTGTCTCGTTGTTAGCTTGTAGATGGGATATGTTCAGTCTTTTTGAAAGAAAAAAAAAAAGCCCAAATGAAAACTATTTACAGGAGCTTAAGAACTGCATTGGATCCATTTGGAACCACATGTTCTTTTTATCCATTTCCTGAAAGTAAGGATTTTGAACACCCAACAGCAATGATATCATGAACCTATTACAAAATGCTTGTTAGCATAAAATACAAGCAAAGTGAAGCACTTTGAAAACGTTAACATTTTACTGAATGTTCATCAATTGTGTTCATATTTTTGACAAATGTTCACCCATTATAATTCGTTGACTAAAACTATGACGAAAAATGTTCAGTCGACAACCTTTTCTCACAGACAAAAACTAAACAAGAATTAAATAAAAACTAAGCTATGATGACTAAGACTATGATTGAATATATTGACAATTTCGTCAACAAATGAAAACTAGACTAAAATGTTAGGGAGGGACTGGTGGAGAAGAGATTAAATAAATGTAATTTTATGTTTGTTTACACCTGGGTGTTGCGCTCTGAAAATAGCAGATTCTTGCTCACAACGCATTTTAACTAGAATAAAACTAAAACCTTTAGCTATGACTAACATGACTAAAACTAAATTAAAATGTATTCAAAAGACTATGACTAAAACTAAATCAAAATATGCTGTCAAAATTAACCCTGCTATAACTTGACCAGAATAGGACACGAGGGATCATGTGATCAAACCAGCACTGACAGAACTCACTAACAACATCACTCTAGGTGTATAGTAACTAAGTAACTAGGACTGTACTTAATAAGTACAACTTTGAGGTATTTGTACTTTACGAGTGAGTAGCCTATTTCCACTACATCTAGGATCCAAATATTGTGCTTTTACTCCACTACAATTATTTGACAGCTTTAGTCACTAGTTAATTTGTAGATTTTGAATATTATTACAAAACATATAGGCCTACATTAACCACTTCAACACTACATTTCGTCCATTTGAAAATAGCTGATCTACAAGCTCGCAATGTGTTGCATGTACATTAGACCTGCTATTTTCAAAAGATTTAGAAGACCTGAGAAATAGGACATTCTGCATAATGAGTACTTTCTACTTCTGGTAATTTAAGTACATTTTGATACTAATACGTTTGTACTTCTACTCAAGTACATTCCAGACTTTTACTTTTAACAGAGTTTTGCTCCATTGCAGTGTTGATACTTTTACTTATTTACTTTTTACACCACTGAACATCACTCAGTGAACAACAGCTGTTCCTGTCAGTGTAGGCTACTGGTGTCAACCATCAAATAGGACATAGAGCCGGATTGTGGCAATGTGCCGTACCGAATTAACCACCCTGTTATCTTTCCACAATACCAATTCTAGTAACTTTCTCTCTCTCAAACTGCCTTGCATCACATGCAGTTCATATTCCTACATGAGGCGGTATAAAGTCATTCAAAGCACCATCTGTGTGTTTCCATCTGCTCTGGATAGGCATTTATAGTTTTTTTTTATACATTTACACACACTAGAAAGGCTGGTTTGGTTCCAATCTAAGCCCTGCCAAGTTGACACGCGGGAGGCACGGCTCTATCGGCGTTACATCTGTCCACACGGACAGTAAAGTCATTGAAACGAACATTGTCACTTGATGGTTTTGTTATTCAGGCTAAATGATCCATGAATGTGTGCGTGCATGTTAGCGTGTGCCTGCGTGCGTGCGTGCGTGCGTGCGTGTGTGCGCTCGCCGGCATTCCTCTCCACAGTCAGTGTGCAGGGCCAGTTGATCAGGCTGTTTCCCTGTGGCAGTGAGGACCAGTGATGTAAAGTGACTAAGTAGTATAACATTCACTCAAATACTGCACTTGTGGGGGCATGGTGGCGCAGTCGGTAGCGCTGTCACCTCACTCCTAGAAGATCCTGGGTTTGATTCCCGCTGTGGGTGCTGGGGGCATATTCTCTCCTAGGGCAGGTGCCCTCACAAAAAACATGCAATAATCCTGTTCTCTATACTGCCTCCCCCAGGCTAGCTGGGGTGCATGATTGAGGGGAAAGGAACTGATTGGGTGTTCCTTCCACGCGTTACGTCCCATTGAGTAATCTCCCCCCTGTCAGGTGAACAGAAGCAGCTTGGATCCATAGAAGGAAGCATGAGGTCAGTATGTTGCTCTCCCCAGGTCTGCAGAGGGAGTGTAGTGCCCAGGATTACATTAGACAATTGATTGACACCAGTGAACAAAAATCAGGGGATGTAAATTTAAGGAATTGTTGAGGTATTTTTACTTCTACTGTATTTCCAATATTCTGTACTTCTACTCCACTACATGGATTATTATTACAAAACATACATCAACCACTTCAGCCCTATATACATTTCGGCCATTTCAAAATAGCCAAGCTTGTAGATCTGCTATTTTCAAAAGATTTTATACATTTGAAAACTTGTGAAATGGGACATTCTGCACGTTGAGGATTCCGGAAAAACGTTTTCCACCACTGTTGAGGACCCACAGGCAGCACTGGAAGAGCCTTACGCACTGTGTGGTTTGCAGCTGCACCTCCCTGGACCATGATTAACATGATCAAAGAAACTCTTGGGCAGAAACCTTTTATCTCCATGCTCTAATTTTTTGTTTTATTTATTCTTAATTTTTTCTGTAAATTAACTCTTTTACCGCTATCATGTACGTTAACGTTCGCCCCATTCTGGCGAGTTATTGATGCCAATACAAACGTTTGTTCTTTTACCTTGTTTGAGCACTGTAAGCTGATGAGGGGTCGCGCGGGTGTCTACAGTAAAAACAGCTCCCGTAACGCTGCTCTCAAATCCCTCCACCACACATAAACAATAATGGATTCCCAAATCACTTCCTGGCTGTTTTCTGTGGACCTGATCTAGAAAATGCATTTCTACGCGCTGAACTACGGGGCGAGAGAAGTGCCATTTGCACATTCATTCATTGCATAAGGCTGCCCCCTGCAGTCAGTTTGGCTAGAGTACAACTATAATTGTGAATCGAAAAAGATTTGGTTTGGAAATAATGCATAGATAATTTTCTATAACATTGTAAAGGTAAGCTACTTTATGATGGCAGTAGCACAAATAAATAAATAATACACAAGGCAGTATTACTCAGTACTCATACTGCAGCATCAAACAAAGTATCTGCTACTTTTAGGTACTTTTGAATTTGAATCCTGAAAAGGAACCATTTTGGACATTCACTTGTTAACAAAGTGCAAGTAGTGAACATTATGGCAGCAGCCATAAATAATGTCTGTTATAGCTTACGATTTCGAAGAAACCTAGATATTTGTGAAATGGCAGTTTTCACACTGCTGATCTACACAGAACTAAGCCAGACTTAGCTGCACTCACCCACAGCAGTCAAAAAGAGCACTGAGTGAACAGAGCGTATACTCTTTTTGCACAGAAAGCAAGAGATATCTGACAGCAGGGATCCGTGTGAAGGATTCTGACTCAAGGACACAAGTGTTGAAATTGTTGAACTGAAATAACATTGTCAGAGCTCTTATTTATCTTTAAAAAGTCAAAAGGAAGAAATATTTCACATAAACAATCTCTTCTAATCTCCCAGCACAATACTACACGACCAAGTGGAATTTATGTGTTATGCCATGTTTTCCTGATTTAATGTAGCCTACTCTACTGTCTGAAATCTGGTGTATTTAGGCCTACGTTGCATTGTTATGTGATGGTCATTAATATGAACAGATCCAAATAAACAAATAAAGTAAAATAAAGTAACAAAAATGGGTTTTGGTTAGAGACACAAATGAAGAAACACAGAGTAAAATATATTGAGAAAGAAAATGTGAACGCAGCATACCTTCAAGCTCACAACAGCGAATGGCAATGCAGTGTGTTCTATAACAGAACACCCCGATCCTTTGGGATATTTTTGTTGCATTATACACACTAGCCCTTACCCGTTCAAAGATATGAGCTCCAAAATGATGTGCAGTGTGTGGGTTATGGGGTGCACACAGTATATGAGGGATGGAAAGTAACTTTAACTGGTGCTTGCATGATGTAGGAGCATCAATGTAAGAAACCCGTTTCGTTTAATGGCTACAGAGATACTGTCCCCCCCCCCCCCCCAGCTTATACACATGTACATAAAATGTGTCCTCCGCATTTAACCCATCCTATTAGGAGCAGTGGATTAGTGCCAATAATGCAGCGCCCCCAGTGAGTGCTGTGTTAATGGCAAATACAGTCCCAGTGGCAGATTTTCTCACCCAAAATACGTGGTCTCAAGCCAGGACCCAGCCTCGCTAAGACAGCGAACACAACAATCACCACTTAACCTCTTATAAGACATGAGGCCGATTCTACAATGGCTTCTAAACCAATAGTTTTCAAACCTTTCATTCCAAGGACCCCCAAAATGATTCATATTTGGCCGCGACCCCTCCCATCTGAAAATGTTTTCAGTGCACCGTAACACGATGAATTGTGAGCTTGTAGATCTGCAATTTTTGCTGAATGTTCAACCCAGAATAGGAACTCCAAGGTTGAAGTGATTACTGTATAAATAAAGCCAAGTGCGCCTGTGATGTAGCAGAGCCACTTGTGCCTATTTGATGTGTAGGCAAGGCTACTGTATGTGCTCTTCTGTGACACTACAACAGATGGCTATATCAGGTCCTCTACTGCCCCCGTCTGGACTTAATCTACATTTATTTTCCCATTTCTAGTATCTCTTGCCTGCCTTGTCCAGAGAGAGGAAAAGAGACAGAGAGAAAGAGAGAGAGAGAGAGAGAGAGAGAGAGAGAGAGAGAGAGAGAGAGAGAGAGAGAGAGAGGGAGAGAGACAAACAGAGAGAAAGATGATGACAATGGTGATGATGAATGATAAACTTGGTGCAGTGGATTGCTTTTTCATAGTCTGCTGCAAGCAGAACGGTGACAGAGATGGATATTTGATTGGCTAACCCCTTGTTCCCTCTCCCTCTCTCTCTCTCTCTCTCTCTCTCTCTCTCTCTCTCTCTCTCTCTCTCTCTCTCTCTCTCTCTCTCTCTCTCTCATTGTCTTCTATCAGTCCTCTCACTCTCTTCGCCTCAGTGTGGTATAAAGCCACCCTGTGGGAGTGTGCACGCACACACACACACACACACACACACACACACACACACACACACACACACACACACACACACACACACACACACACACACACACACACACACACACAGGGGATGAACGAGGGAGCGATTCTCTATGAGGTCACAGCAGTAGTGGATGTAAATGTGCCTGGTGAAATATGTGTCCGGTGAAATATGCCATCAGGCACAGGACCATTAAGCAGGCTGCCGAGCGTTCAGACCCCGTCGGCCCCCGGTACAATAACAAGGAGAGGCAGGGATTGAGGTGCAGTGGTATAAAGTAACTAAGTGCAGTACATTTACTCAAGTAAATGGCCTTGATCAGACCCTCTCTTTTCAGTACTTTTACTTCTTTTACCACTACATCTCAGAGGCTAATATTGTACTTTTAATCAAATACATAAAACAAAGAAAAACGTTTAGTTACTAGTTTATTGTTTATTACGAAACATACATCAACCACTTCAGCTATACATTTCAGCCATCTACTAAAAAATAGACGATCTACAAGCTCACAATGTGTGGCATCGCATTGTTATGGAGATAGGAGGTTTCTGCACGACAGCAACAATATAGGCCTCTGTATGATGTAAACACACACATACTGTATAATATACACACATTTGCACTCAGAGGACAATGGTTAGGAAGTAGGCTATACTGTTCCTGAAGAGACAGTGTGGGCTCGCTAAGAATGTTTATTTTATTAAATAGTGTTGGTTTATGCTTGTGTTATGACATAGTGTTATGAGTGTCAAAGGTGTTCATTTATTAGTAGTGTTAAAGGTTTTAAAAGTGTTACAGTAGTAGCGGTAAGTTTTAAAAGTGTTATCCGTAGTGTTCAAAGTGCTGTGAGGGTCTGATAGGTGGTTGCTATATAGGGTCTAATGTATCTGGTCTAATACAGTTTGTATATTGTTTTTATGTGGACCCCAGGTAGACTGTCTGGTTCATTGCTATGGCACCAGCCAATGGGTATCCTTAATAAAAAGAATATGTGAGTAAATATAAATGTATAACACAAATGCTCTGTCAGAACTTATTCTGCAAAATAACATGTTGGGATCATTAGTGTGATAGAAACATAGTTGCATAATGAAAACTCACCGCTTCATACAGTACTCCACACATAAGCCTGCAGCACTTGACCTAAGCCCCTTTTCCACTATGCCAGTAGCAGGCAAACACGTAATGACGTCAGCGATCTATGATGTCAGTGCTGTGAAGTCAGGCATGTCTACATTTGGGCATAATCCGTGCACACATACACACATACTATGTACACTCACACACACAGAGAGATGTGAGGTAATTTTCAACGTAATGTCACCAACAACATAAAAGGAGAGAAAGGTAATTCAGTGCACTTTAGTTTGATTTCAGCTCACAGTCTATGCAGAGCCATAACCCTACAGAGAAACGCATTATGTGATCATAGCCCATTTCATAAAACTATTCTTCGTTAGTGGCGGTTGAGCTGTGACACCACTGATGACGTAATGTGCAGGATTTCAGAGTAGCAAGTGGGCTAGCACATCAGCAACCGGGCTACACGTTGAAAGCGACTTAAACACCGGAATATGCTCAATTAAGCAACAAAGCCAACAGAAACACCAAACTATGGAAATATATTCATACAGAGGTAGCAATTCAAAGCTGTCTTTCTACTCAAAAGGTGCAGTCAATTTGGGATTTGAACCAGCCGAACAGATATTTAGCTGTAGCCACCAGTGTCGAGTCTGTGTTGTAGTGTGTTTGCTACGGCTGTGCTAGTAGTTGGCTATAACATTACAGGCTTTCATACAACAACATTCAGAATTAAACTGAAGCGCAGTATAACGGGTAGGTTGGCATCGTGACAAACACTGGTCGTTGTTGTTAGCTTGAGAACTGCACAACAATGAGTTGGTTCAACGCATCCCACCTGTCCACATTTGCTAAGCAAGCTTTGACAACGGCTCAGAAGTCCATCGACAGAGTCCTGGACATCACAGAGGACCACTGGAATGACACTGCTGTGATACCCGAAGATAATTTACCAGCGAAGACGCCATTAAGTGTTGGGTGGGGATCGACAGAATGTGACTCTCTGTCGGAGCAGACCGCTGATATTCGGCCTCCTTCATCTGACGCTATTGCCACACCTGTCTCGAACACGGATGTCATGGATGAGTCACAGAGCGCCTGTGCTTTTTTACCCTCTAAAAAAGGCGTAGAAAGCACCCAGGTTGTGCCTGTGCCTCCTACCACGACCAGCAGACGGCTGCAAGAGAATAAGAGCCAGGAGTCTGTCATCTACGACGATGCAGAACCTCACGAGCCGGGACCCACTGACGTGAGCGGAGAGAACCGGGAAGCCGCACAGAGTCAGGTGGCTGAGTCTAAGTCTGCACCATCCCCACCAAATCCAGACACAGTCCTCCAGCCGGTGTCTCTGGTTTCATCCTCAAGCAATCGTCCTCTTGATGACAACATCGAAAAGACCAAGAAGAGCAGGGTAGAAACAGACACTGCTGAGGGTGACATTTCTGAGGACTCTCAAATGGAACAATCCCTGCTGAATTCTTCAGAACCACTGGCTACGCAGCATGTCGCCAACTCACCCTGTGCACATCCTGCTGTCACCTCTGAAACTGCAAGCTCTGAAACTTCAGCTCCCTCGTTCCTTAAGGAGATCTTCCTGGAGCCTAAAGAGCCAAAGATAGAGGACCATCAGAATGACATCCGCCCTCCTCCAGTCAGCACCTTCTCCCTGGACACCACCACCACCAGTGACATTGAGGTGGTGGTGGATCACGGAAGCATGCCGAGCGAGAGCTCAACCAGCAAGAGCTCAGCCAGATCCAGGCATGAATCGGCGGAGGGCAACAGCAGCCTTCACCTAATGCAGGGCTCCTTTCAGCTTCTATCAGTCTCCACCTGTGGCAATTTACCTCCGGAGGACAAACCCCAGCTCACGGAGAGTGGTGGCTCCTCGGATGCTTTCGAGTGCGTTGACTCATTCAGTGTGCGTTCGCTACAAAGCTGGAGTTCCAGCCTGGTCGAATTGGATGCCGAGATCCCTGGGAGTTATACACTTGTGGTGTCCGTGTCATCAGCTGAGGTTCAGAATGTGAAGGGAGAGCTGGTGCAAAAAGAGGGAGAGGAGGGAGCGGTGGTGGAGGAGGAGGAGGGGAAAGATGGGCCCACTGAAACAATAAGGGACCAGCCAGTGGACCAGATGGAGGAGAGGATTCAGAGCATCACACCCGTTAACAGTGGGCAACCTGAAGAGCTGATGGAGCAGGAAGCAGGGATCAGGAGTGCCACGCTGCCAGGTGCTAACCCCGATGCTGAGCAGCACCTCTTACAGTCAATAACAGAAGATATGGAAAGTGTCTCCACATGCCAGATTCTGGAGCTCCAGAAGGCGATTGTTCAGCTGTCAAGTCATCTGCAGGAGAAGGAGTCACAGCTGCACACGGCCAACAAAGATAAAACCAGCCTGGAAGAAGAGTGTGACAACCTCAAAGATGAAGTGCAAAGCCTGAAGGAGGAGAGCATTACCATTAAGTCTCTGAAAGATGAGTTCACACAGCGCGTTGTTGAAGCAGAGGGGAAGGCTCAGCTGGCCTGCAAGGAGAGGGACATGATGGAAATGAAGGGCAGGCGAGAAGAGCAATCAATGATAGAGATCATCAGAGACAAGGAGAAGCAGATCAGAGTCCTCCTGGAGGAAGGCGAGAAACTGTCCAAGCAACAGCTGCAGCACTCCAACATAATCAAGAAGCTGCATGTGAAGGACAAGGAAAACGATGCCAGGATCATTAAACAGAGCAAGAAAGTCAAGGAACAGGAAGAGGAACTCAAACATCTGCATCAGGCGCTGAATGGGAAGGAGGAGATGGAGAAGCAACACAAAGAAAACATCAAGAAGCTGAAAGGTGAAGTGCAGCGTCAAGAGAAGGAGCTCAGCAGGCTGATGACTGTCTTTGAGGACCTGCAGGAGAACAAGAAGATCCTCCAGTCTGCTCTGGACAGCACTTACGAGGAGCTGGCAGAGCTCCACAAGACCAAGGCTAGGATGGCCAGTGAAGCCCAAGAGGCATCTCTGAGCAGGGAGATCCAGGCCAAGGAGGAGCTGGGTATGGCCCTGCAGAAAGCCCAAGAGGAGGCTCGTTTGCAGCAAGAGGCTCTGGCTAACCAAGTGGCTGACCTTAGGCTGGCATTGCAGAGGGCTGAGCAACAGCATGGTAGAAGAGAGGATTACATGAGAGACGAAATCAGTGAGATCCAACAGAGACTACAGGAGTCAGAAACAAGGAACCAGGAGTTGACTCAAAATGTTATGTCTGCAACACAACCTCTGCTCCGGCAGATTTGGGAACCTGCAAGTCACACTGGGAATCAAGACAGCATCCTGGGAGAATCTGCAGAAGAGCATCTCTGATAGGCTAGCAGAAGCCCAGGCACAGTTGGCCATTGCCATGGATAGGGAGCACTCTGTAACCGATGAGCTGCTCACCGTCAAGGCCCAGTTGACGTCTCTCAAGTCCCAGAATTCCCAGCTGCGTCAAGATCAGAGCCGTGTCCTGGCACAGCTGGACACAGAGAAGCATAAGAGGGAGACACTGGAGGATGAAAGCTGCAGGCTGCACGCTGAGCTGGAAAACCTGCGAGGGGACCACAGTCGAGCTTTAGAAGAGACAAAGAAAGAGAAGCTGCTGCTGATCAGTCAGCTGGAGATGGAGAAAATGACGGTGGGGCAAGAGAAGAACAATACATGCTACCTAGCACAAGAAGCCCATAAGGAAAGAGAGACAAAGTCCATGGTACTCTCTGCCGGAGAGCTCCTCGCCTCCTCCACCTCCACCCCACTGTCCCACTCCAGCTCCATCAGCCGGCCGGATAACACTGGTCTGGATACCTCTGTGCCATCTCAGGACGGCCCTCTCGAGCACTCTCTAACCACCATGATGTCCCTATCCGTGAGTGGGACCAACTTCTACGAAGCTGGGGGCCCTGGCATCATAGAGAACCTCCAGTCTCAACTCAAACTGAGATCGGGGAAGATAGCGCAGCTACAGCTGGAGATCTCCAGTATGGAGAGGAGTCGCTCGGCCATGGCTGAGGAGCTTGTTCGACTCGCCAATCAGAACGAGGAGATGGAGGACAGGTTGAAGGACATCCCTGAGCTGAAGGTTCAACTCAGAAATCTAGAAAAGAAGCACAATACCGTACTCCAGATGTATGGAGAGAAGGCTGAGGAGGCTACGGATTTGAGGTTGGACCTGGAAGATGTCAAGAAAATGTATAAAACCCATATCGATGAACTGCTCACGAAGAACCAGAAATAGATTTCTAAACCAACTAATACACATGAATTGGAAAAAAGGAGAGATGAGGGCTCCCCCCCCCCCCCCCCCCCCCCAGAATCTTCATCATTGTACTGTATGTAAAGACAATCTGTCTGTTTTTTATTTTTGTGTGTGTGTGTGTGTGTGTGTGTGTGTGTGTGTGTGTGTGTGTGTGTGTGTGTGCGTGTGCGTGTGCGTGTGCGTGTGCGTGTGTGTGTGAGATGGATGGACGGGTGGACGGACAGACAGACGGACAGATAACAGTGGCGTAGAGAAGGGATGGAAGGTGATGTAGGCCTACTTTGTCTGGAGTCCCTTAATGTTGGTTGACAAATGTCTATAAAAAAAAATACAAAACCATAAAACCAGATATTGTACTCAGAATCTGTCTCCCCATTTCAAACCACAGTGGAGACGAGAAGAGATGATTTTGCAAACATAGCAATTGATAAAGGCTGAGGAGGAACATCGATTCGATTCATGAAAACAGACTGAAACAGCTAAAGGAGGACACACACCGGACGTGGGCGGCTGCGCAGCGTCGCGTCATTGACACGTGTGAAGTGCCTCACAGTAACACCAACTCCCCGGTGGTGAGAACATTTTCACCGCGTGGCAATGCTGGAAAAATAGAACAGCAGCATATCGGTGCGGCAGGCGAGGCGGCAGAACCACGGCTGCGAGCCTCTGACGCCGCCAGTGTGGTTATAGTTCATTGAAAATAATGAGAGCCGTTTTGACATGCCGCGTCCGGGCCGTCCGCGCAACCTCCGCGTCCGACGCGTGTTTCCCTTAACTTGTCCTTTGAATATCTGTTGCATTGTTGGATTTGACCCATTTTGTAAAGAGCTTGTTTTTTTTCAAAAGACAACAATGTTTGTAGTGGAAGGAAGAGGAGCGATCCGAGCACTCAAAAAAGTAAAAGAGACCAGTCAGTGGGTAGAAACTGACTGGCTTTTTAACCTTTTTGTAATGAATAAAGTACCTTGATTCTAGTGATTACCCCAGGGGGAGAGTTCCGCCGATTTAAAATGAGCCCAATACGGAACTAAAACTTCCTATGATTGGCCGCTAGTTGCGTTGTTTTCCCCTTGGCCGGTTGCAAAAAGAATTGTTCTCCATTGGATCCCATTCATTTTCCCCTTTCGTGTTCTAACCTTAATTAACATTTTCATGAATACTTTATGGTTCCTATCGCTAGTTAAAAATTGCATTTCAATCACGATGATATGCGTTTTGTGAAAATAAGGTCCCATTTATGTTAAAATTGATGATAAAGTTGCGGGGGGCGTGGCCAACTAAACAGATACCAGCCGGCTGTGTTCTTCTTCGTGTGCTGTATTTCGGGAGGCTCCGACCACATTCTCCCATGTTTCCCTGCGGTTGCACGTGACCGTTGGCAGCCAATAGCCTCCTCTGTTTGCATTTCAATCTATGATGGCAACACCCATGCTAAGGACCCATATTGTGTCATTTGCGCTGCATAGAAACCAATGGCTTCGCTTTGTCCATATCTTAATACAGTCTATGGATTACCCTCTCCTCTTTTACTTTTTTAGGTGCTCGGGGACAGACAGACATTGATAAATTGATAAAACCGGTGTGTGCACAGTAAATTGAATGTAGGAGTCTCAAAAGTATTGTTGTAGAACCCAGACGTATCAGTGATGTCAGTCATCTCCAAATGTGGGCATTGTTTCAGCATGCCCCGTGCATCTTTTACCATGGCATCAGTGATGACAGTCCAAATGTCCATATACTGTACAGATGTGCCATTTCAAAACTTCACACGTCCTGCCATTGGCAAGAAAGTAGACAAAAATTGCTGATCTAGATTGTAGATCAGCAATTTTTGCTTGAATTAATAGTTAGATAGATATTCATAACACATAAATAATTTCATAATTACTTGTTAGGTGAAGTATTTCAATTGTAATTATACAGTGTTATATGCATTTCATAATGCATTTAATGCTTTATAATGTGTTATGATTATTTTTGTAAATCATTAAGTATTCATGAGTGTTTATACAGTGTAAGATATAGCCTATTTTCATAGAGTTGCGTGAGCTTTTATTAATATAGGGTTGCGTGCAGGCCTGGACTTTCGTCATTTTAGGGGCAAGGCCAAATGCCAGGGTAAGAAGGCCATCAAATAAAACAAGATTTTGGTCCACTGAAATAATTAATTGAATTTAAGGGTTAAGGATGTAGACTACAGTATGTGTCCATGTAGACTATCTGCTGTGAAATAAATAAATTGGTATTTACAATCTGATCCATGCTCAGCATAAATCATGGGAACTCATCAACTCAACAAAAGACACTGGTGGTGTGTGTCTACATGACAAGAAATAGACACTGGTGTCTACATACTGACAAGAAAGAGATACTGGTGTCTACATATACTGACAAGAAAGAGAATGAGGAGAAAGTGGCAAAGTCAGCTGGGGCATTAAGGCCACTGTGGCCTCAGGACATGCCATTTTTTGGAGGGGCACAAGGCCAAACTGAGGGGCAACGACGGCCATGGCCTTCATGGCCTCTATGGAATTCCTGCCCTGGTTGCGTGAGCTTAAATAATACAGCCTATTTTCATAGAGTTGCGTGAGCTTTCATTAATACAGTTGAGTGCACTTTTATTCAGAAAGTTTGAGGCTCTGGGCGTGGCTTCTACGGCTCCGGAGGCGAGATGCCACATGAGAGGACTGGGGCAGGAGACCGCAGTCCGCAGACATACAGTCTTGAATGGCAGTGAGTGACACCCACGCATCCACTGAAATACCTTTTCATTTGTACCCACAGAAACATTAGCACACCATGAACTCAATACATTTCATGCACCCAACAGCACCACAATACATGATAATCGTACACACTTCGTTCTTTCTTGCATTATCCTTTTGATTATGGTGGGTCAGATGTATGTTACATGTGACAGACGATATGTTTTTGAGCGGTGCTAAACACTCCTACAAATGTATGTTGAGCATTGGCCAAGATTCGTGGGATGTTTATTGACATTAACTCATGAAAGGCACCGCTCAATTTATTTCATGATCAATAAAGATATCAGTGTGGGCTTGCATGGAACACCATGTATGGGCACAAAGATCTACCCTTTGGCTGCTTTTGAGGGGAATAACCTATAAAGTTTTGGTATAACATACTGATATAACATACCCTGCACTGCCTTTGTACTGTTGGTAATTTTGTGCGGAAAATAAACTTGACCAATAAAGATTTGGCATAACAGAGGGGATGTAAAGTATAGCATAACATACTGATACTAGAAATACTGTTCCTACGAAACAGTGTGGGCTCGCTCGTGACTATATTCTACAGCGTGCTAACTGTCACGTGAAGCTCAACCAATACTCCAGCTAACACCACTCCCAGATTATCCACACTTCAATTGCACCTCATTGGCTAAGGGCCCTGCCTTTGTACTGTCTGCAACGGAATTCACTCTATAACTGCTTCCACAGTTTTGGCATGGAGATAGTTCAAAGTCGGGATGAACTTTTGGTCCATCTGGTATGTTTGTCTGCTTCATCCGCTTTGGTCAACACTGTTCCTTCCATCTTAACCTATCACAAATGGGAAAATGATCTGACATTGTGTCCAGTGGTCCTTTAAGCCTCGACGTCAGATCCCAAAGATCTGACATTGTGTCCAGCGCATAACATTCCACACAGATCCAGACTGGCTTAATAGATAAGAGAATACTCTGGCTAGGTACAGTTTTCTACATCAAGAATATAACCAATTGCAGGTTTGGTTGCTAACTTGACTATATTCTCCAACATGCTAACTGTCATGTGAAGCTCAACCAATACTCCAGCTACCACCACTACCAGATGTTTTTACACAACTCGATTGGCTCATTGGCTAAGGGCCCTGCCTTTGTACTGTCTGCAACGGAACTCACGCGGCAGAACTCTATAAATAATAAAGATAACATAGTGTTCTCGCCTTTCAGGCGAGCCCACGATAACATGCTTGTCTTGAGCCAACGTGTTGTTGTTACTTAAATCAGGTTGCACTCGTTGGTGATGATGTCACGTAGAACGCTGCTCCTCATTGGCCAAGGGCCCTGCCTTTGTACTGTCGGTCATTTTTTTGTGGAGAATAAACTTTGACATATAAAGATTTGGTATGACATATCGTACTGGTCTCGCCTCGGTGAAAGCCGCTTCCAATGAGTGGCTTTGTGTGTCCCACGCCCATATATGGTCATTTCAGTCCAGAATGAACAGGTTTTTTCAACAAAAAAAAAATGTGTGTTTCATGTCCATATATGGTCATCCCAGTCCAGAATGAACAGGTTTTATCAAAAACAAAATGTCTGTCACCTCATGTCCATATATGGTCATTCCAGTCCAGAATGAACAGGTTTTATCTGTCCCGTACGTCCAGAATATCAGTCCAGAATGAATAGGGTTTTTCAAAAACAAAATGTTTGTCCCATGTCCATATATGGTCATATCAGTCCAGAATGAACAGGTTTTATCTGTCCTGTCCCGTCCGTCCGTCCGTCCGTCCGTCCGTCCGTCCGTCCGTCCATCCATCCATCCGTACGTACGTACGTACGTACGTATGTGTGTAGTGTCCGTCCCGGTCTGATGATTGGATATTTTGAGGATTGGTCAAGCTTCACATGACAATTCGGCCCTCCAGATAAAATCATTAATTCATTCAGAATATAAAGAATGTATAGATCACAGAGTTCATAGCCTCGGAAACCCAGGCTTTTATTTTGGCGATAGGAAGAAAAATAAAAGCATGGGGTAACCTGCTGCAATTTTTGGCATAGACAGTGGGAGGCGGGCCATGGCACAGATCATGAACCAATAGGATCCAGCCGGTGAATCCGCCCCCTCTAGACCAAAATCAGCCTGTGTTAGGGAAGGCTATAGAGTTCATAACTCTAGAACACATAGAATAAAAATTCACCGCTTCACTTCGAACCGAGGTTTGATTTTTATTTTTTGTGCCAGGTTTGGTGCTGATCGGAGCAACTGTACACAAGCTACTATAGAGACAACTGTTGTCTCTATGAGTAGCTTGTGTACAGTTGTCTGACAACGTGACTATCAGTGGTCTGACGTAACAATGACTACATCATGGATCACCGGCTGCTTCCTCAAAAAGATGAACGCCACAAAATTGCATTGTTGTGGTCAGTTCACAGAGATGTCCACTGTTCTTTGTAAGAGGGATAAAAGCAAGCAGTTTTTGCCATAAGTGTACTACACACCGTATGTAGAGAGATTACAATGAATGCATTCAATATGTTAGTTGTAAAAATATTTCTCATGGTTTGCTGTCTACAGAATATTAAAGGACATTATGCCAATCCTCTCAGCAAATACATCCGTCATTATGAGGGCCTGTCATATGACACAGAAGCCCTGCGCCAGCGGTCGCTAATCAAGGACAAGATTCTACAGCTGGGCTTCTACTCTCATGGAAGGTATTTTAACTTGCAATTGAAGAGGGATGTCTCCTCTTTTTCTCCAAATCTCACCGTAGAGGTACCAGGAGAGGATCTTCCCTTGGATATCGACTATGTCGACTTCATTTACAGCGGGCAAACATTTGGTGAAAATGGCACCATCACTCATGGGTCCGTTATCGATGGCCGTTTCCATGGCTCCATCCAAACACATCGAGGCACATACTACGTGGAACCCTCTGAGAGGTACTTCAATGAGAGGAATGTGTCCTTTCACTCTGTCATCTATCACGAAGATGATATCAGCGGTCCAGAGGTTGACTATGCTAACCACCAGCTGTTTGAGAGGATGCAGGCGTACCAGGCATCAGTGGTGGACCACCCAGTTATGGCGCCGCTGGTGCACAGAGGTCACGGTCCAGCCACCAAACAGAGGACCACCTGCGAGCTCTTGATCCAGACTGACCACCTCTTCACCGAGTACTACAAAGAGAAGAAGGTGGTCGTGGATGTGATCAACAGCTTTGTGAAGGACGTCAACACCATTTATCAGGCGACAAATTTCAATGGCATCCGTCAAATCAACTTTGTGGTGAAAAGGATTATTATCAATACCACCAGCGCCACCGATGACCTGAACAATCCTTTCCGTTTTCCCAAAATCGGTGAGGAGAAGTTTTTAGACCTCTTCTCAGAAGAGAACCATGACGATTACTGTCTGGCCTATGTATTCACCAACAGAGACTTTGATAAGGGGGTGCTTGGCTTGGCTTGGAGAGCCATGCCGGGGGGCGCCGGGGGAGTCTGTGAGAAGCATAGGAAGTTTCGTGGTGGGACGAGGAAGTCGTCTCTGAACACAGGCCTCGTTACCGTGAAGAACTACGCTGCACCTGTCCCTCTTAAGGTCTCACTTGTCACCTTTGCCCATGAGATCGGACACAACTTCGGCTCTCCTCACGATGAGACGCCTGCGTGCACCCCAGGAGATAATAAACAGGGCAACTACATCATGTTTCCCCAGGCCACTGCGGGGGACAAGCCCAACAACAGGAAGTTCTCGCCATGCAGCATTGACAGCATGAGTACGATTCTGCAGGAAAGGATGAAGACATGCTTTGTTAAATCTGGCCAGCCCATCTGTGGTAATGGGATACGGGAGAAAGGTGAAGAATGTGACTGTGGCTTCAGTGATGAGTGCGAAGAAGAGTGCTGCTACGCCGCTGATGAGGACGAAGGCAAGAGGTGCAGACTGAAACCAGACAGAGAATGCAGTCCCAGTCAGGGTCCTTGCTGTAACCCAAGCTGCCAATTAATCCCCTCAGGTGGAACGTGTAGAGTGGAATCAGAGTGTGCCCAAGAAGGCCTGTGTAACGGCACACATGTCCAGTGCCCTCCCTCACAATCCAAGGAAGACCTTACCACCTGCGGTGCGAATTTAAAGGTCTGCCAGAATGGTGTTTGCACAGGTTCCATCTGTCAAAAATATGGTCTGGAGATGTGCGGCTGTCCGAGCGTAGACGGCATGGACAAGAAAGCAGCACAGTGCCATCTGTGCTGCATGGAGAAAACAAAGCCCAATACCTGTAGCAGCACAGGTTCTGAAAAATGGGCCCATTTCTTTTATAATAAGCACTTAACTCTGCTGCCTGGATCACCCTGCAACGACTTAAAGGGATACTGTGACGTGTTCTTGAAGTGTCGTCCGGTGGACGCAGATGGGCCTATTTCAAGGATATTGAAGCTCCTTTTTAATCAGGAGCTGCATAAGACCATTGGTGAGTGGATGGTGGCTTACTGGTGGGCAGTGCTGCTGATAGCCATTGTTTACATTCTATTGATGGCCACCTTCATTAGGATCTGCAGCATTCACACGCCCAGCAGCAACCCCAAGCTGCCTCCTCCTCTGCCACTGCCAGGTACACACGACTAGGGCTAGACATCGGTCCTCTCGTTGCCTTGATTCTTCCCAATGCCTACAATGACAGCAACTTAACTCAGAAGAGTTAACCTTTATCACCACCTACAGCAAAACTCTAAAAACTGACAACAGAACTGATCTCGGACAGCAGCCCCAACAAACTGATGCAGCACCTCTGCTAAAAGCCAAATGAGCAGTGGTTCACACACCTTTTTCGCGTAGCTCGACTAGCCAAGCCGAGCCGAGCTATGTCTATGCGAGTGCATGTGTGTGTCACTTTGTCTGGAGCTGTTCTCGCAAACCACAGGGCCGATTAGTGCTAGATGTCTTGTGCACACTCCCAGTGGGCCACAGATGGACCTTGAAGTTTTTATTTATTTATTTTGATTTTATTTATTTTTTTACTGTGTTTTATATTTTTGCGCAGGGCTCCTATAAGGATCTAATCTCCCCTACATCTGGCTTTGTCCGTTTGTCCCTTCGTCTGTCGGGGTCGCCCAGGGTCACATTGGCCAAGCTTCGCGGGGGTACTTAATGAAATGAACTCATAAATAGCACCGCTCACATCACACTGGGTGTGATTTCTTTTATAACTGGGCACAAGGAAAAAAATCGCACCCGTGCGAAGTGAGCGGTGCAAAAATATTTAGGGAGTATGATATATTGTGGACTTCGATTTTCAAGCCTTTTCTTTAAATAACTAGACCAGGTCAACCTGGTTGTGCCAGACCCCGGTTCTGCCAACCCTCTGGGCCTATAAATTTAATGGTACATTTATAGGCTGTCTGTCCCTTTATAGGCTGTCTGTCCCTCCCTCATGTCATCATCATTTGTGACATCATTGTGACCAAATATGGAGAAAAGACCGACAGACAAAGCCTTTTGCTTTGTCTGTCGGTCTGTCCCTCCCTCATGTCATTGTGATGACATGAAGGCTTTGTCTGTCGGTCTATCCCTCCCTCATGTCATCATCATGTCATCATCATGACCATCTATGGAGAAAAACAGGACAGACCGACATTTGCTTATGTAGGCCTACCCATTTCATGGGTCTGGCAACTAGACCAGGTCAACCTGGTTGTGCCAGACCCCCTGTCTGTCGTCATCATTTATGACATCATGCCTTTTGTAGGCATGTCATCATCATGTCATCATCATATATACCCTTTATATAGAAAAGGGACAGACCGACATTTGCTTATGTAGGCCTACCCATTTCATGGGTCTGGCAACTAGACCAGGTCAACCTGGTTGTGCCAGACCCCCTGTCTGTCATCATCATTTATGACATCATGCCTTTTGTAGGCATGTCATCATCATGTCATCATCATATATACCCTTTATATAGAAAACCCGGACAGACATTTGCTTATGTAGGCCTACCCATTTCATGGGTCTGGCAATCATAAATGCTTTTCCCTTTTAAATTGAAGATATTAAATAATATCTTTATTATTACACACATTACATATAAATATGGTTAATGTGTGTGTGTGTGTGTGTGTGTGTGTGTGTGTGTGTGTGTGTGTGTGTGTGTGTGTGTGTGTGTGTGTGTGTGTGTGTGTGTGTGTGTGTGTGTGTGTGTGTGTGTGTGTGGCCATGATCAATCAATAGCTAGCTGTTCTAACAATAAATTAGCCAATTTCAACCCTAGCAGTTTAGTATTCACAATCACCAAGTCAGCATTTATCAGCATCGCTAAGTTAGCATTCACAATCACTAGGTTAACATTCACAATATACATCATCAATATAAACCAATTCTATTCAATCATGTACATGATGTCATGTCTACATCACAATAGATGGTATATAGTACTTTGACTGACAGCGTTCCCTTAGTTTTTCCAGGAAGTCCGGACTAGAACTTTTGCACATCGCTCCAATTAACTATAGAGGCGAACAAGGCATCTAGCTCTTTATATCTGTGGTAGTTACTGGGAGAGGAAACCAAAGGACAAGGTGACCATGGTGGAGCCTTGGAGCAGAGGGGAAGCGTGTGGATACTTATCTTTTCCAAAATAAGTAGAGCTACAGAGAGTCGATCTCCAGAGAGGCGAGAAGAGGCCAGAAGATGAATATTTTAGTTTTTCAAAGTCTGTTCATTTGTATTTTAAACTTGTATTAGCTGCCTGTCATTTATAACCTGTGAAATTATCCACAGTCTGTCTAAAAGTGTGGTTATTTTATTGCTTATCAGTGATATTCATCTAATACAATTTTGAAATTCAAATTCAATGGCCTAAAGGGTGAACCAATCGGGTGCCTCCGTGTCTATGACATTGTTTTTCATGACGTATTTTCTGCGGCCTAAACGCGTTCTAAATCAGGGTGAACCAATCGGGTGCCTCTGTGCCTATGACATCATGGACAAATCAACAGAATCGAAGTGTTTCATTGGTCTAGCTAACTCATGTCATCATCATTAGTGACATCATAATTTTGGTAAAAAAGCGGTCTATAGGAGCGGTTTGCACCGCTCAAAAATCTCTATGGTTACAGTATGTAGCTGTTCATTTAGAGATTATTCATGTAACCATGGACACCATGCACAGATAGACACTAGGTGGTGCTAGAGCACCTGCCCTTTTGCCCTCTGAACAGCAACCTGTCATTTTGAAAATCTGTTCTTTATTTTCTTAATGGTTATTTAAACAATATAAAGCCAATTAAACCAGACCGTTGGTCGCTTATCTCCACAATAAATAGGCCAAAAGTTTGTTTTACCAAAATCGTCCTGATGGTAGCGCTAGATGGGACAGATGCGTTTTGATTACATGACTGTAGAGATACTGTGCGATTAGTGTGATTTTAGGGCAAAATCTGTAGGAGCAGTGTCCAAAAATGTGTTTAAAAAAATCGGTCTGAAGGTGGCACTAAATGGGACAGATCCATGTTGATGAGATGAGTGTAGACATACTGTGTACCGATTTGCGTGATTTTAGGGCAAAATCTGTAGGAGCAGTGTCCAAAAATGTGTTTTAAAAAATCGGCCTGAAGGTGGCACTATATGGGACAGATCCAAGTTGATGACATGAGTGTAGACATACTGTGTACCGATTTGCGTGATTTTAGGGCAAAAATTGTAGGAGCAGTGTCCAAGAATGTGTTTTGCAAGAATCGGCCTCATGGTGGCGCTAGAAGAGGGCCATGTGAGAAGGTGGGGTCTCCGCGCCACCGAGGCGGACGAATAGGTACCGGCCCCGGCTCTCCCGGTCGCTCCTAGCCCGAGTTAAGGCATTTTATGTGAGCTGCAGTGGAGGGGGTCCTCCACTGGGGGCGCCACCACTTTTGCATCCGTTCTGGAGCACCAGGAGTCGGTGGTCCCCGGGAATTCCCCGTGAGCAGCCCCGTTGGGGTGGTCATTTGGTCATTTTTGCACATTTGGTCATTTTTTACACCTGGGGGTCCCCCAGGGACCTGGGGGTCCCTGGAGCTCCGGGGGTCCTTGGAGGTTGTAGTTTGGCAGGCAAGGAGTTTGTGTGGAAATTTTGGCATGGATCGGGGCAACGGTGGCGGAGATATGAGTAGGGGGAAAGTGTGACGAGTGACGTGACGTGACGTGACGTGACGGAAGGAAGGACAGACAGACAGACAGACTGATGGCTGGTGGAGGTTTGGATAGTACCAGTAAGACTCCCTAATCGGGAGATAAGCGACCGTTGGTCGCTTATCTCCACAAATAGGCCAAAAGTTTGTTTTACCAAAATCGTCCTGATGGTGGCGCTAGATGGGACAGATGCGTTTTGATTACATGACTGTAGAGATACTGTGCGATTTGTGTGATTTTAGGGCAAAATCTGTAGGAGCAGTGTCCAAAAATGTGTTTAAAAAAATCGGCCTGAAGGTGGCGCTAAATGGGACAGATCCATGTTGATGAGATGAGTGTAGACATACTGTGTACCGATTTGCGTGATTTTAGGGCAAAATCTGTAGGAGCAGTGTCCAAAAATGTGTTGGAAAAAATTGGCCTGATGGTGGCGCTATATGGGACAGGTCAATGTTGATGACATGAGTGTAGACATACTGTGTAGCGATTTGCGTGATTTTAGGGCAAAATCTGTAGGAGCAGTGTCCAAAAATGTGTTTAAAAAAATCGGCCTGAAGGTGGCGCTATATGGGACAGATCCATGTTGATAAGATGAGTGTAGACATACTGTGTAGCGATTTGTGTGATTTTAGGGCAAAGATTGTAGGAGCAGTGTCCAAAAATGTGTTTAAACAAATCGGCCTGAAGGTGGCGCTATATGGGACAGATCCAAGTTGATGACATGACTGTAGACATACTGTGTACCGATTTGCGTGATTTTAGGGCAAAAATTGTAGGAGCAGTGTCCAAAAATGTGTTTTGCAAGAATCGGCCTCATGGTGGCGCTAGAAGAGGGCCATGTGAGAAATGAGGGGTGGGGTCTCCGCGCCGCCGAGGCGGACGAATAGGTACCGGCCCCGGCTCTCCCGGTCACTCCTAGCCCGAGTTAAGGCATTTTATGTGAGCTGCAGTGGATGGGGTCCTCCACTTTTGCATCCGTTCTGGAGCACCAGGAGTCGGTGGTCCCCGGGAATTCCCCGTGAGCAGCTCCGTTGGGGTGGTCATTTTTGCACATTTGGTCATTTTTTACACCTGGGGGTCCCCCAGGGACCTGGGGGTCCCTGGAGCCCCGGGGTTCCTTGGAGGTTGTAGTTTGGAAGGCAAGGAGTTTGTGTGGAAATTTTGGCATGGATCGGGGCAACGGTGGCGGAGATATGAGTAGGGGAAAAGTGTGACGAGTGACGTGACGTGACGGAAGGAAGGAAGGAAGGACAGACTGACGGCTGGTGGAGGTTTGGATAGTATGAGAGTGTAAAAGTAACTGCGACCTACGGTCGCAATGAGAGTGTTAAAAGTAACTGCGACCTACGGTCGCAATTAAGTTTGTTATTCAGAACCTTTTAATATTTTCTAAATTATAATACTTCACCACTTTTCAACTGGTAGACGGGTTTCTGAACTGCCCACAGCACTGCTATGAGACATAGACTGAGTAGATGTATTCTTTTCTTTTTTTTTTCTTTCTTTCTTCCATCCAGACCAAAACAAATATAGGGTTAAATCTGCCTTTTATCATACCCCTTCATACCTGCTTTAGTCGATTTTTTTCATAGCTGCCCCTGTTGCTAGATTCCGGATGCCCCTGTTGCTAGATTTTGTGGGCCCTCTCATAACTAACATGGTGGATTGTCCTCAGGCGAGTGCGGTTATTTCTTTAGCTTCAAAGTTAGTATTTTTCTATTGGATTCTGTTTATACAACGTTCTGAGACAGGGGCAGCTTTGAGAAAAATCGCCTAAAGCAGGTATGAAGGCTTATGATAAAAGGCAGATTTAACCCTATGTGTGTTTTGGTCTGTATGCCTCCTTTAATTTGAGCAGCAAATAATATAAATAGTGATTAATTATGATAATTTGGCTCAATTTACCACAGGGCATTGTACCCCAAAGCCACCATTTTAGACAAACTTGTCTAGAATAATATTTCAGACAATGTCTTGGCTATATTATTCATGTCGTCCGTCCGTCCGTCCGTCCGTCCGTCCGTCACACGTCACACTTTTGCCCTGCTCATATCTCCGCAACCGTTGCCCCGATCCATGCCAAATTTTGCACACACACTCCTTGCCTGCCAAACCACAACCAACCCATCAATTCTCACATGGCCCTCTTCTAGCGCCACCATGAGGCCGATTCTTGCAAAACACATTTTTTGACACTGCTCCTACAATTTTTGACCTAAAATCACGCAAATCGGTACACAGTATGTCTACACTCATCTCATCAACATGGATGTGTCCCATTTAGCGCCACCTGCAGGCCGATTTTTTTAAACGAATTTTTTGACAAATTTTGCCCTAAAATCACGCAAATCGGTACACACTTGCTCTACACTGATGTCATCAACATGGATCTGTCCCATTTAGCGACACCTTCAGGCCGATTTTTTAAAACACATTTTTGGACACTACTCCTACAGATTTTGCCCTAAAATCACGCAAATCGCTACACAGTATGTCTACACTCATCTCATCAACATGGATCTGTCACATATAGCGCCATCATCAGGCCGATTTTTACAAACACATTTTTTTACACACGTCACACGTCACACTTTTGCCCTGCTCATATCTCCGCAACCGTTGCCCCGATCCATGCCAAATGTTGCACACACACTCCTTGCCTGCCAAACCACAACCAATCCAACCATCAATTCTCACATGGCCCTCTTCTAGCGCCACCATGAGGCCGATTCTTGCAAAACACATTTTTGCACACTACTCCTACAGATTTTGCCCTAAAATCACGCAAATCGGTACACAGTATGTCTACACTCATCTCATCAACATGGATCTGTCACATATAGCGCCATCATCAGGCCGATTTTTACGAACACATTTTTTGACACTTCTCCTACACATTTTGGCCTAAAATCATGCTGCGACCTGACGGTCGCTTATCTCCCGATTAGGGAGTCTTACTGGTTTTAACCATTGGCAAATCACCAACATGGATGTACATTTTTAGACCTGGGTATGTAAAAATGTTAAAAATCGTACTAAGCAGCAAAAAAAACATTCCCTATGTGCGTTCATTCACAGAAAGGTGTAAATGATGGATGTTTACTAGATTTAAGGTCACATGACAACACAGTTTTCTAGATAAAGTGGGTGGTTCAACTTAACCACTGTCTCATCTTATACCCCATTCTCCCCCTATCGGGGTCCCTGGCACAAAATCTTTTCAGATGGGGGTCCATGGCCAATACATGAATCTGGGGGTCCTCGATATGAACATGTTTGAAGCACTGGGTTAATCGGTATTGACTCAACTTGACTGCCGTCAGCATATCGGCAGATACGGGTAAGTTGACATTTACTGATGGCAGTGGTTGATATTTTTTCTTCTCCGCATGAAAGAAAATTCTTTGAAACGGCCATGGATGGGTAGCTGCCTCGGCACCACCGAAAATCAGGTAAATAAAATAGGAAAAGCCTTGGCAGCTAATCTAGTTATAGCAAAACTATGGCAGTCGTTAATCTGTCACTCTTAACCATGCTCTCAACTCAGTGACAAACTGACATGCACACGACACATACACAACCTTGCGCGCACAAATGTACACGTGCACGACTAGATCTGCATCACATGTGAGACAGGGATATTTATGTTTATGTAATGAAGCAGAAATATGCTCTGGGCATTATCATATAATAATAATAATAATCCCAATGGTCATTAGTCATCCTGGTCCGACAATACTACTGTTGCAGGCCTCTGGTTTGTGTGTGTGTGTGTGTGTGTGTGTGTGTGTGTGTGTGTGTGTGTGTGTGTGTGTGTGTGTGTGTGTGTGTGTGTGTGTGTGTGTGTGTGCGCGCGCGCACTGTATGACGTTTTTGCCCGATGAGATGACGACAGGGAGTATAACGCTATAGTTGCTATAGATGGAAATAAAACACATGTATGGCTACATTCTCATATATTATCTTAATCTAAACGATAGAACTGGCCCTTATCCCAAACAATAACTACGGTCCCAGTAGGTCCCTACTGGCCTACCATGAGGCTTCTGTTTGGTAGGCTGTTGTCAGGCACTCCTTTGGGTGAATCGATGTTAATGCATGTGCTGTTACGGGGCGGAGTCACATTCAAATACTGCACGAAAATCGTTAATCATTAGACTTTCAGCGCCAACCTCCTGGGATCGAATCGCGACGGAGACGTGCCGTCAGAAGTGGACTTGAGCTACGAGAGGCACTGCCATGCCGAACGTTGCGAAGTCCGCTCGTGCTGACCAGGGACGTGCAGAGAATGTTAGAGAGGCAGGGGCTGCTGACATTTCTAAAAGGGCCTTTTGGTGGAAATATCGTAGATAGCAGACCTCCAAGCTCACAATGCTGTGAGCTTGGAGGTCGGCTATTTTCGGTGCGTGATACCACACTGAACTAAGCATAATCAACAGAGAGGACAATTGTTTCAACATTAGATGCAAGTTCAGGAGAGTTTGGACAAGGCAATTCTCTTGAATGGTACCTGCAGGTATGGCATGGAAAGAGGGCATTTGCATTTCTTTCACCACAGTAAAAACTGCATTCATGGTCTGGAAAGGGCACTTCTACAGACGGATAAAAGGGCAGGGGCTCAAGCCCCCTTTGATGTCTATGTGTGCACGTGGCGTGCTGGTGCTGACTAAGCGCCGTCCCGAGTTACAGCATGTCCCGACTGGGACAGAATCTTAAATCCTGTTTTAGGGCGAGCATTCGGCACAACTGCCAATCAAAGTGACTACTGGCCCAATTCAGTGCGTCTTTTCCGGAACTTGGACACGTGGATATACAATATACAAAATATTGTCTACTTTCACAATTTCTTTCACAAATGATATAGGCCTACAATCCTATTATAGTAAATAATCACAGAACTGGCAAAGTTAAAAAGCTAAAGAGTGTAGCCGTAGGGCCTGCAGCCATGTAAGGCTCTGAGATACTGTGTGACAGGTAAGCTGCAGCTGGCCTTGCTCTGGGGTCAGAGGTCAGTCCCAGACCTAGTTCTGATTCTCCCCCAGGCAATCACAAAAGGTTTATCTTATCTTATATTGTGTTATTTTATCTTATCTTAGACGATAACAGTGGTATAAAGAAACTAAATACATGTACTCAAGTACATTTTGAGGTACCTTTACTTCTACTCCATTACATCACAGAGGCAAATATTGTACTTTACAATTATTTGAAAACTTTAGCAACTAGTTACTTTGCATATTGTTATATTATAAAACATACATTAACCACTTCAGTCCCCCTCTTGTATTGCTACTTGTTGCCTACTTAAGTAAAATATCTGCGTTCTTTTTCCACCACTGGACGATAACAACATGAGACAATAGAACCGACAGTCAAGACAGTAGAGACGACAGTGTGTGCGTCTCTGCGTGTGCTCACGCATCATGTGGGCCAAGAAGATAAAGGGGACGGGGGGAAATGCAGGACACGGATATATTACAATGAGTCATACAACCACAGCACGATCTCTGCTCAACCACACACAGAACGACCCCTCTGGCCTTGGGGGGGGGGGGGGGGGGGGGGGGGGACAATGTGCGTAATACGTGCGCCCAAATGCAGCGCCTTCCACCTGAAATGACCGATGCGTGCCGCCTGGCTGTCACATGTCTTTTCATTCCAAGCTGAAAGCAGTCAGCTGCAAGCTGCTGCACAGTAAATGGACCATCAGATGATTTGACTGATTGCTGGCAGAAAATATAATAATAAGTACACAGACTCGTACACGGACAAATGTGTCGGTGGCAAGACTTGGTCTTGTCTGTGGTAAATTTTAGATTATCTTTTTTACACACCATTATTCATTTTCTTATTTTGATCATAAGACCCAATTACTGAATGTCAAGTCTCCAGGTTTTCTTCAAAATATGTGTGACACTGATTTACTATGACACTATGGCATAGGCCTATTAGAACTATGAGTTCACTAGTACTAGTGGTTATCGAATGTTTTATTTGCAAGGACCCCCTTAACTCTGAGAGTATACAAATGGAACCAAAATCATAAGGGTCGCCTTGGTTCCATTTGTACACTCTCAGATAGTTACAGACCTGTTATGGGCATTCAGGGCTAGCTCTTTGTGTGTTAATGGTATCCACTAATTTTGTCCATTTACACCTTGTATGTCCATTTACACCTTTTTACCAACTCTTACAAAACTGTATCAGGCTCCGATTGTCTTTTCTGTAATGGTCATATTATAGACTGAAAAACTAACCAGAAGCACTGAACCAGGTCAGAAATGTTTAATGAAATCACCTCGTGTTTGTGTTTAGATTTGGTTCATCGGAAACGAGCAAGTAATGCGGAACAACATTTATTTTAAATCATTAAAATATCGTTAAATGGTGAAAACTCTAATTGGGTTCCAATTCACCCTAGTGTAGTTGCACTGTACTGTCAGTCCTTTGCAATAAGTGCTCAGTCACACAGCTGTTGTACTTAAGCAAAGGTTGAAGAAGTACTCAGATTGTCAGTGGTGCTCAAACTTTTTCATGTGAAGGACCCCAAGATAATATGTATTTGGCCCACGGACCCCCATCTCAAAATATTTAGTTACAGTAACCCCCCAGAAGCTAAGCTATGAGTTACAAATGCTCGCTTAAAAAATACATATATTCAAAGATTTGCGCACATTTTCACGACTTTTAAAAAATAGCAGATCTACAAGCTGGCCAATGGTGCATAAAATAGGCCCCTCCACCTTGGGCCCTAGTAACTCAGTCCCACCCACTGGCACCCAAGGAGTGTGGGTGCACAGTTTCACTGCCATCGTGTCAACGGTGCCGGATATTAGCTGTCCACAAACAGAAGGACACGGAAGCGGATGGACACATGGACGGACGGACGGACAGGGGCAAAATCATAGACTCGGCCATGCCTTTCGGCCTGGCGGAGACAATAAACCAACCAAAAGACATCAGGGGAATGTGTGATCTGTGATGATGATCGATCAAAATTCGGATTCGGGATTTGGCATTACTTTCACTTTTATAAAAAGCTACATTCATGGTCTGGAGAAGGCACTATATTTTCAGACAGGTAAAAGGGTGGGGGCTCAAGGAGCACCCTTTGATGTCTGTGTCCACGTGCCGGCACACACGCACGCACGCACGCACGCACACACACACACACACACACACACACACACACACACACACACACACACACATGCACACATGCACACACACGCGCACGCACAAACGCGCACACGTTATCACACCAGGCTTATAGGAAAGCGTATGAGCCATGCCACTTGGCGTGGCTGAGCCATGCTCGCTGCATACTCTGTCCTGTGACGTAGGTCATGTGACGTAGGTGGATGCTGTCAAACAGACCTCTAAGGCAGTGGTTCTCAACCTGTGGGTTAGGCCCCCTGGGGGGTCCCTACATTATAAGTGACAATTTAAATAGTAGTTCACCAAAAATATTTATTATTTTCTATCAAATACACACCCCATGAAGTTTTGAATTCACAGAGATTATTATTATTTATTTGTTTAATCTTTGGGACCCCAATCTGCACTGTCAAATTGTCAGTGTGAATGTAACTCTGAGAGTGTACAAATGGAACCAAACAGACCCACAAGGTTAGTTCTATGTGTACACACCACCGAGTGCACAGCTGAAG
This sequence comes from Nannobrachium achirus, assembly GCF_963921795.1. Lineage (NCBI taxonomy): Eukaryota > Metazoa > Chordata > Actinopteri > Myctophiformes > Myctophidae > Nannobrachium > Nannobrachium achirus. The sequence goes on along the minus strand of NC_137830.1, from coordinate 30,607,540 downwards.
TTGATAACCAATGCTCTCAGACACTTTTCCCTCAGGCTTTGTTCGCGTCCATCCGTCCATCCGTGTGTGTGTGTGTGTGTGTGTGTGTGTGTGTGTGTGTGTGTGTGTGTGTCCGTCTGTCCGTGAACTGCTAATCTCCGGCACTGTTGGCTGTATTGACGTGAAACTGTGCACACACATTCCTTGGACGCCAGTGCAGAACCAGAAGAGGGTTTTCACTTCGGCCTGTAATAGCGCTACCAGAAGACAGATTTTCGGAGATTTCTTTTTTTTTCTTTTTCTTTTTTGCTATTACTCCTAGCGGTAGCGCTGTCGCCTCACAGCTAGAAGGTCCTGGGTTCGATTCCCGCTGTGGGCGCTATGTGGGGCGTGTTCTCTCCTCCGCGTCATCAGTGCGTGGGGTTGGCGAAAGGGCATTTCTGTGTAGGTACTCAAAAAATCAAACCTCGGTTCGAAGTGGAGCGGTGAATCTGAGCAGCTATACCGTGTGTGTGTGTGTGTGTGTGTGTGTGTGTGTGTGTGTGTGTGTGTGTGTGTGTGTGTCTAGTCTGCACAATAGTGCCATAGAAGCTGTGTGTGTGTGTGCCTGCACAACAGCGCCCCTCCTTTAACTTGTGTGTTGTGTGTGGCCACTCAAGGTATTGCCAGGCTACAGACATAGCCAGCCACCCACATAGCCACCCACCCACAGACATACCTGTCTATTGGGAGCGCTTTCACCGCTCCAAAAAAAAGAACGCACAGTACAAAAAACAGGCAGGTCTCTATACTGTCTCCCCCTGGTCAGCTGGGGTGCCTGATGGAGGGGAAAGGAACTGGTTGGAATAACGTGTTCCTTTCACATGCTACGTCCCACCAGGTAAATATCCCCCTGTCAGATGAAAAGAAGTGGGTTGGACCCCCTTGTGCATTGAAGGAAGCATGACTGCAGTTTGTTGCGTAATGTGATCAAGACAGATGTGTCTGATTTTTCATATTCCATCCAGTTTGGCTTCTGGCTCCGAGGAGCACATTTTACTATAGTTTTCTTTTATGGAGTTATGGTACAACCGATGTTCGGGAGGTGGGGCAAAGCAGAAGACAACCAAACACCTAACCAGCCACTGGCAACTCCACCCAGTGTCACCCGGTGCCTGCCAACCACTCACCCATCTCCAATCAAGCTGACAACTCCTCCCCTAACCAATCATGTTGGTATATAAACCCAACTTGAAAAGATGGCGGTGTGCATAGTTTCGAGTAATCCACTAACACGTTGTGAGCTTGTACTGTAGATCGGCTATTATTGGTGTGAATGTTCCCCCCCTAGGGAATGGGGATATGCTGGGGTTCAACTGACATTTATAAAGTTATTATTTCCAATCTGTCTTAATTAGAAACTAATGATACATTTTCCTCATGACATGCTGTCTTAGGGGGAAAGATTTGTTTACGTACCATAATATGACATAAATGTAAGGTTTTATAAAGTAAAAGTTAATTTACCTGAGCCAAACATGTTTGAGAACTACTGGCTTAGATCACCGTTTGTACGCACTTTGTTGTACATACTGTAGCTTCATTAGCTTGACAAACGACACAACATTCGTCATTATTTTAATATTGTATGTTGCTTCACATCCTAATATGGCCTTGTTGAACAACGAGGAGAACGCATTTCTTTTTAGGCAGTAGTGGAGGAGTGTGTGTGTGGGTGTACAGACGAATCATCATGACATCACCATGACCAGAAATGTATTTTCGGATGTGCCTGCAGTGTTACGTCGGAACAGTATGATTCATTTGGCCAACTAGATAGCTTTTCTGATCTGTGTGTGTACACACACTCCACGCCCCATGAAAATAGAGTTCCTCTACTTCAAAAATCCACATCACACCACTGCATATTATGGAGAATGGAGATCCCTGATGTCATCAATATTAAGCGCATAGCTTGGAATGCCCATATATGGACATATTGTGTGAGTGTGGTCTATAACATAAGACAGACATCTATGATGTCAGACGTCAGTCATATCCATATTTGGGAAAATATTTTGTCCACATTTCGTCCAACTTAAACAACCAACCGCAACTCGAATCACACTTGCAAATGAATTCCGTCCTGCGCGAATTCTGTCTCGTGACTGAAGTGAGGTAGTAAGTCCAGGTTTTTTCCTCTCACTCACGTCACTTTGATAGAGGTTCTCCCTATAGCTCGGTCTCCAGCCTTTACGCACAACTACACAATTGTCATGTTGCATATTAGGTGGTAGGACTGCTGTTAGGAAAGAGTGAAATCAGCTGAGGATTTTAGTTACTGTGGTCTGTGGCTAGTATAGCCTGTATGTGTCGAAGTCTCTCTCAAAGCCTGTGAGCCTTACAGTATATATACACTGAAAAAAATAGATTTATCAAAATGATTCTGATAATAATTAAAATTATTCAAAGAATATTTCTATGGTCTTGAGCATTTATTTGTCACGTTTACATAATGATCTGTAATGAAAAGTAATGTAGCTATTCAGCCTGTAACTTAATAACAGCCCTGTTACTATAATTTCAGCCCTGTTACCATATCAGTTTAATTCAAAATAATCATAAATGGCTTTCTCAGTTCACAAGGGGTTGACCTATTGTCCTTTAAGCAGTTTAAGCAATGATATGCTTAAACTAAGTGTTAGAGTAAATATTTGAAAATAAATACTGAAATTTGTAAAGTGAAACATGCCAGTATTGAAAAGTTTGGTACAATAGATTTTGAAAGTGGCTTAAATTAATTTAAATCAACTCATATCTGAAATCAAATGGTTATTTAGAGAGAATGTTAGTTTCTTCACCTAATGGTAAAGGAATTATATATATTTATTTAAATCATGGTACTTTTTCAGGTTCCTGGGTGTTGGTAACAGGGCTGCGCCAAGTATAGCAAACAATAAATAAAACATTTAATAAAAATGTGTCTTTGATGCCTGAGCTGAGCTAATCAAGGTTTTGATAGTTTATTACCTAGTATTGAGGTGTACATAACAGAAAATAGTAAAAGATAAAGTATTTTTTTCAAAAGTTCAGAAGCCCAAATGTCCTCCAATTCTGGAATGACCCATATACCGGTACAGTCAGCCCACGTCACTGTGACTCTCATGACATTTGTGTGTAAAGACACTGTAATTAATGACATAAGTAACAATGATCTATAAAAAGAAAATGCTGTGAAAAAAAGAAAAGGTTATCAACGTTTCTCAGCCCTCCACCCCTCCCTGCTCTCTCTCTCTCTCTCTCTCTCTCTCTCTCTCTCTCTCTCTCTCTCTCTCTCTCTCTCTCTCTCTCTCTCTCTCGCTCCATCCCTCTCTATGGGTATTAAATGGAAGTGAAACTCACAGCAGACATGGAACGAACAGAAACAAGAGTTCCGACGTCTTCCACCTCCTGCTGTTTGACAGAAGAGTCCTCTGGAGCACCACAGAATGTCCAGACACTTCAGACCAGGTAGTGCATGATGACCACCTCTGTCGGCATGACTTATCAGCATTCCTTCCATTTACTAGAGGTGGTGTGCATTCGCATTAATTACCCTCATGATTCAATTCGATTACGATTCACCCGGTAACGATTCGATTCGATTCTACGATGCAACATAAGTTTCTATATTTTTATATTTATGCTTTGATTATAAATTATCGATTATGTCACGTTGCTGCATTGAATTGAAATTTAATTCAATGCAATGCAATGCATTGCTGAATCAATTATCTTTGACACCACTTACCATTTACCATCTCTCGTTCCAACTTTTCCTCTTGACACCTCTGTGTGCTCAGCATCTTCAACGTATGCTTTTGGCTTCGTCTTTTAACCTTTCTTCTCACTCTAGCCTTCCTCTTCTTATCCATCTCAGACCGGTGATCTCAGTAGACGGCAAAAAAGAAAAAAAAAACTGTTAGTCTTCTTGGGCATTTCTCTCTCCACTAATCCCATTTTCATTACGAAGCTGTAATTTCACTGTAGCATGTTGTATTTTATTTGCCTTTTACCTTGCTCGTGTCATTTTGATTTGGCACTTTCTCTCTGTCTCTCTCTATAGTTGCGTTTCTATAAACTTATTCGAAAATAGGAAGCAAATTATCAGAAATGCGCATTAAGACAAAGCGAATTTAGCCTGTTTCCATCTGCGGGTGTCATTCAAATTAGTGTAACGCTCCCTACCTCCTTGCCCACCACTGGCCCCCACCGTTGTGCTTAGGGTCCTTGGGAAACGCCAGATTGCAGAAGAGCGACACAAACAAACAACACATAAACAGAGACTGAACGTCATACTGAGACAGTTTGTTATAAGTTTGCATTGAACAAATCTTCGTTTTAAGTTCTGTCGGAGGTTGTCTTTGCACAACAGTCTGTAAAGAGCTACAGCTGAGCTGGCACGTTGTGAAAACGGGAGGAATTTACACACGGAGTTCAGACGGTTTGTTTTGTGAGCTAACGTGCTAATACAATTGATGTTAAGCGGCAGGGGAAAGTGTTAACTTGGAGGTCGATGGATCAGAACGTCATCATTTATTCGCATTCATTGGCTGACCCGTTTCATTCACTAATGCACATTTAGTTTTTTCGATAAAGCCTCAAAATCCACCTCCTCCAAGCTCATAAATGTTTTCGCGAATAATGAAAGTTTATTCGAATTTTGAAGTGTTTCCATAAAAAGATTTATGCGCAAAAGCCTTAATGCGCATTAAAAGGCTTTATGGAAACACACCTTATGGCTGTCTCTCTCTCTGTCTCTCTCTCTGTCTCTCTCTCGTCCGTCCGTCCGTCCGTCCGTCCGTCCGTCCGTCCGTCCGTCCGTCCGTCCGTCCGTCCGTCCGTCCCACCCACCACCTCCCAGTGTTTTCCATGTTGGCTGGGCTGCTGTATCTTATGCTGCACCTCTCTCTCTCTCTCTCTCTCTCTCTCTCTCTCTCTCTCTCTCTCTCTCTCTCTCTACCCAGTGTTTCCCATGTTGGCTGGGTTGCTGTGTGTGATGCTGCACACCAGCAGGATTGGCCGGGTGAGCCCGGCCCCTATCTGTGCCCATGGGCAGGGTGGCTGCCACGTCCCATCTCTGGCAGACCTGTTTGACCGGGTCATAAAGCACTCAGCCAGGATGCACAGCATCTCCAGCGACCTGCACTCCCACTTTGTGAGTCTCTAGTTTGCTGATGTCTGCGTTGGTTCTGTGATTTGTAGCAGCCCTCACTGAGCAATTTTTGTACTCGACTTATTTCCGTAAGTCCGTATGATTATTGATTGCTGAACATGTATTTATTTATTTTAGAATGTGTCCAAGTGCTTGTACTTTCAAAGGTTGACAACTTTTGTACTTTTTATATGATAGGTGAATTACCCGCGTTTGATGTATGCATGATAGTCTGGTGTGTTTGTCTTGTTATGTCTTGTTGATGTAGACCTACTGTTTGTATTGTCTATGATGTCCTGTCTAAAAATGAATAATAAAAAAAATAACATGTATTTATAATTTTTTGGAGGTACAGTATTTTAAATGACGGAGAATTGCATGAACACTGGCATGTTGTATAGTGGAGTTACAAATCAAATCTAATATCGTTGAAATTAAGTGAATTCTATAGTTGTTACAACTGAGTTAATCAAACACCTTTGGCTCTTTTGCTTTAGAGATAATAAGTGATATGGAGCGAGTTTTTTAGGGTCTGGCTCTGCAGGAGTCTAGCCGGTTGTAATGTAAGAGGGTCGGTGTGATTATTCCGACCGGATAAACAGTACTTTTTCAGATATGTTTTATCTTTCTTTCTAAAACGGCTAGTTCCATTCCTTGATTCTGATTGGCTGGTTGCTGTGGTATATGAGACTATAGCCCACACCTTGAATCAGTTTATATCAAACCCAGGTGTGTTATTTCTTTCCACAGTGTTCCACAGTGCACCAATTATCTGCACCTGTGTTGTTTCTGCAGCCTAGCCGGGAACTACTTTCTTGTAGCTGGGGACTACTTTCTTGCAGAGCAGATCTTATTGTGTATTATTAGTGAAATAGAACAGTTTTAATTGGTACATGTCTACGATTTTTCATGTTGCCATATTGTAACGTTTTAGAAAAGCAATAAGCCATGCAAGGCTTGTGGTTACCTGTATTTTACACCGGCTGAGAGGGTTGGAGACACTCGGCTGCGCCTCGTCTCTCCCTACGCCTCTCAGCCGTGTAAAATACCAGTTAACCACTCGCCTCTTGTGGCTTATTGCTTCATTAAAGGTAGGGTATGTTTGGTTTTTCTGTTCCTGTCTCTTGGAACTGAAACACTGCAAATTAAGCTGATAAATGGATACTCCCTCCTGATTGCCTGAAATTTGGCAAACAGCCTGGAAATGCATTTTCTAAGTACATTTTTGAAAAAGAGAAGAAGAATCCGAGCACTCAAAAAGTTAAAAAGGAGGGGAACGGACGTAAAAGCTGTGTACTTTATTTCATAACAGAATAATAAAAGCCAACATGTTTAGTTATATTTGTACCTGAGTATTGCTAATTTCCTATATTTTTACTTCTACTCCACTACATCTCGGATCCCAATATTGTACTTTTACTCCACAACTGATTTGAAATCTTTAGCTTCTAGTTAGATTTTGATTATTACAAAACATATTCAGCCCTATATACATTTCGTCAATTTGAAAATAGCCGATTTACATGAAATATTAGATCTGATATTTTCAAAAGATTTTTATACATTCGAAAAACGGGACATTCTGCATAATGAGTATACTTTTACTTTTGGTAGCCTACTTTAAGTACATTTTGATGCCAATAATGGTTTACTTTTACTCAAAATAACTTTTTTCCTATGGATTACTCATGCCATGGAGACTTGAGTTCAATAATATCTTTTTGTGTTTGTCTATAAATATAAGACAAAAAATGTATCATACAAAATGTACCCCCCATTGATTCCGGATGCGGAACAAAAAGCATTTGGGGGTACTTATTGTAATCAAATTTTTGTCTTAGGAATGCGACAAATACAAAACAAAAATAAGTCTCCATGGCATGGGTAATCCATAGGAAAAAAGTCATTTTGGGGGTGAACTACTCCTTTAACAGAGTGTTTCTGCATTGCAGTATTGACACTCTTACTTAAGTAAAACATTTGAGTACTTTTTCCACCACTGCACTCGTGGCATTCAGCTTGCTTGTGACCTGTCTAACCCGTAACCTTATCTCCTTCATTCACATGTGACGTGTGTGCGTGCGTGCGTGCGTGCGTGCGTGCGTTTGTGTGTATGTGTGTATGTGTGTGCGTGTGTGCGTGTGTGTGTGTGTGTGTGGTCTCCACGGTACCCCTTCCTGTCTCTCAGGAGCACTTATTCCTGCCCAGTAAGAACCACATCCACCGGGTCCACCGCAACTGTCACACCTCCACCATCCTTACGCCCAACGGCAAAGAAAACGCCCAGAGACTGACGGTGAGCACACTGGACCGGCCGTTAACCAACCTGTGCATGCATGGGGTTAGGGTGGCCCACCGGTGGACCGTAAGGATATTGCAGCAGCAATATTTGATTTTAATGATTGCCACCGTCAGGTCGCAGTTACTATCAAAACCTCGACCAGCTGTCCGTCAGTCCGTCCGTCAGTCCGTCAGTCTGTCTGTCTCACGTCACACTTTTGCCCTGCTAATATCTCCGCAACCGTTGCCCCGATCCATTCCAAATTTTGCATACACACTCCTTGCCTGCCAAGTGCCACCATGAGGCCGATTCTTACAAAACACATTTATGGACACAGCTCCTAAATCTTTGCCCTAAAATCACGCAAATCGGTACACAGTATGTCTACATTCATGTCATCAACATGGATCTGTCGCATTTAGCGCCACGTTCAGGCCGATTTTTTAAAACACATTTTTGGACACTGCTCCTACAGATTTTGCCCTAAAATCACACAAATCGGTACACGTCTACTCTCATGTCAGCAACATGGAGCTGTCCCAGTTTGTTCAGTAACAGGGGTCTCCCTGTCTCTCCAGCTCTTTAATAAACAGAAAATACAAGTTCAGGTAGGTGAGAATGTGTAAGCCAATCAGGAGAGAGTAGTGTTCCAGCCCCGACCAGTTCCAATTTAGTCTGCTCATTTCTTTGTGTCATTCATTTAGTAAGTGATAAGTGACACTTTTTAAAGTGACAATTTCACTTGTTTAATCTGTATCCTGTTTGAGTTCTCTATCCTGATTGATAAAATTGGTATCCTGAACCTGAAAGATTATTGTCTGTTTAATAAAGAGCTGGATACTCCTTTTACTGACACAATATATCAAAATAAAGAGCCATCTAACACTTACTCTACCTTTAACGTTTATTTATTTTTGATTTGATTTTTTAAACTGGAAAAGAACGTGTCTCATGCTCAGGGGTTTGTTACATTGATAGAAACATTAGATCCTTTCCGGGGGTAAATTAACTGCTTAGAGAAAACGATTAGAGAGCAAACAAACCTTGCTAACATCGCCGGAGGCAAGTAAGCTGTGTGACTGAGTAGGTCTGCATGGGGAGTGAGTCAAGTGAATCTCTCTGAATGACTCAAAGACAAACACAAACGATAATTGACCATTAAAACCCAAATGTGTAATACAGTATATGACTTACAGTATCCATATAGACTTCTCAGGCCGTGACCCCCACTTGGAATTGCACGCATTACATTTCGTTTGACTCAGTTCCACAGATAAATATTTAAAAATAGCTGAAATACAAAATAATTTGGGGACCCCCCCATGGGGAAACAGTGGATCCGACAGTATTCATTATAAAAAATAAATAAATAAAGCTTTCTGTATGGTCTTCCCCACAGAGAGGGGAGCTGACAGAGGTTATTCTACGGCTACTTTTGGCATGGAGGGACCCTCTGTGGCACTTACACCAGAAGATGGCCCACCAAGACCACTCCAACAGCTTCAGCTCCGATAAGGCCCTCGAGATGAGTGACATGGTGCACGAGCTACGCGTGGGTGTGGAGAAAGTGGCCAAAAAGGTACTCGGGCTACTTATATGAACATGGGTGTGTGTGGGGGACAGACTAGTGCTGATTATCAACACCAAGAATATTGAGTCTTGTGGTGAAGTAGTTCTGAAACATCCTCATCCTCATCCTCAACATATCAAGGACACCCCAAATTATTATGTATTTCTGAAAAGATCAAATTCCCTCATCTGAAAACATTTTGTGCCAGAGAAGGTTGGTGTAAAAATAAATAAAATAAGAAACAAAATGGCGCAGTCATTTTGAAATGGTGCATACGGTGGCGCAGTCGGTAGCACTGTCACCTCACAGCTAGAAGGTCCTGGGTTCTCTCCTCCACGTCATCAGTGCCCATGCCCTAGGTGGGTTGGCAAAAGGGCTTATCTGTGTGGAGTTTGCATGTTCTCCCCATATCTCCTAGGGTAAGTAGGCCTACCCTAAAAAACATGCAGTAATCCTGGTCTCTATACTCCCTCCACCTGGCCAGCTGGGGCGCTTGATGGAGGGGAAAGGAACTGGTTGGAATAACATGTTCCTTCCATGCGCTACGTCCAGCCGGGGAATCTCCCCCCTGTCACGTGAAAAGAATCGGCTGGGACATGTATAGAAGGATTGAAGGAAGCAGTCAGTCAGTTGCTCTCCCCAAGTTGGTAGTGGGAGCAGGGGTTGACACTAAGGTCTCAGAGGCACTTGCCCGTCGGGCAAGTACAGGTCGTGTTCTACTTGCCCAAAGGTCATGTCCACTTACCGGAAAAGTAAATGGTCCTCTATAAGATTTTTTCGCTTGTAGAACTAATTAATGTTGAATGCAATCGATAACTTGTCGAGTGGCGACAGTCACTTTGAAAAATCAGAATGAGTGCAACTGCTAGATGTAAGAAACAAGGCATTGTTCTTCATAAATAGACAATATTTAATGAAGACGGAATTTCTGGTTCAGGTTGTCCGACGGGCAAGTGCCCACCCAAACATTTTATTTACTTCACACGGGCAGTCGGGCAATCATTAGTGTCAACCCCTGTGGGAGTGTAGTGGCCAGGATCACATCAGACAATTGACACCACGGGAAAAAGATGGCTTAAAAAATCGTGGGATAATATTTGTTAAATATTGTAATAATAATAAAATAAACGAAATGCTGCCGCTGTCCAGTACAACAGAAGCACTGTTCCGTTTCGACTTGGCAGTTGCATAAATGTGTCCTAATGTAAATCAAATTTGTCGAAGCATATACTGTACAGTAAGTTGGCTGCTTAACAGAAATGGAAATTCAAAAAAGTTATTTTAAAATATATTTTCATTAACGAGCATTATGAACAGATGACAGCTTCCGAGCGGAATCGGTTTTCAGGGGATGTAGGCTACAGTAGTTCCTCTATGTAGCATTTGGACATTGTGGAATAATATGCTGGCTACACGTGGCGATGCTGGCGGCATAGAAAGACTAGCATGAATGAATCAGATCCCAAAATAGAATGTCACATGAGGGAGGGGGGAGTCAAATCAGTGAGTAGAGAAATTGAGAAGAAAGTTATACTTATGAAATGGCAATATACATGAACGCAAAAATGCAGTTATGTTTACAAAATTAACAGATGTATTAAACAAAAACAAAAAAGAAACTATACTGAATTCGAAATCATCAAATACACAACAAATCTGAGTTTACTCAACACTGATGATATTGCTGTCAAACTATGAAGCTATCTATGAAATCTAATAAACAATTTTATACATTAATATATAGAGGGGACTCATGGGTATGGGATCTGATGGGTCTGAAAAAAATCTTTCCCACAGATGCAGAACCTGGGAATTCTTGGCAACTCGGAAAACAGCCTGTCGGCTCCCGGTGACCTGGTCCCCTTGTCCAGCAGCGGCGAGTGGCGCCTCATGAACGACTACGACCTCCTCTACTGCTTCCGCCGTGACTCGGACAAGGTGCAAAACTACCTGAAGATCCTCAAGTGTCGCATCGTCCCTGAGCACGGATGCTGAAATCCCCCCACTCCAAAAGAAAAAGCATGAATGAATGAATCGGATTGAGTGGATGAAAATGGATGAATGGATTGACTGGGTGGGTAGAATGAAAGAGAGAGAGAGAATTATATCTCCAATAATGTTTAAGACATGCGATGACTCTGTCAAAATGTACACTTACTGTGATATAATGATATTTATTTATATAGTACCTTTCATACATCTACTGTACAATGTGATTCAAAGATTTTCATGACTCGGATAAACAAAATAAAAAATGAATAAATAATAAATAAACTGTGATGTAGCTATTTGACTGGAGATTATGTCTCGATTTAGTGATGTCTGATGAGGTTTTCATAGTAATTTAGGCAAGTTGCTCTGAACAAATCCCCAGGATGAGCGCACCTCGATTTTGATCTGTTTCTACGAGTAAAATGCATTCATCTGGTGTCCCAGGACTAAAGCAGTCCCTGATTCGAGGCAGTGTTGATTTCGTCGACTAAAACTATGACGAAATATTTTCACAGACTATCTTTTTTTCACTGACGAAAACTAAATAAAAACGAGATAAGAACTAAGCTATGATGACTAAAACTAAGACTAAATATATTGACAATTTTGCCAACTAACAAAAACAAGACTAAAATCAATGTTAGGGAGGGACTAGTGGAGAAGAGATCCAGTAGGGGGGGGGGCATTCTCCATTCCGACATGTCGCCACTCCGACAGTGACTTCTTATTGTCGGAGTGGCAACACTTCCATAGAGGTTAAGGTTAGGGTTAGGGTAGGAGATAGGGTTAGTGTCGGAATGGAGATATGTCGGAATGGAGAGATGCACTCATCCAGTAGAACTAAAAGAAAAGTCGTTTTATGTTTGGTTGCGCTCTATCTACAAGCTCACAGCACGAAAACGTTTTCTTTTCTTACAGAGAACTATAACCAGCAATGTGTGAGTGATAATTCTCTGTATCAATATCATTTTATTCCAAGGCATCATCATCTCTTCATGCGCAGAGAGGGAGAGGGGGCACTGGGGATAATCTTCTCTTAAAGGCAAAGGCCTTTATGCATAATGTAACGTAGGTGTTTTTGAGTGGTTGTCTCCTATGCGTGACTGTGTGTGTACCGTATGTTACTATCTATGTATGTTTGTACACAGGCGACCCTGAAATGAACTCTGCTACACACACGGCCATGCGTGCGCGCGGGCAAGCAAGCACACACACACACACACACACACACACACACACACACACACACACACACACACACACACACACACATCCATTCCTCTCTGACACACACACACGCACGCACGCACGCACGCACGCACACACACAGTGTATACAGTAGCTTAACAAAAATGAACTGCTCACATCCACCACTCACTTCAAACTTGGTTTCAGGTGTCCAAAATAGCAAATTTTGCACGGGAACATTAAATATTAAACCCCCAAATTAGGATTTAGCGTGAAAATTAAGGCCCCTATTGTGAAGTGAGCGGTGCTATTTATCAGCGTCCGGCTGGCCAATCACAGTGTGTCCTGATTGACCCTAGGTGTACAACAAACTTTGAGAGGATGGCCAGAGATTTTTTGGGGACCGGACAAAGCCAGATGTTGGAGCTTAACTCTATCCAGGAGCACCGCTCAAAAACAGACTCCGTTACAAGTAAAAGACCAGAATTCAGAATGTGCTTGATATTGGCTTCAAAATGTATTTAAAGGACCAAAAGTAAAAGTAGGAAATGTTTGAAAATAGCAGATCTACAAGCTCACAACGCATTGCATCGCAACGCGTTGTGACCTTGTAGATCGGCTATTTTCAAACAGCATAGGTATGAAATAGGGCTAAAGTGGTCTATGTATGTTTTATAATATTATAATGTATGTCTGCAAAGTAACTAGTAACTAGAAAAGAAAATTTCTAAGAAATTTTAAGTGTGCCTGCAGCTCGCTAAGTCTGTGCAACCTTGTGTAGCGGTTGGTGTTAGCATTAGCGTTATTAACATTAGCATTTTTGTGCATAAACTTTAACATTATTGTTCTTCATATGACACCACCCACATGTCTGTACGACAAACGGTTCACGAGAAAACGGGTCACTTCCTGTTTGGTGAGGGGCACTTCCTGAAAAAAAAAAATTTTGAGAAAAAAAATTTTTTTGAGAAAAAAAAAATTGTGAGAAAAAAAATATTGTGAGAAAAAAAAATTGAGAAAAAAAATTTTGAAAAAAAAAAATTGAGAAAAAAAAAATTTGAGAAAAAAAAAATTTGAGGAAAAAAAAAATGTTTTAGAAAAAAAAATTTGAGAAAAAAAAATTGAGAAAAAAAATTTGGGAAAAAAAAATTTGAGAAAAAAAATTTTTTTAGAAAAAAAAATTTGAGAAAAAAAAATTTGAGAAAAAAAAAATTTGAGAAAAAAAAATTGAGAAAAAAAAATTGAGAAAAAAAAAATTGAGAAAAAAAATTTTTGAGAAAAAAAATTTGTGAGAAAAAAAATTTGAGAAAAAAAAAATTTGAGAAAAAAAAAATTGAGAAAAAAAAATTTGAGAAAAAAAAAAATTGAGAAAAAAAAATTGAGAAAAATGACACCAGCCGCGAGTCTGTACGACAAACGGTTCATGAGTTATAGAGGCACTTCCTGTTTGGCGAAGGACACTTCCTGTTACAGAGGGGGCGGGGCTTAATCAATCATCCCTATTGGCCGGAAAAAGACCAAAGTTGTGTGTGCATTTTAAAGTTTAAATCACGTTGCTAGGCAAAAGTATGGCAGAGTTATGTGGCGCCAAAGTTTCTGGGTTTTTTTCGGAGTCCCCCATTCTAAGTCAATGGGGTTTTTGGGCGTCGTTTTTTGCGAATTACATCGCAATCGTATCGCGGATCGGAAAGAAAAGTAATAGCACACCATTCCCGGCCGAGCCGCACATTTTGATGTATATATTGCGGGGGTGGCGTAAATCTTGCGTCAGTTATTACGTGCCGAAATTTCCCCCATTCTAAGTCAATGGGGTTTTTGGGCGTCGTTTTTTGCGAATTACGTCGCCATGGTAACGCGGATCGGAAAGAAAAGTAATAGCACCCCATTCCCGGCCGAGCCGCACGTTTTGATGTATATATTGCGGGGGTGGTGTAAATCGTGCGGCAGTTATTACGCGCCGAAATTTGCCAGAACATGACTTACTGACTGACTTACTTAAGTATGGCGGATTACAATAAGTGTTTTGCTATTGCATAGCAGGCACACTTAACTAAAGTTTTCAAATAATTATAGTGGAGTAAAAGTACAATATTTGGATCCGAGATGTAAAAGTATTGGAATTTGGAAATACTCAAGTAAAGTACAAATATTTCAAAAGTACAGTAATTTAGTAAATGTAGTTACTTTACACCACTGCTCAAAAATGTCTAGAAATGGTAAAAAATGGAACTAGATCGCATCATAATGCTAATGTGTATTTAGACTTAAGGCACACATTTGGCTAAAGCCCTGGCATACATTTCCCAGAAGCCTCTCTGTCACTGTGAAGTTGATAAGGGTAGACAACTGAAAATCCGTCCATGCAACCGCAAGTGTAAAATGTGGGTCATGACGCAAGATACAAACGCTAAGGTCACTGTGTCATAGCATCACAAATCTCCTGACTCATACAACAATGTGCGTCATAATTTCTAAGACGACTTATGGCCCTTTTACTTTTTTTTTTTTTTTTTTTTTTATTATTATTGTTTCTTAGTGACAGGTCGTTCTTTTAAAGAAGGGTGCCCCTGGAGAAAATGTATGTGCATGATATAAAATGCCATGACCCTCCCCATGACTGTAAAAAAAGAGAAGAGAAAAAAGATGAACCAATCTTGATCGTGCTACGATATATTTTGATATTAAAATGTGACAAGAAGTATATTCTTTAATATAAGAGAACATAGACCCATTTTGTTATTATTTTTAATTAAATTAAATATTCACCCTCAATAATGCTCATTATATGACACCATTTCCGTCTACTCACTCTGTGTGAGTAGCCTACCACTAATTACCAGTGGCATCATCGGTAGGCATGTTTGGTCATTTCAGATTTATTTTTTCTCGAATCAATGGCAACGGCTTCTATTTCAGCATGCTGACTTTCCAGGAAGAGAAATTAGTTAGTTTTTAGTTTTCTATTAATATGTATGTGGCTGTGGACCCGCATCTGAAAATATTTTGTACCAGGCAGGGACCCCTAAAAGAGAAGATTTGTGTTGTTACCTTTTCTTTCTTTCTGTCTCTCTTTTTTAAATTTTAAAGCTTTCTCAAAATGTGAGATGACCTGTGATTATTTCTAATAGATAAAACAGAAATAAAAAGTACGGCATGACATCACAAGTTCAACCCTATTCCTTGAGCTTTTGGGCCTGTAGGTCCCTGACTAAATCTTCAAACTCACAACGCATTGCAGTGCGACACATTGTGAGCTTGTAGATCGGCTATTTCCGGCATCAGTCTACTAGTTATAGTGTGCACTAATAAGTACTGTATACAAGCCATTTGTTGTAGATGTCATGACTCAAAGTGTAAATAGTATTTAAGTGATGACATATCTAGTAGTGAAACATGCTGCCACTGACACTGATATCTGTTACCCTCCTCCTGTCTGAGGATACAGTCCCTCTCCTCCAGGGGGTGCTGTTATGCTGCCTGAGCAATGGCCATCCTTCTGAAAGAAATGCAATAAAAGGCCATACCTGAAGGCATGGCCTTCAAGAGATTTGCCTCGTCCAAACTTTCCTGAACTTGAATGAATGAATCTTATTTTGAAAGAATTCCCTCTCTGTGTAGAAATCCATGCCGTTACGCCACATCTCCAGTATTGACCTGATTATACTTAGTTCAGTGTGGTATCACACACTGAAAATAGCTCACAAGTCACAGCTTGAAGCGTTGAGGTCTGCTATTTTTGATATTTCTACCAAAAGGCCCTTTTAGAAATGTCAGCCCCATGCCTCTATCTAACATTCTCTGCGAAAACAAACAATGGATACCGACTCTAGGCATGTCACTGGCATGTAGTGAAAATGTACTTTATAAATATGCAGAAGCTTGGCTGATCCAAAACTCCACTGTGACCAGTGTGGAAAACGCTTCACTGCAATGCCCAGCCTTAAAATACACCAGCAAATTCACACAGGAAGTAGGCTACAGCATTCCATTATGATCAATGTGGGAAGAGTTTCACTACATCATCCAACTTAGTAAAACACCAGAGAATTCACACAGGACACAAGCCTTTCCATTGTGGAAAACCCAGTAATTGATGAATTAATGAATTAATTAAGTTATGTTTACCTTCAACAGTCTAGAAGGGTGTCTTCCTGGATACAGATGATGCAACACTGTAGCTTTAATCTGAGTGGCTGATTCTTCTATATTACAAAACAAACCCTCCGTTTTCTTCTATCAGACCACAGAGCTTCTGTTTGAGTCAGCACCTCTACTGAGCTGTTATAATCTGTTTATTCATCTGAAATTACATTAAGTTCAGCTTTAATCAGTGATGATGAAGATCACAGCCACCCTCCTCATCCTCTCCTCTGTACTTGTCAAAGCAGTGCCAGGTGGTGAGTATCATATTAATATTATTATAAAAACTAGAAAGATTCAATTGAAAAGTGCAAGTGTGGTTGCCATGACGTGAGTCACACTTGAAAATGAATTTTGTCTTGCCATTTGAATTGTCCCCATTCAAGTCAATTAATGGCCATATATGGAGATCTATCTGTCCGTCCTTGTTCCTTTTTTGCCCATTATATGGAGATCCCTGATGTCATCAAATTAAGCCCATATCTTGGAATGCCCATATATGGACATACTGTGTGAGTCTCATGTGGTCTACAATGTCAGACATCTATGATGCCAGTCATCTCAATATTTGGGAAAAGTTCAATTTTTAATTAAAGTCAGTGGAGAAAATTAGTTCACAAATAAATGAATAAATTAAACTATAACGTATCTCTTAGCAAAATGCAAGGAATCGATTCCTGATGAAGCTGATGGTCGATTTGACATGTGGCCCAAGTACGTGCCACCAAAACTGTGGGAGGAGCAACGCTGCAAAAATAAAGTGGAATAGAAAGATGGAAAGATGGATGGAATAAAGTTGAAGTGAGTTGTTAATTCCCATTCTCATTCTTTCCAGTATTCCACGAGGAGGTTGGTCTCACTGGATGTTCCCATCCAGATAAAAACACAGATGCAGTGAGCATGTATGGTCTGGATGGAGAGGTGTTGTGGTACGCTGACTTCATCAAAGGGAAGGGGGAGGGGCCTCAGCCTACCTTCATAGATCACATCACCTACAGGAGCGCTTATGTAACAGCTCAGGCTTATCAGGATGTCTGCAAACGCAACCTGATCCAACGCCGCGCTGTCCTGAAGAACCCACCATTGGAACTAGGTACAGACATATGAATTACATGTAATTTATATTAACACAACAATAGCATTTAAGTTATATCCATCCTTAGCGATAGTGATCCTGATTTTTGGGATCAAACTGATACCAATTTTATGTTTTTCTTCCCATTTTGAAGATTGTGTGTGTATGTGGCTTAAAGCTATACTGTGTAAGTTGCTAAACTAGTGGTCAGTAGCGGTATTGCTTTTTTCGGACGTTTTTCGCCCGGAGTCGTCGCGGCCCGTAATTTTCTGGCCAGGATTTGGGGATTAAGAGGTTAAGAATCCTTCACCATGGTAAACACTGTAGCTGAGGGAAGCTACTTCCTGAAGATACGGCAGATGCAGATGTGATTGGCCGGTAGTGTATCATGGTGTGTATGATCCGCGATGTGATTGGCCAACGTATACACAACGTATACAGATGATGCAGATGACGTAATTTTTCCGCGAAATCCGGTCCCCGGCCAGGATCATAGAAAACATATAAAGAGAAGGCTTTAAAGCTGAAAATAACGGAGTGGGTGTTCTAAAACTTTAGCGATTTAACAGTTAGGACAATTTTAAGATTTGTTTTATAAAAAAAGTTACATGGTATAACTTTAACAGACGGCTCTCCCATCTGTTAAATATGCTGAACAGTGACGACCAGTAAGTGAGAATGCTTGCTCGCCTCGTTCTTCTCTATTTTTGGACCTAAAAAGATGCAAGGTCCCCCTAGTGCGTGGTTCGGACTCTAACTTCCTAGGTTTTAACAATTTTGCTGCCATTTTAAACATAGCTGTAGTAAGCAGCTGCCAAATTGTCCTTACCTTTTAACGTGGGCACGCGCACGCATCGTGCACAATCTGTGCGCGACTCATCTAGTAGACTGTAGACTCGGTGACAAGCTTTCGAATAAAAAAACCCCCATTGAAATAGACATATCCGTTGCCACGCTGTATCACTGCTTATCCGCCAGTGTTTACATGAAAAAACATTGAAAAAAGCCAACTGTGCGCTATGGTAACAAGTGGACACGTTCGCGCACAAAACGCACGATATGTGCGGGGATCATAATCCAGGCGTGTAGAGACTGGATCAAAGTTTCCAAACGCAAAAATCCGATTGAAAAACGAGTGTTCCATCGCCGAGTAGCTTTCTCTTCTGTTACACTGTAAACCAACGGAGGCGGGACTATGGCCCAGGCTCAGACCGGATACGGAAAGCTAGATCCGGTCCAGACCGGAAATGACCGGATACAGTTAGGGGGGCGGGCCTAAAGAGCCAGAATCAGCGAAAATCTGCGATAATACTTTTAATCCTTTCATAATGATTAAAGCTAATTAAACTTCCGGGATCGACGGGCATGGCACCGCGGTACAGCGGGAAATCTACGGTTTCTACGGGGATCGCCCAGAATGAGTTAAGAGGAAACCGAATGGAACGCTGGACAGTAGCTCCCCTGGCTTTGGGGTGTGGTCAGACTGGCCGGACCTAAAAGACTTGTGTTGCTGGGCTGATGTTACCCTGGAGTGGGTAGGGTCTAACTCTGAGGCGGTGGCTGTCTCAGAGAATGTTATATCTGACCCCAGTATCTCTGTGAGAGCAGCTATGACTGTGTGTGGAACATCAACTTACAATGATTAATGCCCGAGGTCGCCTCTTGTGGGCACAACAGCAAAGGCAGCGGCAGCACTGGACTCAGTTGAGACTGCAAGGGAAGACTGCATGTCTCCCTGCTGCGGACCATTCTGTCTCTCACTCTGTGTTCAAAGATGTTGCCATAGATGAGTGCATCGTTGTCTTTACTTTGAAAGCAAGATTACAGGTTTTACCAACTAAACTTAATCTTTCCACCTGGTTTCCAGGCAATCATGCTCCTCACTGTATTCATCATGGCAAAGAGCAAATAGCTGAAACCATGTCCCACATCTTAAATTGTTGCCATGTATACAGGGGCCTCTACATATGTAGTTGGTAGGACAGAATTGTAGATCTGATATCAAAAGATATCTCTTCTATTTTTAGGCCCTCCATCATGCTGTATAAGCATTCTACTGTGAAGCCGAGCATGTTTAACCTGTGTAATGATGATTGTTCTCTAACATTTCAGCTAACACCCCTGATGTCTTTGTTGTAAATGAAACCCTTAGGGAAGTGTCCATTCTCGAGGTTAGCTGTACTTTTGACTACAGCTAGGAAGAAGTCTTTCTAACCAAAGCGCTTAAATATCAACAGCTAGTGCAGACCATCTCACAGCTAGGCTACAGATGTAAACTTTTAGTTTTTATCTTAGGGCAGCCTAGGGCCTGTGCACAAGTTGGTTGTGAGGGGCTTACAAATGGCAGGCCTCTCCAAAAGGAGGGCCAAACAGTTAGCAAGGTATTGATCAGTGTCAGCCATTATAGGAAGCCGCTCAAGTTGGAGGAGGCATTGTTTCCTTTACCCATGATTTATGTCCGCTGTGTCTGACAAGTATGTAAACTTTACTGTCTATACTGTATGTAACAATGCGCTGCTCTTTGTAACTGGTTGTTCTTTCATAGTGTCTGACTGCACTGTCATTTTTTATGGCCTTTGTATGAGGCATCCTTGTACTTCTGTTCATGTGGTCATAACATATCAAATGTGTGTGTGTGTGTGTGTGTGTGTGTGTGTGTGTGTGTGTGTGTGTGTGTGTGTGTGTGTGTGTGTGCGTGTGTGCGTGCGTGCGTGCGTGCGTGCGTTCAGAAGCACCTGACAGCTCCCTCTACCCCAGAGAGCATGTTGTAGTGGGAGTGGCCAACACTCTCATCTGTCATGTGACCGGTTTCTATCCTGCTCCAGTGAGCATCACATGGACCAGGAACAACCTCAACCTGACTGATGACATCACAGCCAGCGTCCCGTTCCCCAAAGGTGATGGAACCTTCTACCAGTTTTCCAGACTGAAGATCATCCCAGAGCAGGGAGACACCTACAGCTGTACCATCAACCACCAGTCACTGCCTGGTCCCGAGACCAGAGTGTGGGGTGAGAACTCTGTCTAGTGTTGATTTCGTTGACTAAAACTAGGATACAAAATGTTCATCGACTATCTTTTTTCACTGACGAAAACAAAATGGTCAACTCACTACCGCATCAAGTGATTTATTAGCACCACACGCTTAGCAGTGAGCTTCGCCAGGTGTGTTAGGTTATTGTATAAAACAATTACACAATATGAGTGTGACATGAGTGTGTGAGTGTGTTTACACAATGCTGTACCCCCTCCAATTGTATATATGTTCCCCATTTTCATGTTTTTTTATTATTATATTTTGACCCTTTCTTTGGCAATATAAATGTAAGTTTTCTCATGCCAAAAATCTCATTTGAATTGTGTGTGTGTGTGTGTGTGTGTGTGTGTGTGTGTGTGTGTGTGTGTGTGTGTGTGTGTGTGTGTGTGTGTGTGTGTCCAGATTTGGAACAGGACCAGCCCAGTGTGGGTCCAGATGTGTTCTGTGGAGTGGGGCTGACCTTGGGTCTGCTGGGGTTTGCCATGGGAACCTTCTTCCTCATCAAAGGAAAAAAATGCCACTAAAAACATTTTTTTGGTTAGAAAATGTA
Organism: Nannobrachium achirus; assembly: GCF_963921795.1. Classification (NCBI taxonomy): domain Eukaryota; kingdom Metazoa; phylum Chordata; class Actinopteri; order Myctophiformes; family Myctophidae; genus Nannobrachium; species Nannobrachium achirus. Next base: position 30,586,555 of record NC_137830.1, on the reverse strand, counting down.
AGAAAAAAAAGGCAAAAAAAAAAAAAAAAAAAAAAAAAGAAACACTGTTACATAGTTAAAGGAGCTATAGTCAACTTTTTCTTGAAAAACGGATGCTAAAATAAAAATAATGTTTCAAAAATATTTTATAAAAAAATAAGCTTCATATATGTGTTTCAATTAAAAAATGACCACAAAAAGCGGAAAAATAATGATAAAATAATCATTTTGGCCCTTTGTTTACATTTACGGGCCCTGTAAATGTAAACAAAGGACCAAAATGATTATTTTATCATTATTTTTCCGCTTTTTGTGGTCATTTTTTAATTGAAACACATATATGAAGCTTATTTTTTTATAAAATATTTTTGAAACATTATTTTTATTTTAGCATCCGTTTTTCAAGAAAAAGTTGACTATAGCTCCTTTAATGTTCTAATTTCTAATGATTGTAATACTTAGAGATTAACCCCCTTAAAGGTAATTAAACAGATTCAAATTCATAGTGTTCTGGTTCCAAATGTCTCTGCTCGTTATTCGTTAATTGTCACTTACCTTTTCTCTCTCCTGATTGGATTGAATTGGATTTTCTTTTGTGTTTTCTTCTTTTTTACTAAAGAGCTATAGAGACAGAGAGACCCCGGTTACTGAACAAACACTATAGCAATGATTACTATCACAATATAGAGCTATGTAACACTGTAACTGAACAAACACTAGTCTATAGCAATGATTACCATCACAATATAGAGCTATTTAACACTGTTATTGAACACTGTATAGCTATACAATGATTACCATCACAATATAGAGATATGTAACACTGTAACTGAACAAACACTCGAGTCTATAGCAATGATTACTATCACAATATAGAGTTATTTAACACTGTTTTTGAACAAACACTCTATAGCAATGATTGCTATCACAATATAGAGCTATTTAACACTGTTTTGAACAAACATGCTATATAGCAATGATTACTATCACAATATAGAGATATTTAACAATGATACTGATGCATAGTCGACTCAACAATATAATAATAAAACAAAGCAATTCATACTCATGTGTGTCCTTATTTCTGAGAACATAATGGTTCACTGTCATTTACAGTAATATTATTTGGACTAAACATGACATGTTATGCATTAGCCTACTTTAGATTACATTTATTTTAAATACTCTGTCATACTAATGCTATAATCATTTATTTGTTCAACTGAGACAGTTTCATTATTTTAATTGGTGTATAGATCATAGGTTTTACTGTATGGTAGCCCAAGACAGCACACTTCAATCCAATCCAAATAATGATTACAATTACATGTATGAGTAAATAATAGAGAACGTACAAGAGTTTCACTGTAATCTGTTCTGTAGGCTACTTACGTACAAGTTATGTAATTACGGTATGTGCCATTTCTGCCAAATGAATCGTGAAAGGTTCAAATGAACCCTCATAGAGTTGGGGGTCCATACATGTTGTCATAGTGTCTTCAACGTTTTCAGGCCAGAGACCCCCAAACTGATGGGGAGATGGAGCCAATAAATCATAAGGTAGGTGTGGGGGTACAACATATATTGTATATTTATGTATAAAATTGTGTTTCATTTTGGGCTGTCTGTGGGGTTGGTGATGTTGGTCTGACTACAAGGGTGTAGTTCTTCCGGACTGGAAATGTGACGGGTTTTGCGTCAATAGTTAAATGTTTTAAGACAACATTTCTTAAAACACACATTAAACATGAAAATTAACCCAGGATTGTGTTTATCGTGTCCCAAACAACAATACAATAAGGTTTGGTTGTCTCAGGGGTGAAATGGTCCTTACACAAATGCTAACTGTCTTAAATGAACTGGGCACAATTGAGTTATTTGTAGTTATTTTGGGTATTTCAACAAGAGGTCTTGTCTCCCTTTGTCGCATCCCTCTTGTCCATTTGACAAGATGATAATAGGCTAGGGCAGTGTTTCTCAACCTTTTCAGGCCGCGACCCCCAACATAATCATATTTCTGGGGATTAACATTCTGTTAAATGAACAGTGCATCTGTGAGTCAGAATGACCATATTTAATCCATAGTTTGTTTATGACGTCACTTCATCCCCACAAACAGACCTCCAGTATACATATGATCAGTTTGATCACCGATTAGTCTTTAACTATAACTTTTAGTTTTTAATTGCAGCACAGATACACACACACACACACACACACACACACACACACACACACACACACACACACAGCACGCAGGCTGGCATCTTGTGTACAGATAACTAACAGTAAAATGTATTTTTGTTTGGCTTCCTGGTATTACATTTGTGGATTATTTTATGTAGGTTATTATTACCGTAATTGCTGGACTATAAGCCGCACCAGATAAATTTAGGGGGAAAAAAAATGTTTACACATATAAGCCGCACCTGACTATAAGCCGCAGGTGTCCTTCCTGCTTCCCGCTAGAGCCCCCCTGGTGGCCGTTAGCTGTATAAATCTATACATAAATCCTTGTTAAAGACCATTGTAAAACGAACTAACTGGCCGTTAGCTGTAGCCGCAGGGTTCAAAACATGGGGAAAAAGCCGCGGCTTATAGTCCGGCAATTACGGGTAATGTAATTTCCATAGACATCTACCTGGTAACAAGTGACAAGAGTGAATAGTGTTTTTTCATTGGTTGTTGTAGAGCTTAATAGAAGTGAGTCTATTGCTTCTGTATTTTCACAGACTAACAACTCAACACGACTTCAGCTAAACTCTGAAACATCTCAACTCATCAACACTTCAGCTAAACCCTGAAACATAACTCATCATGACTTCATCAAATCTTGCTGTTTCACTGTGTTTCATCTGTTTCCATGGAGCAGGTAAGCTGCATTTAATTAATGGAGCTATAGTCAACTTTTTCTTGGAAAACCGATGCTAAAATAAAAATAATGTTTCAAAAATATTTTATAAAAAATATTAAGCTTCATATAATGTGTTTCTATTCAAAAAGCATAAAATAATGATAAAATAATCATTTTGGCCATTGTCAGGCCGACTTTGTTTATAGGCCTGTGCTGAAATATCGATAATTGCGATATATCGCGATATTACCTCCCGCGATAAATTATCAATACATTGCTGGCAAATATCGAAATATCGACACACACACACGTACGCACACACACACACGCGCGCGCGTGCACACACACAAACAAATTGGTTTAAACCCCTGTTTATTAAAGGTTCCAGTCAGTGTTTTACTGTTAAGAGGAGGCGCTATGCATGCACATTTTTTACATATGTGTCAATCTTATCTTATTTTTCTTGTCAATTAAATTTTCACTACATGCTTTTTAGTTATGGATTGATTAGTACTAGGCCTACCCATTTTTGTGGACAGACAAATTGTGGGTAGGTTACAAAGTTGCAGTGTTTGTTTACTGTTTGAGGAGGCAAGATTCATCTACTTATTAGCCAATTTATAAAATAATCTTGTAAGATTATGGAATAAATGTATAATTCCCGAGTTTTGCCTTTTATGTTTTTTTCATTTTCAGTTACAGATATCGTGATATATCGTGGATGACATTTCTTGCAATATATCGAATATCGCAATATATCGAATATTGTGATGTTATTGTTATCGAGAGCCTAATATCGCGACAGATATCGTATCGTGAGGTAGCAATATTGTCACACCCCTATTTGTTTATATCCCTCTTCTATTCTTTTATATGGGTTGATAAGGGATGTAATTTATTTTATGCTTTTTGTGGTAATTTTTTAATAGAAACACATATGAAGCTTAATCCTTTTTATAAAATATTTTCGAAACATTATTTTTATTTTAGCCTCCGTTTTTCAAAAAAAAGTTGACCATAGCTCATTTAACGTAATAATTTACACATTCAGTCCATTGAGTGACGTTATGCAGATAACATAAATGTGATCATTGTGAATTTGTCACTTTTCTGTTTCCAGGTGGATTTCTGAACTATGGTGTTAACAAGTGTGTGTTTAACAGCACTGAGCTGAGGGACATACAGTACATATGGTCAGAGACTTTCAACAAAGTAGAGCTGTTCAGGTATGACAGCAGGGTGGATAAGTTTGTTGGACACACTGAGTACGGGGTGAAGGAATCAGAGGCCAAGAACAATAACCCTATAAGAATGGCATGGGTGAGGTCCCGGCGAGAGGTCTGCCAACGCAATGCTGGTACCTACTACGCCCACGTTCTGAAGAAGACAGGTGAGCTGATCTCAGAACAGCCTAAACCAGGGGTCTTCAACAGTGGGTCCGGGACCCCTAGGGGGTCTCCAGAGTTACTGCAGGGGGTCCTCCAAATCTTTGTGTGATAGAAACTTTTTTATTCTTCTTTTTTATATTAACCACTTGAACTATAGTGTCCATATTCTGAGAACTTTAGCCAAAAATAGCAGATCTACAAGCTCACACGCGAGGCGTTGTGAGCTTGTAGATCGGCTATTTTTGGCAAAGAGGTTTGGTGTAGAGGGGAAAAAGAGCAGACTAAGTACAGAGTGAAAGGTAAAGTTTATTAAGTATCGACGGTTCAAAGTGGTTAAATATCTGAAAACACAAATTGACATGAATCCAAAATACACTGATGATTGTGCTGTCAAACGATGAAACTATATGGAATCTATGAACAGGTTGTGGGGGTCCCTGCTTCATCTCTCTCTCTCTCTCTCTCTCTCTCTCTCTCTCTCTCTCTCTCTCTCTCTCTCTCTCTCTCTCTGTCCTTGGCCTGAAAACGTTGAAGACCCCTGGCCTAAACACTCTTCACCTCATAAGCAATAACATGCTATATGAATCGTTACTATTCTTACATGATTAATGATGTTGACCTTGATCTGATGGATCTAAAACGATAATTAAACTAATATTCAGGTTCTGAGAATACTTTTGAGTGAACTTTAAAAAAAAGAAGGGTTTGATATTGATGCTAAAGAGAAAACACTTTTGTCTAGATCCTCACAATATTTTATACCTTATAGACCTTATAATAATAATCATCATCATCATTATTAGTGTTATGATGCAACCAGACTAGCCTACTTGTCCGACTTTATTAATGTGGTTGCCCTCACACAGACTATAGTACTTGTCCCACTTTATATACCTCCATCTTTCTAGATAAACTCTATTTTGCCACACTATACTCCTCCCCCCACATTTTTGGTGGCACGCACTTGGGCCATATGTCAAATCGACCTGCTTCATCGGGACACGTAGGGTGCATTCTCTAAGAGATACGTTATATAGTAATGTATATATACATTTATTCTTGAATGGGAAAATGCAACTTTTCCCAAATATGGAGATGACTGACATCATAGATGTCTGATGTCATAGACTCATAGACCACATGAGACTGACACAGTATGTCCATTGATGGGCATTCAAAGTGATCTCCATATATGTCCATAAAAAGAACAAGGACTGACACAGAGATCTCCATATATGGCCATTAATTAATGTGAATTAATTTTCTCCATTGACATGAATGGGAAAATTCAAATATTAAGACGGAATTCATTTTCAAGTGTGACTCGTGTCACAGCAACCACACTAACATTGTCATTGCAGTGACTCCCTCTGTGACACTGATCTCAGTGGAGCCCCCTGGTGGTAGACATGCAGTCATGCTGCAGTGCAGCGCCTACAGCTTCTATCCTAAACTCATCCTGGTCACATGGCTGAGAGACGGAGAACCTACGACTTCTGAGGTGTCCACTACTGATGAACTGTCTGATGGAGACTGGTACTACCAGTACCACTCCTACCTGGAGTACACACCCAGGTACACACCTAATAGACACTTATACATAGAAATACACACCTCACATGGTGTAATGGTGCGGTTTTGGTGGATGTATATGCGCCTTTATCCAAGGCATTTTACAATGATTGTGCCTTACATTCACCCATTCACACAGACGCACGCACGCACCCACGCACACGCACACGCACACGCACACACACACGTCACACACGTCACACACATTCATACACCGATGGTGGAGGAAACCATGCAAGGCACCAACCTGCTCATCAGGAGCAATTGGGGGGTGGGGTTCGAACTGGGGACCTTCCGGTTCCCAAGTGGCCACTCTACCTCCTGAGACACTGCCACACCCGTTGTGCTGTCCTTGCTGACTGTAAGTCACTCTGGAGTAAGAGCGTCTGCTAAATGCCTAAATGTAAATGATAAATATACAGTATATTTAATACAACCATGATAGTCTACAATATATAAAGTTGTAAACATAAACATATGATATAGAGGGTATGCACATGACATCATCATCATCATACCCGGAAGTTATGCGGGAACGCCTACAGAGTGGCAAAAAACTACTTTCTGGCCTTGACAGCCCATACATCCAAACAGAAACGGCCTATCTGATTGCATTAAACGACGTTAAACTCACTTTGCCACTCGATTTGCCATTCACTTTATGCATGTGCATACCCTCTATTACAGTAAAAAAGAGAAAAAAATCTGCTGACACGTAAAAACATTATGGTTGCCTCTGCCACGTGTGAGTGCGCGTGCGTGCATGCGTGCCTGAGTGTATGTGTGTGTGCGCCCGTGTGTGTATGTGTGTGCGTTACAGATCAGGAGAGAAGATCACATGCATGGTGGAACGAGATAGTGTTTTTTACTGGTGATTCAGTCAGAGTGTATGAAAGGGTGCGCTCGTTTTATTGTCCACGACATTGCAAGCGGCGCGAAGGCCAGCGGACCTTGGTCCTGCTCTTCGCCCCCGAGCGCCGCAGGCGCGAGTGGCCGCGAAGAGCGGGCCAGGGCCGCGCGGCCGGCGGAGCGCCGCGCGAGTTACGAAGCCGTGGTGAATGCAATCGTTATATTTATGCCCAGGCCGTAAGGCCTGGGCAAGCCCACGATAAACGCCCGCGCAGTCCGGTGCGCATTTCCGAACGCACCCTTTCCCCACACTCGGACTGAAACACCAGTAAAAAACACCATCCCATGGTGGAACACCCTGGCCTGACTGAACCTATAATGGTGGACTGGGGTCAGTAATATATTACTGTAATCTATTACGTAAACTATTACTGTAATCTATACTGTAACTATAATCATGACTGAACCTATAGGACTGGGGTCAGTTACTGTTTTATTCCCTTTTATTTTATTTCATTTTAATCTTCATATAATTATCATAAAACACACATACAGCTGACAGCCTCGCGTCCAGTGGAGCAGAGATCTACACGTTTGGAGAAAACACACAAAGTGAATAATACAAAATAACGATCATTCAAATAAATTGACAGTTTAAAAGATCAAATCACGTCACATCATTTATCAGTTATTTGATGAGTAAATGTATCAACACATCAATATAAATAGCAGCAATTAAAACTAATCAGAGTTGAAAATGTCTTGGATGAGAGGAACTAGAGTTATTCCAAGTAGTATTTAAAAGCAGAACAACGGTTATATTAAAAGCAGAACAACAGTTAAAAGCAGAACATTTAAAGTAACTTTAGATTGTTTTTCTGTAAAGTCATTTGTACATGAATGCCATTGCTGTCTGGCAGAAACCTCTTATCTCCATATTATAACTGTTTTGTGATTTTTCATAAATTAACTTACTTGATCATACTACAGCGTCACACAAAAGCATCAAAAGTTGCAGATCCACAAGCGTGAAACAGAGACGAAAAATTGGTAGTTGCGAGATGCATTTTTGGGGGGCTTGTTTGTTAGTATAGCTCTTATTAAACCTGTGGTTCTCAAACATTTTCATGGCAAAAGACCCTCCAAATGAACATGTGTCCCATGGACCCCAATTGAAAATATTTAGTGCCAGGGACCCCCTCACATACATGATGTGATGTGTGTCTAAGCAGACATATAGAGATAAATGGTAAATGGTGCATTTATATAGCGCTTTTATATTACAATTAGGGGTTCAGAGTCTTGCTCAAGGACTCTTAGATATTAACTCAGGGGGAGCCCGGATTCGAACTGGGAACCCTTCGGGAACCCTTCGTGCTCTAATAACGGTTCCTCTACTCCTGAGCTATGCCGCCCCCTAGATGGGGAATACTATCAGGTTACTGATGAGAGAGAAAGCTGTTTAATGTGTAGAATGGAGCAGAAGACAGATGATGGATGACAAAGGTTTTGCTGTCAGTAGTTTTGTTGTCTCTCCCGGTTACTGAGTCTCAGTCAGTCATCCACTGAACCAAACACATTGGATACAGATCAACTTACTTACAGCTTGTATTTGTGCTGCTTCAGATATCAAACCACGACCATGTCATTTGATGTGATCGTCTGACATGCTCTCATCTCACAACAAGCAGACATTGCTCTCTCCCATGCCTGTATGTACAACGTGCCTCCATGTCAGTATGAGTCTTCCAGAGGTATTCAAGGATGGGATAACTTTGAGATCAAGCAAACTTTCTTTCTGGTGTGTGTGTGTGTGTGTGTGTGTGTGTGTGTGTGTGTGTGTGTGTGTGTGTGTGTGTGTGTGTGTGTGTGTGTGTGTGTGTGTGTGTGTGTGTGTGAAGTTTTCATAGTAAAAAGTATAGTTTCATGACGGTACAGTTCACTGGTACAAGGTCAACTAAAAGGAGATCCTAGGAAAGCACTTGGCTTATTTACACAGGAAACCATTGAAGTATCTCATATAACACTGAATGACAGACGGATAGAGATATGGTCAGGAGAAAATACAAAAATAAACAGAGACAAAAAAAAACTAAAAAAATATATATACAGTAGGTAAATACAAAGAAGGGCCAGGAGAGGGTAAGGCTGGGCTAGGTTTGTTATTGAGTTGCAAACGGCTGCCGCCTGTAAATGGTATTTCAGGGCGATTTTAAAGGATGCTAGGGAACCACACTCCTTTAAGGCGTTCCACATTTTGGTGGTATAGCAGAAGAACGAGTTTGACCCTTTGTTTGAGTTGACTCTGGGTTGAACGTGATCTGTGGCGCTGCCTCTGGTGTTGTAATTGTGGACCTTAACGTTTATAAAGTATTTTGACAGGTACATGGGTATCTTAGTGGTGTAGTGTATCTTGTACACCAGGCCCATTGCAAGTTACTGTACTCTGTCATCTACTCTGAGCCACCCCACTCTTAACTGGTGAGTAGCGGTGAGGTGAATCTGATAGGGAAGGTTAAGCAGGACCCTAATTAGTTTGTGTTGGGCTGTTTGGAGTTTAGTATTCAGGGCTTGTGGGGCGTCACGATACCATACGTGGACTCCGTAGTCAAAGAGGGGCTGAATTATTGCACCAGCTATGGTCTTCAGTGTGTTGAAGTTGACCATCGGGGCAATCCTCTGTAGGAAACAAGTTTGTTGGTTGATTTTATTTATTACCTTTGAAGTCATCTTTTCGCTGGAAAGATTAGCTTCAAGGATACATCCTAAGTAGGAGATTTAGTTTTTTCGTGTTATATGACCTTGTCGCCCACTTTGATTGTGAAGGTTTCAACCTTTTTGAGGTTATGATTTGATCCAAAGAGGATGGATTCAGTTTTTCCCAGGTAATTTGTTGTCGTTAAGCCATGTGCAGATCTTACTTAGTTCTGAGTTGAGTGTCTTTTCAACCTGCAAGTGGTCCTTAACTGAGACTAGGAGAGCCGAGTCATCCGCGAACAGGAACAGGTTGCAGTCGTATGCGGATGCCATGTTGTTTACATATATTAGGAACAACAGAGGCCCCAGTATGCTACCTTGAGGAACACCACAGCTTACTGGGAGGGGGGGGGGGGGACAGGGTACCGTTCACTTCCACCACCTGTTCCCTCCCCATCAGGTGCATCCAACTCACTGCGGCGCTGTCAAGACCGATAGCCTACAGTAGATACAGTTGTGAACTTGTGAACATAAGCATATGATATATTACAGTAAAAATAGAGAGAAAAGAGAAAAAATAAAATAGTCCTGACACATCATGGTTTCCTCTGCTGTGTGCGCGTGCATGCCGTGCACTCATGTCGGAAAACTCCGGCAGCCTGGACCAACAGCTAAAACTCTGGAAACTCGAGCCATGAACAATCAATGACAAAATGTCCTGGACGAGAGGAACTAGAGACTTATTCTAAGTATCATTTACAAGCATATTATATTATATTAAAAGCAGAAGAACAGTTAAAAGTTGAACATTTGAAGTAACTTTATATACTGCATATGTTCTGTGACCACTGATTGTTACTGATGCTGCTCATAAACACATCATCATATTGATGCGGGTCAGTCATCAAACCATGACTGTAGTTTGATGTGATCGTCTGACACACTCTGAGGTCTAGTTCTGCTGTCATTCAGTGAGTCAGCATTTTTTGCCGCTGCATGTCACCACTTTGCTTACCCATGTTATGGGTGCTGTTCACATGCACTCACCTCAGTCTATAGTGTTACTAATATATGTATTGTAAATAATATTATATTGTATCTTGTATTTATCAGATGACTCCATGCCAGAGGCAGTGAAGAACAAGCTGGCCATGGGAGCATCAGGTCTGGTTCTGGGTCTGGTTTTGTTCCTGTCTGGATTCATCTACTTTCAGTGGAAGAAGATAGGTGATTAGCATGATTGTTTCATTAATATGTTTCATTAACATGTTTAATGATATAATAATAATCTAGTACCAGTGGTAGAGACAACGCTCCACACGCCCTAGACCTAGACTCTTCTCCCCTCTGGCCCCCAAACTGTGAAACTCTTTAATATTTTTTAAATCACTTTCATAATTTTTTCATCTCTTTTCTATCAGGTCGTATTCTGGTGCCGACGACCATGCTGATGGTGAGAATCTTTGTTTATAAAACATATTTAGAATCGATCAAACTGGTGCTTATTCAATATCAATAATTCAACATTAATACCGGTAATTAAATATAGCTGCAAGCAGCGATAAAGTGGCCAAGCCAGAAAAAGCAGGAAAGCAAAAAAGCAGCAAGGGAAAACAAAGCAGGAAAAGTGGGAAAAGAAATCAAAGAAAAACTAGAAGCAGTGCTCTTCCGAGCACAGGTCTCCGCCAGGTTAGGTAGGTTTTTCTTGGCCTCCTGATGGCGCTACAATATAATAATTTCATTTAAACGTTTACTTTTTAGACATCACTTAATTTTTACTTTTAACCTTTTACATTTTAAACCTTTAACCCTTTGAAGGTCACACCAAGAAAAAAGCAGTCAGAAAATGTTTTCTTTGCATTTCTTATTCCCTTTAGGCAATAATAACAATAATCAATTGTTTTTTTTAACAATAATTATATCCACCAGTTATTAAAATAGAGGCAGCACCACAGATCACGTTCAGATCACGTTCAACCCAAAGTCAACTCAAACAAAGGGTCAAACTCGTTCTTCTGCTATACAACCAAAATGTGGAACGCCCTACCGAAGGACTTAAAGGAGTGTGGTTCCCTAGCATCCTTTAAAATCGCCCTGAAAAACCACTTACAATCAATCAATCAATCAATCAATCAATCAATCAAACTTTATTAAGGACACTTGATCCATAGCAAAATAAAAACATAAAAATAACATACAAATACAAACAAGGGTGGACATAGTCCACATAAAAATCATAAATGATTATACAAGCTTACACGCCAATGGTTCCAAAATTTAGAAACAAACCTGACCGAGCTCAATAAAGGGTTTGTCAAGGTTAAAATTACACTGTTAGCAGAATCAGACAGCCTACACATACATTTGTACATGAGGTTCCGCAACACAGCGGAGCAGGTGGGTACACCAATATTTACAAACATTTCACTTGCACTGCTGCATCGTGGTACTCTAAGCAGCAGTCGCATGCCATCATTATAGGCTACATTGAGTTTTTGCATACTGCTCTTTCTGTAGCGCCGCCACAAGTGGGCAGTATACATAGGTGTACAGGCGGCAGCCATTCGCAACTGGCAATAACAAACCTAGCCCAGCCTCCCCTGACCCTTCTTTGTATTTACCTACAGTATATATTTTTTGCACTGTTTATTTTATTTTTATTTACTGTTTTTTTTTTACTATATCTACTGCATAGTACTGTGTTCTATCCGTCTGTCATTCAATATTATATGAGATACTTCAATGGTTTCCTATGGAAATAAGCGTAATCTTTTCTAGGATCTCCTTTTAGTTGACCTTGTACCAGTGAACTGTACCGTCATGAAACTGTACCATTTTCTATGCAAACATCTAATAAAGTTTTAAATCAATTAATCAATCTAACCAAATGGTAGACATGCATGTACGTTAATGTTAAAAGTGCGATGAATAGGGTAAAAAAAAGAAAAAAACTGATTGCTATAACAATGAAACTTCTCCAGGTGATTAGTGACAAAACAAAATACAGATGGGGAACTTTAGAGAATATGTTGAACTTTGATAATTAGTGTTGATCAGGTGAACAGGTGTACTGTGTATTGTTGATTAGACACTACTCTTTTACCACTAACATACATCTCAACCGTTTGATAGAGCATATTTTTTAAACAAGAATAAAATCTTACTTCTAGAACTATTTCAGCATATATTATAATGGAAAAAAAACATTCAATATATCATAACAACAATTACAATTATTAGAAGTTGTAATTATTCATAGCAAATAGTATGTTTTTAATACTTTAGTTTTACTTTCACTACTTGTATCATCAACTGACAAATCTACGATTTGTAGAGCATGTTTTCAAAAAAATATTTTACCATTATTTGATTTATTCTTTTGCATCAAGTTACATATTCATGTTCAGTTACATCTCTGAGATGATAATATGTAAAATAAATCATTCTATCTACCAGATGTCAGAGTGAGGTTGTTGTGTCTGACTTCCTCTGTGCAATGCTGACTTGCAAAGCATGGTGTGTGGAGGCACTGCACCCTCAAGTGGATTTTTTTGGCCATAACACATCTCAACCAATTGAGTTAAGTTCAGCATTGTTTTCAATGAGAAATAGTGACTTAAAATGTGCTCAACCATTTGGTTGAGCAGACTGTTAAAGGGTAAACAGTAAACATGGTTACTCCGCTATATATGAGACAGGATCAAAGGACATGGTACATATATAACGATTTTATTTAGAAAAGAGAGCAAAATGATAGCTATTTAAAATTCAGTTAAAAGGGTTTGAGACACAAAGGTAAATGTGGAGCATGGCTAACAAATCAAAATTAAACAAATCAACATAAGTCACGCCACAGGTATATGCAATTTAATAGGAAATCATTTCTCAATGGTTACACCCCAAAGCACCTTAACTCTCTTACTGCCAGATTATTTATTTATTTATTGGGTCTGGCGCCATCAAAAAGCGGCTTACCTTTGCAACGTTATAGTAGATTGAGAGACTTTTTTTGTTTCTTTTTTTTTTGCCTTATATTGCCTGGCAGGCTGCGCTTTCGCAGGCCAGCCAGCAGAGGGGGGCGTAATGCCATTAATGTGAATGTGGCCGCTTCCTCTTGCCATACAATGGGAAGACACATTGCACACAAAGCCACAGGGCCTGAGATAATCAACACGGAAGCAAAATGGTCTCCGTTGATGTAAACGCATAATGGATTTTTAAGAACATCACTGCTCGCGATGTGATTACAGTACACGGCGGCACGACCCCTCATCAGCTTACAGTCATCAGACGAGGTAAACGAACGAGCGCCGTATTGGCGCGCCTCACTCGTTAAAATTGGGGCGAACAGGAACGTTCAAAGCAGAATAAGAGTTAAGCTCCTGGCTCAACCTTTAGCTGCTAGAACAATGACAGTGATACATACAGATTAAACACATGGTTACACAGAATCATGGACTACAGAGTACAGAATATATGTCAACCCCTTTCCTTGTTCACCTTTGCACATGCATATTACCAGTAAGACTCCCTAATCGGCCAAAAGTTTGTTTTACCAAAATCGTGCTGATGGTGGCGCTAGATGGGACAGATGCGTTTGATTACATGACTGTAGAGATACTGTGCGATTTGTGTGATTTTAGGGCAAAATCTGTAGGAGCAGTGTCCAAAAATGTGTTTAAAAAAATCAGCCTGAAGGTGGCGCTAAATGGGACAGATCCATGTTGATGAGATGAGTGTAGACATACTGTGTACCGATTTGCGTGATTTTAGGGCAAAATCTGTAGGAGCAGTGTCCAAAAATGTGTTGGAAAAAATCGGCCTGATGGTGGCGCTATATGGGACAGGTCCATGTTGATGACATGAGTGTAGACATACTGTGTAGCGATTTGCGTGATTTTAGGGCAAAATCTGTAGGAGCAGTGTCCAAAAATGTGTTTTAAAAAATCGGCCTGAAGGTGGCGCTATATGGGACAGATCCATGTTGATGAGATGAGTGTAGACATACTGTGTAGCGATTTGCGTGATTTTAGGGCAAAGATTGTAGGAGCAGTGTCCAAAAATGTGTTTTAAAAAATCGGCCTGAAGGTGGCGCTATATGGGACAGATCCAAGTTGATGACATGAGTGTAGACATACTGTGTACCGATTTGCGTGATTTTAGGGCAAAAATTGTAGGAGCAGTGTCCAAGAATGTGTTTTGCAAGAATCGGCCTCATGGTGGCGCTAGAAGAGGGCCATGTGAGAAATGAGGGGTGGGGTCTCCGCGCCGCCGAGGCCGACGAATAGGTACCGGCCCCGGCTCTCCCGGTCGCTCCTAGCCCGAGTTAAGGCATTTTATGTGAGCTGCAGTGGAGGGGGTCCTCCACTGGGGGCGCCACCACTTTTGCATCCATTCTGGAGCACCAGGAGTCGGTGGTCCCCGGGAATTCCCCGTGAGCAGCCCCGTTGGGGTGGTCATTTGGTCATTTTTGCACATTTGGTCATTTTTTACACCTGGGGGTCGCCCAGGGACCTGGGGGTCCCTGGAGCTCCGGGGGTCCTTGGAGGTTGTAGTTTGGCATGCAAGGAGTTTGCAAACAATAGTGGACACAGGCAATATATAAAACACATTCTCATTGTACACCATACAACCAAAATAACACAGTAAAACAGTAAAAGAATACAGAGCAGCACTCACACATCCTCCTCTCAACAACATACCTCCACATATTTCAGACATGGCAGCTGCATGTCTAGAAAGCCCTTAAATACCTCACTTATGACATCACTTTCCCATGTCTCCCTCTAGGGGTTACAATGTCAATTCCAAATGTTAGTAGTTTTTAAATAATTTAACTCTGCCTATCTTAACTTATACTTAACTTATACTTTTAACACTAAGCAAATAATTAAAGGCATTTACAAACAAAGCTCCTCAAACCAAAACAACCCAATACAATGTGTTCTGCTGCAATGATGTCTAGGCCTAAATACATTTGTTAACTTTTAAACTATTTAACTTATTCCTGGCCCCGCCCCCGGCTTCCTGTTCATATCCTGAAAGAGGCTGAAAAACATCATTTGGTTTGGATTTGGAACTTGGATTCTGCTTTGTCCTGCAACTACTCCTATATGATGTTGTTTGCTCAAACTGACTGCGCTCCATTTCTTTTCAGGTGGATTCAAACAGCCAACGCCCAACGAGCAGCCATCTTATTTCATAACACTGTGTATTTCCCTAGCAGCCTGTCTACTATCTCACAACTTTCCGGTTAGCAATGCATTGTGAGCTTGTAGATCAGCTATTTACGCTACTTTGGGTCCCTCAGAGGCATCACATTTCTATTTTGTCTTCTTTTCCTGGGAAACAATGATCTAAAGTTGTGTTGCTTGGTACATGTGTCCGGGTAGCTCAGTTGGTAGAGCTCTTGCCTTTGGACCACAAGGTCATGGGTACGAGTGTGGCAAGTTCATGCGGCAAGTAGTTACCGGAAGCTGATGGTAGGTGTGGCGCTCCACCCTCAGCAATCCATCTCCCGGGGGTAGAGGTCTTCTCGGGTCCAAAGAAATTTACAGAAATCGAAAAGGACCTACAAATTCCAACCTGTTCCGAAATAATAATCAAATTACAAAACTAAATCCGAGTGGCCCCGTAACGGTCTCATCCGATTCCGTCCCGTTCCAGCTTTCTTTCTTTTTTTACAGACCGTAACCCGTGACATGTTGTCCCGAAATCCCTTTATTTCCGAGGATCCGAGAGACCCGACGATTTAATAATTATTAAACCCCCCTTTAATAATAATTTGACTCAAAACTAAAAACAAAACAAAGTATTTCCTTGTTTACAGACGGCTGGAAGTGTTCCACAAGTGTTGGGCTGGGCGTCCCTCCCAGCGCGACCTTGGAAAACAAGGAAGTGCTGATTAGATAGAAAATCCATTTTCTGATACTGCGTTGTCTATTCCTCGCTTAAAATATTTTTAAAAACATTCTTGAGAGCAACGTTTAGTTCTAAATGTCGCTGTGTGTTTGTTTACATGGCTGACATGTTGGATACAGCACAAGATTCTCGCAGTGCAGCTTGACTGCAGCAGGTGCTCTGAGTCTTTGATTAGCAGCGGTCTGTTATAGAGCGGAGCGGTCTGTTATCAGGGAATATCGGACCTCTGATTTCAGCGCTTGACCAATCAGAATCAAGCATTCAACCAAGCCGGGTAATAAGTTCCAATAACAGTTTTAACATGATTTGGATTAAAAACAATAAAACTTGGCAGATGAGGTCAGGGGTGTCACACCAAATTCTGGGCCCTGCATGGGTAAAAGGATTCACTGAGGGGCCCCCCATGAATGTTCTTCATAGGTGGAGGAGGGGGTTTAACCCATTTATAGTGGGAACGCAATCAACGCATTTTTTTGTGCTTTAACTATTGAAAAATAGCAGATATACAAGTTCACAGCTCGGCTCCGAGTGCCGCGTAGATCTGCTATTTATTTATTTTTATTTTTTTACATTTGCAGCTTAGTCTGTCTCTTCAGCTTCTAGAAGCAATCTCTGGTAATATATAATAATGTGAATAGCCTGAGATTTGATCCAACAGTGGACGGCACAGAGATCACTTTAGTGGGCGTCACGAACCTGACATGCCCATATACGGAGAGCGGCCTTACACTTTAAGGTCGCTTCAGGTGTAGTGGCCTGAAGGTCTAGTTGGAAACTATTAACTCTTTCTCTGGGGTCTGTAAGTCAGGTTCCTCCACTTCTTCCTCCATCCACTCTGCAATCCATTGTACTATCTTATTATGTCCCTCTTCAGCTTCTAGACGCAATCTCTTGTATGCCTCTTGCCGTTCAATGAAATCCTGCTGGTAAGTATTCACTGGACATTCTGATCGCTAGTAGGTATCCACTGGACATTCTGATCGCTGGTAGGTATCCACTGGACATTCTGATGTATCCACTGGACATTCTGATTTGCGACCGAAACGCTTGAGGAGCCAAGCTTTGAAGGACTTGAGGTTCATGGTCTCTGTCCGTGTTCAAGCTAGACTGTTTTGATGAGGTCCTCAGTATCTCTGTCAGTGTTCAAGTTAGACTGTTTAGATGAGGTTCGGTATCTCTTCTCAGGTGTTTCCTGCTGTGCCCTGAACTGCGGCTAGACTTCACACTAACAGCTCAGCTTCTGCGCGCTGCATTTTGAGGACCAAGTGAACCAAACAAAACATGGAAACTGTGGTAACGGCAGACTCCACCAATCAAGAGACGTCGTTACTGTGACGTAACAGCGTTGTCATCATCACTGCTGAGTTCCCTCACAGAGAACCAGCAGCGAACCTCATCATGGCTGTTGGACACTGACAGAGACCATGAACCTCAAGTCCTTCAAAGCTTGGCTCCGGAAGCTTTTCAATTGCAGATCAGAATGCCCAGTGTATACCTACCAGCGGGATGCCATTGAACGGAAAAAGGTATACCAAAGATTGCTTCTAGAAACTGAAGAGAGACAGACTAAGCTAGGACAATGGATTGCAGAGTGGATGGATGAAGTGGAGGAACCTGACCTTCAGACCCCTGAGAAAGACTTATCAGTGGTTTCCAACTAGACGTTCCGGCCACTACACCCCTGAAGCGACCTTAAGGTTTAAGGCTGCTATGCGGCCGCTCTCCATATATGGGCATGTCAGGTTTGTGACGACCACCAAAGTGATCTCTCTGTCGTGCTCATAACAATGGCCGTTTGAAATGTTAAAAACTGCTCTAGTGCCCCACATTATTATATTTTTGAGCGGTGCCGCGTCTGTCTGAGTCGCCCAGCGTCACATATTGGCCATGCTTCGTGGGGCGCTGTGATGTCACTGTGACATCACAGTTGATATCACAGTGACAGTCCATATATGGGTATCCATTTTATGCCAATATATGAAGATCCCTGATGTCATTGATATACAGCTCTGGCTAGATGGCAAAGGCATGGCCAATATCTGTGTGGCTGGTTCAGATAGGGATCTCCATGTGTGGGCATAAAATATATTGTATGTAGATGGATACATATTATTATTATCCAGTAAGACTCCCTAATCGGGAGATAAGCGACCGTCAGTTCGCAGCGTGATTTTAGGGCAAAATGTGTAGGAGTGTCCAAAAATGTGTTTGAAGAAATCGGCCTGATGGTGGCGCTATATGGGACAGATCCGTATTGATGAGATGAGTGTAGACATATTGTGTGCCGATTTGCGTGATTTTAGGGCAAAATCTGTAGGAGCAGTGTCCAAAAATGTTTTAAAAATCAGCTTGAAGGTGGCGCTATATGGGACAGATCAATGTTGATGACATGAGAGTAGACATACTGTGTATCGATTTGTGTGATTTTAGGGCAAAATGTGTAGGAGTAGTGTCCAAAAATGTGTTTGAAGAAATCGGCCTGATGGTGGCGCTATATTAGACAGATCCATGTTGATGACATGAGTGTAGACATACTCTGTACCGATGTGCGTGATTTTAGGGCAAAATCTGTAGGAGCAGTGTCCAAAAATGTGTTTTAAAAAATCGGCCTGAAGGTGGCGCTATATGGGACAGATCCATGTTGATGACATGAGTGCAGACATACTGTGTACCGATTTGCGTGATTTTAGGTTAGAGCTGTGTCCAAAAATGTGTTTTGCTAGAATCGGCCTCATGGTGGCGCTAGAGGAGGGTCATGTGTGAATTGATGGGTGGAAGTTGTGGTTTGGCAGGCAAGGAGTGTGTGTGCAAAATTTGGCATGGATCGGGGCAACGGTTGCGGAGATATGAGCAGGGCAAAAGTGTGACGTGACAGACAGACTGACGGACGGACTGACGGACGGACAGACAGGCGGGTGGAGGTTTTGGTAGTAAATGCATAAAATAAAAAATCCCAGGCCGAAAACGTTAATATTAAGTCCATTTATGTATATGGATATTAGTAAAGGATAAAATAAATAAAATGTCCATATACAGTATGGGCATTCCCAGATGATGCCCTGTTAGGGTACCCCCTTATGCCCATATATGGAGATCCCCAGGCATCAAACCCAGGCCCTAACTCGCCAAGGCCCTGCTTGGCTTTACTAATTTACGTTTTATGCCCATATATGGAGATTCCTATATTATCAATATTAAGGACATTAACACTTTCCCGGCCATTGTTTACTGGCCTGCTCTAGCCCATGCCACCATAGGCTATTGTTTTATTTTCATCAGTCTTTCTAGCTTTACTGAGAATTATCGAAAAGACAAAAAGATTTCACCCAGTATCTCAAATAAAGTGCAACTCGCCCACTTTCACCAGAAGTTAACCAGGGGTTACCGCTATGTTCGGTTATTGCGCTATATTAGTTTAAAAACTGGCTGCTCTTCCCCAGAGCAGCCAAAAAAAAAAAAAACATGAGAAATTGGCCCTTTAGTTTACAATACCTTTTCAAGCATTTCTCTCTCTTGAACCTTTTATTTTTTGGCTTGTGACATCATACATGTATAAAGTACAGTCAAATCAAAACAAAAAATATATATAAAAAATGACTTTCTGAAAATCACTATATGCTGATTTTGCTCCTCCGCGGTTTGGCGTGTGCACAGTGCACGCAACGTGCGCGCACACGGACTCTCATGCAGCACGCGCCTAACTCAGTCACACACACGCACATCGTGTGCTTGTGTGTGCGTGCGCGCATGCACATGGAAGAAAAACAGTGTGAAACACGGTATTTCTGTGCTAAAAATAGAGGAAATCTGAAGCAAAAACTCACTAAAGGACAGATTATCAATCTCGTCGGCGACCTGCCTGCTGGTGGTCCTAAAACACCATCGTTCACTGGATTATAAACTTTTTCGTCGTGTGTAGCAGATAACAAGCTGATCTCGTTGGCCGCTATGCAGCTCCGAGATGAGGTTCCTCGCTAAATCGGACGCCTGGGGGAAAACTCTGTCGTTGCGATTCTCGCGAACACTTCTTACCTTTTGTGAACATCCTATCCAAAAAGTAAAGGTCCTATACCGGTCTCTCATCTGTTTACATCACTGTTTTGTTCTTGTTGTGCTGTTGTTTTATATATACCACTGCATTGTCTGAAAGGAAGCCGAACAAAACTACGTTTTACTCTTATACCTGTACAAAAGACGTAACAATAAAGTACAACCTCCTTGAACCTTGAACAAAAGTGTGCATCGATACTCATGTGTGACACTGTGACAGTGACACCCAACTCAGTCTAATTAGTTCAATTTATGTTGGGTGTTTAACTTGGGGAACAAATGTGAAATGCCAATGACATATGGAAGAAAAAAGGTTTTGTTTATTTGTAAACCTGGTTGAGGAAATGCATAACTGAGCTGTCTTCTCACACACGATTAATAAAAGCTGAGTTAAGGATGGAAGAGAAGAGAGAAGAAAGGCTACATTTTCAAATTAAATTTCGTTCAGTGCAGGGAGTTCAGTGTCACAGTTCCAATGAGAATTAGAGCCAAACACACTGTAGGGGATTAACAAACAGTTGAGGGTCAAGGAAGGTAGACAGAGATGTCAAACATGAATGTCAGTCCAGCAACACGTAGAGAAGGCAAATGACAACTGTAAACACTGTCAAAACAAGAACCAAAACTAAATAAGTTCTGACATCGTTGCTTTTGGCTGCATTAGATGCACCTATAGAATTTAGTTTGTTTGTTAACCATTAACTTTTCCAACAGGATTAAGAGGTGAGATCTAAAAAGGCCACACGCTTATAGCATATCAAAAATACATTTAGTTGCTACAGGTACTTGGGACTATAGGCTAATACTTATAATTCAACATGTGTTTGTGGTTATATTTCGATGTCTTACTTTGTGAAAAGGCAGAAATGGTTACAATCTATGCCTTAAGGATTGTGTAGTACTCTGAACTGAACGCTAAATTAAAATGGAAAGGTTAGTGGTTGGCAGGCAGGCAGGCATTAACCTGACTGCCAGATGGTTCACAATGCAGCTTCCTGGGATTGCTCAAACCAACAATCCATTCTAAATGACAGCGAATGGAGGTAGGGTTTGAAGGACAACTTTTTTGAATCGCTATTATTGTTTATAATCAACAGAAACCAAGGATTAGCCACAAATGGCAACACTAGATTTTTTTTTTTAATCGGTTGAATCAAGGGTTGCAATACCTCCCATGGGCAGTCAATGCATCAAAACCTTTTTCTTTTTCTTTTTTTTGCTATCATATATTAAATGACATCAAACTAACCAATATTGGGGCTGTATGGAAAGCTTGGAGTATCCTCTTTCCATCTGCAAAGTGTTTGTTTCATAAAAATCCACCGTAGACATGTTATGAGTTATCTGTCAATAATTCCGAGAAGACATGTTTTTTTTTCTAAGTGTTGAACTTCGGAAGTGCTCGTCTTCTATAACGCAACGTCCCGCTGCCTCCTGCATTATGTGACATTTAGAACCAGCTGGTACACAGGACCGCTGAGTGACTTCCCACGAGCGCTTCCAAACTCCAGCACTTAGAAAAAATAATCACCTGGACAAAATTTCTTGATAGAAAGTAGCTCATAACATGTCTACGCTGGGTTTTTATGAAACAAACACTTCTAACAGTTGGACTAAAAGATGCATATACCAAACGATTTTTTCAAAAGCAAAACTATACTCCGCATCAAGGAGTTTATTAGGTAGGCCCTAAAAGTATGTCCTTGAGAATCCGGTTTGATCTTTCCGGCAAATTGTAGTCCTTTGAGTACTACAACATGACGTGTTGTGGTTTCCGCTCCAGACCGGTTACAAGCCTGAAAGTGAAGTGATCCCAAACTAAGTTATGAGAGTCTTGCTATTTAGTGTTGTCGTTGTGATTCATCGTTTGGCCTAAGCTATAATTGTAAAGGCAAAGGTTTCACACGAGGCTGTCAGGGAAAATATGTCTTAAATAATTATGTAAAAACCGTCAGAATGAAGAGTGGCCAGGTGTTTGAAAGGGCGAACTCCTCAAAGGCTACCTCTAACTATATAGCAATGTAGATAGGCTATATACAGTATAGGCCAGTGGTTCTCAACCTGTGGGTCGGGACCGCTAGGGGGGTCCCCAAATTATTTTGGGGGGTCCCCAGATGATTGCCTTAATGTGCAACATTGTTTTCTTGCTCAACAGTAAACAAACCAACAAAGATTAAGTGTATAAAGGGTATATAAAGCGACAATTTAAGGACTTTTTAATACCTCTAAAATGACAAATTAAACGTTGGCCAAATTGTCAAATATTAGAGGCAGAAATTGTTTTCACAATAGAACTGTGATATACAAAATGTAATGCCTCAAGGCCCTCAACTCTTAGTGCTCGTCAGGGTGGGGGGTCCCCAGTTAAAATATGATTATTTTGGGGATCACAGCCTCAAAAGGTTGAGAACCACTGGTATAGGCAGTCACAACTTGAGACTCTCAAACAGCCTAAAACAGACCAAGACACAAAAAACTGACACTGACCAGATTAAAAAGAAGAATGGAAGACATTGTGCCATTAAAATTCAAAATGCTATTTTTTATATGACTCAATGTTTTTTAAAGTTTTACATTTCTCACGCAAGTAGGGTGTAAAAAAAAAACTAAAACGAAAATACAAGGGGCAGACATTCAAATGGACAAGAAATCAAACAAATGAATAAGATACAATACATATGTCTCCCCCCGGTGGAATGGCTGTGAACATCACAATCTGTGGACCATTCACAGATTAATTCTCCACAGCTGTCTCCTCTGGATCTCTTATTCTCCAGGAGCTGCTGGTCACCAGTATTATTACGGTATATTACTTGTGTTGGGAGTAATACTAATAACAATAAGGCTAATAATAATAATAAGTGTACTAATAATAATAATAATGTCCCCTTTAGTTGTTGTTGGTATTTATCCAGGGGTATTCAACAGGTGGTCCATGAAGGCATTGTAAGTGGTCCCTGACCATGCATTTAGCAATGTATTCTTCGACTGAACAGTGCACTAAATGACCTGGTGACCCATGATGACGTGGAGCTCAAGAAATTCCACAGAAAAGGGAAGGATTTGCAGAAAACTGGCAACCTTCCGATTCAGACACAGCCTCTCTACCCACGGTTGGGACTTCCTACTGGTGGTAATGACTTTATTATTTTACTGTATGCTTTATGGTTCACAGTAGCAGTATTTTATGATTTATGGTTCACAGTAGTAGTAATGACATAACACAACATACATTTACAGCGACTGAATACGAATAGTTTAGGGAAAGCATCAAACGTCAGGGTTGGCCAAAGCCAAAATACTCCACCCTAAAATACTCCACCCTACCTGAAAAGGAACCACATTAAACTACACCCCCCAAAAATAAATGTTATAAATGTTATATATATATATAGGCCTATATAAAATGCAGTCTACACTCCATAACTAAACAAAAACATGGTCAAAGGGGAACAAAAGAATTGTTGCTGTAATTTATTGCTTCCTCTTTGGTGCTTTATGGTCTGTGAACATAGTCTCCGTGTGGACGTGTGGTGATATAAAAGAGACACAAGCAAGGCATCCCGGAATCGGAATCAGAATGGGAGGCTGCTCCGCTCTCTTGCTGCTACTGTCAGCGCTGTTTTTAAGATCGGTGGGGACACAAAGACCTGTGTGCGGTGCCATCAGAGATTCCAGTACTGACCTCTCTCACCACAACCTCACCAGAGTGCCTGGAAACCTGCCGAACAACACACGGTACCTGGATCTCTCCTTTAACAGAATCGCTTCCTTAGACAGAGGAGACCTGCTCAAAATGCCCGACCTCTGCTATCTCAGCCTCAGCCACAACCGTCTGAAGTCCATCCAAGCCCAGACCTTCCAGCGTAACCCCAGGCTGCAGATACTCAACCTGTCCTCCAATGCTCTGAACGCTCTGCCTGACCTGGGTGGTTTGCCTTCCCTCAGAGTCTTGGACCTGTCCGAAAATCACTATGACTCCTACAGCCTTGTCACCAGCTATAGCAACCTTCGCAAGCTCTCTTCTCTGTCTCTGGGAAGTCCGATAGTCATGTGTATAAAGAGGCAAGACTTCTCTGCTCTGAGCTCATCTCCCCTGGAGGTTCTGTATCTTGGCTCTGGAGCTGAGATGGAAGAGTACCAAGTTGGTTCCTTAGCTCAGCTGACTTCGCTGCGAGAGCTGACCTTGAACATGCGTTTCTGTGCAAAACCCACGGTGCTGCAAGACATCCTGAGGGATCTGCATGGCAGCAATGTAGTGAATTTGACCATAGTGAGACCACACCTCTGTAACATTTCAGTGGCTGATCCTTTTGAGGAGATGAAATACATGAGGAATCTGAGGACAGTCACTGTAATGGACATTCATGAAAAGTGCTCTGTTGCGAGCTCTATCTTCTGCAATATTCTGCAGTCACAAGTTGACTCTGTGTTCCTTATCAATCTATTCTTGTCCTATGACCCTCCATTTGTGATTGATATCCTGAGGTGTAACACAACATCATCTAACATTAGAAATTTTGTCCTTATAAACAATAACGGTTTTGATGCATTTTGGCCAATATTTAACATTAATTTTAAGCTTATCTCTAATTTGGAAGTGTTAAGGGTCATCAATCAAGGGATAATGATTTTTCCTTGGTCTTTTTTGATACCCGAGTTGCCAAATCTCCATGTTCTCGACTTCTCTCAAAATTTACTAGATGTCAACACTTTTGACACTCTTGAGAGCAAGTCTATTAGAAATCTCATTCTACGAAGTAATAATCTAGTTGATCTTCGTGCTGTTGTCAACGGTATCCACAACGTCAACCGTTTAGAGTCTCTGGACCTCAGCGCCAACAGAATCACACTGCAGGAGATACCTTCTTGGCCTTCCCATATCACACATCTTTCTCTGAGTGAGAATCAATTAGGCAACAATGTGTTTGTTTACCTCTCTCCATACTTCCTTAGTGTCAACCTGTCAAAGAATGATATAGTAAGTCTCAGCCAAGATACACTTGGGTCTCTGAAGGATCTGAAATCCCTCTTTCTGAGCTCTAACAGAATGTCCGCTTTGCCTACAAACCTCAACTTGAACCTGGAAGAGCTGCACTTGGATAACAACACCATCAAATCTCTACACAAAGAATACTTCACAGGGCTGCCCAAACTGAAGAAACTCAAAGCAGGGAATAACCCTTTCGCTTGTGACTGTAATCTGTACTGGTTTGTGAGCACTTTCAATAAGTCAATTCTATTGGACTGGCCCTCTGACTACACATGTGCCTCTCCAGCCAGACTGTCTGGGACACTCCTGAAAGACTTTCACCCGGGCAGATTGTCCTGTGATCCCATGATGCAGGTGGCTGTGTTTCTGCCTTTGACTGTGTGTGTATGTATTGCTCTGGGACTGCTATTCAACGCCGTGGATGGAGCTTGGTACCTGCGCATGATGTGGGTGTGGTTGACCGTTAAGCGTCGGGGTCAGAAAGAGAGGGAGCGCCTCCTGGGGGCCAACTTACGGTACCACGCCTTCATCTCCTACAGTCAGAGAGACAGCTACTGGGTGAACTCCCAGCTCATAGCGAACCTGGAGGGAGAGCACTTCAGCCTCTGCGTGCACGAGCGCGACTTTGTCCCCGGGCGCTGGATCATCGACAACATCGTTGACTGCGTGGAGGGCAGCTACAAGACCATCTTTGTGCTGTCCCAGAACTTTGTGAAGAGCGAGTGGTGCAACTACGAGCTGTTCTTTTCACAGCACCGGGACCTGAGCGAGCGACAGAACTCGATGGTGTTTGTGCTGCTGGAACCCATCCCCGGCAACTCCCTGCCCAAGAGGTTCCTTCGTCTGCAGAGGCTCCTGAGGCAGCAGACCTACCTGGAGTGGCCGGCGGATGAGCAGAAGCGCAGGCTGTTCTGGAGCAGCCTCAAGGCCCTGCTGCGGCCCGCAGACAGCAATGCGGTGCTGAGGAGAGTGGCCCAGGACTTGGCTGGCCTCAGTCAACATCAGACTGGAGCTGATCAATAACTTTCAAGGACCCCCATAACTCTGAGAGTGTACAAATGGAAGCAAATAGAACTGTCGGCTGCATTGAAATACCCCACCCTGCGCTTGTGCGTGTGATGAGCTCTATGTCTTCTAACTTCCCTGCATCTGATATTTGAATTATATAGTGATAATTGAAGAAAAAGATTGAATATATAATGGAAAGATAACTTTTGTGTTGAGAGCTTCTATCTTCTATTCTCGCTGAATGTTCACATATCTTTGCCGAATGTTCACCTACTATGACATGCTCAGGCAGGGATGCTAGTGTTCATAATTAAGTCTTTGTAATACTCAGCTTGAGCCACTCCAAAATGATATGGTGCTTTGAAAACTAAATTTGGCTTACTTTGATTACCCATGAATGTAGCAAAAACAATAGAATGGGGAGTTAATATTTGGAGAAAGCTGACATGAGACTTGTCTTAATTAATAGTAATAATCAAAACACGTTGATATATTTAATTGTATTCATGTCTATGAACAAAGTGCTATGCTTCTCTGTTATATAATTTCAACCGGGCAATTAGAGAAGTTAAATAAAACACATAATATCCCTAAGTTCATAAGTTCACTGATAAAGAGTGCAAAGAGATGAGTGACTGTAGTACTGTAACTCTTTTTTTTTACCTACAATCTGACATGATATACTGTATACAAAACTACTAGGGAAGGCACAAACTCTTGTGAGTTTATCAAGACAGGATTATTTGTCATAACAAACCTATCATTTCAGGTCTGAACAGTAAGCACATACTTGCTGGTGAGACAGACCTGGATTAATACAGTAGGCCTACTTGTGGAAAAGACAAATAAATGGCTTCATATTGAAATGGTTCCAATGATTTTTCATAAGGGGCATTAGAAAACTGCTACAGCTGCAGCGGACTAAAATGTACTCAAGTAGCCTACTGTACTTCAGTACATTTTTCTTGTTCTTTTTTTTTACTTTCTTCAGTATAGTCACAGTCACACCACAATATTCTACCTGGTGGATTCTGCCGATGCTTTTCAATGGGAATGATTTATTTTTTTTAATCCGCAAATGGCAGCAAACCGCTCCATTCTATACTGAAATGTACTTTTCCTTAAACAAAACGTGTGAGTACTTTTTCCATCCCTGTACCAGGTTCCCAACCTTTTTATGGATCAGGGAAGGCCCACTTGAAAATCTTGTTAAAAGCATCCGTGGCCCACCCATCTGACCACTGAACAAGGCAGCCATATGACTGCCATCTTAGGTCAGATGCGGTGGGCGTGAGCGTTTTTAATGACCAATCAATTGATGGAGTGGAACTAACGTAGCAGGCTAGGCCTATGAACATTAACTTACAAGTTAATGTTCATTAGTACAGTATCACAATTAACATTTTTTTAAAGGTTTTAACGAAAAGAAAACAAAAACATTATGATTGAAATCGTAGTGTTTTGACAATTATTTCGGGGCTAGTTGGTAGTTGCAATATCCTACCATTGGGCCCCAGTCCACAGGTCTAACTCCTCAAGCTCACAATGTGTCTCTAGCTTGTAGATTATTATTTTTGGTACTGTAGGTTAAAGGGAAAAAGGAGGGGACCTTGTATAGGGCCCTGGGGGAGCCCGGCCAATAATGTATGTAGGGTTTAAGTGGTTAAAAACAGCATTGAACTCATCTCTCAGTTAAACAACAACCAGTAGATGGCAGCCTTCAACCGATGTTGACATCAGCAGCACACACTGTCAACCAGACAGCTCATTAGATAAGTTATCCAGGCTCAGAGCAGTAGGCTTACACACAAAAAACATTGAATTCCATTGGAGTGCGCTCTAAATTCTAAGCAGGTATATGCAAGCTGTCCCACAGTAACCACACTATATTCCATGGTGCGGTTTGCCTGCAGAACGGAGGAAAATGACCCATTTCATCTTTCAACTTGACCCAGATGGATGCACAGGGGAGATGGTTCTTGGGGCGTGATAGATAGTCCTGAACTGATAATAGCCTCCGTTGAATTTATAGTTTCTAGGTCTGCAGCTGAGCGAGAGAGGTCGTCTGAGTCACTAATATCACTGGGAGGACGGGAGGAGAAAAGCTCCTCATGTATTGTGTGTGAGCTTGTAGATTGGCTATTCTCAAATGGCCAATACATGTATATTATGGCTGAAGTGGTAACTGTATGTTTTGCAACAATCTTAGCAACTAACGTTTTCAAATAATTGTAGAGGAGTAAAAGTACAAGTACAGAAAAATTGGAAATACTCCAGGAAAGTAAAAAATGCCTCAAAATTGTAGGCTACTTAAGTAAGTACTTGAGTAAATGTACTTAGTTACTTTACACTACTGGGGAAGAGGACAACAGCCGAAGGATGAAGAGGGAGACGAGAGGAAATAGAAAATGAAAGGATTAGAGAGCAGAGGAGAGGAGCAGAGAGTTCTGTGGCGCAGGGCACAGTCGCAGGGCACAGACCTCATGACTCACTTTAAACCAGTTAAATGATGGCTCTGGAAGTGACTTGGCACGGGATGTTTTGAGACATGACATTGCAGTCAAAGAAGTATTCCCCCTTCTACTGAATGTCCTACTTCTGTTTCCATGCAGGCATTAGGCAAGGCTGTGAGCAGAGCTGCACAACACAGCAATTGGATGGATTAAAGTTCTCAGTTGCCACAACTACATTTTTAGAAGATTATAGTGTATTAGAATGATGGGTCAAACTAGCGATAGATCAATTGTTCTATTGCTTAATTGGGAATTGAAGCATTTTCCATAAAACTCGGATATTGCACAAATGCAAAGGCCTCAATCATCAGTTTTTTCAACTGCTTGGCTGTAGGCTACTGTATGTAGAACAGCAAGAACATGGGTTTAGAATGATAAAAACCCAAATATCATTTATGGGCGACAGTGGTAAATGGTGCATTTATATAGTGCCTTTTATCCAAAGCGCTTCCCATAGATTCTGCATTACATTCACCTGCTCACACAGACATTCATTCATACACCGATGGCGGAGTAAACCATGCAAGGCACCAACCAGCACATCGGGAGCAATACTTCAGCGTCTTGCTCAAGGACCCTTCGACACTAACTCCCGCGGAGCCCGTGATCCATTCGGCCACTCTACCAGCCACTACCCCTGAGACACTAACCCCAATTGCTCCCGATGAGCAGGTTGTTGCCTTGCATGGTTTTCGCCGCCATCTGTGTGTGAATGGGTGAACATATTACACAATCATTGTAAAAGGCACTATATGAATGCACCATTTATCATTGATTGTGTTAAATTGTTTAGGAAACACAGTGCTAGTCGAGGACTTCCACGCTGTTTCAGAAATCACAGATTGGGATGGCATAACAAAAGACGTAAGACTCGTCCCGAGATGTTTTTACTTGACTCCCTGCAAAATCATGCCTTAACATTAAGCAGGGTTGAGACCTCCTACACACAATTGGGCCAACTCTTGAACCCTATTTTATGTGGCGCGAAAATGTTCTGTTTTTGAAAAAGTTCACCTATTGTACATGAACATGCTCAAACTAGGGATGAATGAATGAAACTTTATTTGTATAGCACCCTTCATACAAAAATGCAGCCCAGAGTGCTTCACACAACAAAATATAAAAACAAAACAGCAATAATTACAATATAGCAAAACAAAAGTAAATAAAACGTTGACACAGAAAATAATAGCAATAACAATAGAATAGCAACAAGCAAAGACAGTTAGGGTAGGATTATCTAAAAGCAATAGAAAAGAGATAAGTCTTAAGTTGAGACTTTAAGCTGTCCACCGAGGTAGACTGCCTTAGATATAATGGGAGGCGGTTCCATGCCGTCGGCCCATAAAAACAAAAAGCAGCTTCACCGTATTTTCTAATTTTCATTTCTATGGGAAACCTGGCATCTAGGGATGCCAGGTTGACATGGGTAAAATATGACTTAAGAGTTTGGCTTCACAAAACACGTGAGACGAACCTTAAAGGACAACCTTGTTTTTTTTTACAACAAGGGTTCATATTTTAGATTGTAATTAGATGCAGCATTCCCAAGATGCACCGCAATCTTTCATGGGCAGATGTGACGTACAGTATGCGAGTTTCTAAATTCTAGGAGAGCAAAGGCAAAACCACGCCCCGGACTCATTTTTGAAGCTTGTGATTGGCTGAACCGGACGTAGGGAGCGCTCCGTTGTAGTCACTTGGACCGCGCGAGGTGCACCAAACATTGCGTTTATCGTGCGCTTGCCCAGGCCTTACGGCCTGGGCATAAATATAACGATTGCATTCACCACGGCTTCGTAACTCGCGCGGCCGGCCCTGGCCGCTGGCCTTCGCGCCGCTTGCAATGTCGTGGACAATAACTGAATGTCGTTGAAAACGAGCGCTCCTTGCCTTTGCTCTCCTAGAATTTAGAAACTCGCGTACAGTATGGGGGCCAGTAGTGTTACTGTAAATACTAGAACTCGCTGGCTTATTGTGTCTAAAAAGACACACTGTATAGCCACTTTTACGCATCCCCACACCCACTGAAATCAAAATTACTAAAATTGCTAAAACGATAAGTAAATGAAAACATTTTAACACTCAATTAAAATCTAAAATATGAACCCTTGTCCTTTAAAGGTTCTACAACCCTGCTTTATAACAACCTGATAGGCTACCAGCACTTCCTCCTTATGTAGCCTATTCAGTGAAGGGCTGCCATTTGAAAAAAAGAAAAAGCAGTTACCGGTAAATTATTTTCACAAATATTCTCAAAAAAGAATTAGCAGATCTGCTATGTTTAAATAACCTATATATGTAGCCTAAGTGTTTTAATTTGATGCTATATTAAATAATTTTGCTTGGGACCCCCTGGAAACCCCCTCACTCAACCCCCTGGGTCACCTCACTTTGGGAAACGCTGGCTTTAATCTAGCATGACATGAAATATTGCTTTATGGCTGTGACCCTATTGCACAATGCTGATGCTTTTATGGCTGTGTAGCAGGAACTAAAGTGTTTACAACCATGTTGTTCTGGAAGAAAGCACCTGCTTAATGCTTAAAATATGAAAATGATCTAATCTGATTGTGTGACTGCGTGTGGGGGTTCTGTTGTCAAGTGTTTGAAAATGTTTAAGTGAGAGCATCTGTGACTGTGTGTGTATTGTAAAATGTTAAAATAAATGTGACCAAACAGTCCCGTAAAGGTCTGTTAGGTTACAGTAACTGACTGCACATGCAGTCTCATGGTTCCAAGTGAACACTGTGGATTTTACCGTGTGCAGTGAGTGCACTCATGGGTATTGTCTTCTGTCTGTTGAAAAGGCACACATGTTGCAGATGAATGCCTGTTGATAACTTATGACACTCACCTTGGGGACCACAACAAACCCTGCGTGCTCACCCCACGGCCCCCCATGCTGTCTCCTCAGCTTTCCGATGAAGAAAAACACAGTTGACTGGCTAGTGGTTGATGGCGTTTGCAATACGCGTGTTGTGACTTGTGAAGGCCATGGACGCAAATGTACCGAATGTGTTGGTATATCTTTAGCATTTTAATGGCTCATTTGAAATGGGTCAGTGTAGATATACAAGAAATTAAGCGATCTACAAGCTAGATCGCTTAATTAGTTGATCTGCAAGCTCTCAACGCGTCGATTGCCGATGTGTTCAGAGCTTGTGGAGCCACTTTTTATCAAATTATGGTTACTTCTTTTTTGCCATGCACCCCTGTTTCTGACTGAAAGGAGAGGAGAGGCGTGCGCGACAAGATGGGTGTCTTTAGTCGAACCGGAGTTTCACTGGACCATAATTGGGTCTATGGGTGACGGTGAGCCACGAGGCAGGCACCCAATGTTCTTGTAAAAGTATAGCCTTGGGAATCAATGGTTCCTGAGTCATGTGATGTGGCCCACAGGTCAGGTCTCCTGTTTTTGTAGCATGACTCATGGGGCTGCTTGTACAAGTAAGCCTCCGGAACATGACTATTTAGCACAGGGACTTACCCCCATTCCAAACCTTGATGCAGACAGAGTGCCAAGCGGAGAGATATTGGGTACCAAATAGTTAAGATACTATTTAGCAGTGGCCAATCAATGTATTGTCTACCTTTTTTACAGATGAAAACTAAATGAAAACTAATTAAGCTATGGTGACTAAAACTAAGACTAAATATTTGTTTGATACAATGTCTCAAACAAA
Source organism: Nannobrachium achirus (assembly GCF_963921795.1). Taxonomy (NCBI): domain Eukaryota; kingdom Metazoa; phylum Chordata; class Actinopteri; order Myctophiformes; family Myctophidae; genus Nannobrachium; species Nannobrachium achirus. The sequence continues at coordinate 30,554,045 of NC_137830.1, read as the reverse complement.
TAAAAACTAGGCTAAAATGTTAGGGAGGGACTAGTGGAGAAGAGTAGTAGACTCTAAAACTAAGTCATTTTATGTTTGGTTGCGCTCGGGCATTGTGCTCTGAAAATAGCCAATCTACAAGCTCACAACACGTCGCAGCGCAACGCTTGTAGATTGGCTATTTTCAGCATGCAACCACAGGTAAAGTGATCCATTTCGACGCCATCAAGGCCCGCCAAAATACATAATGTGTCAACAAAATCAACGGTAGATTTAGTCAACTAAAATCCTATGATATACAGTCGACTAAAACTAGACTAAACCAATAACATTTCAGATGACTAAAATATGACTAAACACAATTTTATTCAAAAGACTAACTAAATCAAAATCTGCTGTCAAAATCAACACTGCCAGGTTTTGAACCCTGACCTCCCCGTTTCAGGGAAGACACTGTAACCACAAGGCCACTGAGCACGGCCATGAAGAATGTTCATGTGCTTGTGTGCAAATGGCTGACCCCAGCAGTTATCTAATAGAATAATTGGACAGTTGGAGGAACAAGTCCCATCTTCTCTGTTCTGGATGTCCTATAACTTACATAACAAGTTTGTGGGCGTTCTCTGAGAGAGATGGAGAGAGAGAGAGAGAGAGAGAGAGAGAGACTTGTCTAGACCCTGTTTGAGAGGTCATGTCACCTGGCTGTAAATGGACCAGTATAAGGACTCTCTGTGATTCACTGTTGGAATGTTTCTGTTTACATTCTGTGTGCTCTGTGCTGTTACAAAGACATTGAACGACAGAGCAGGGGTTCCCAAACTTTTTTGTCTCAGGGCACCCCATAAATATATTTTTTAATCCGAGGCACCCCTACATTATAATTTTCACTCCCAGCACCTTATATTTATAGCATATTGTCGTTGTCGGGTGGAAACCTTCTATGTCCAAAACCGTTCGTTTTGTATTTATCATCTATACAATGTACTAAAACTGCTGTTTTCACTAGTTTTGTGCGACAGTCTTGTATGATGAAGAAGGGCTTTGCTTTACTAAAAGACGTACACATTTGAAACTTGGAGATACGAGGTTTCTGCCCGACAGTGACGATATTTTAGTGATTATGTTGCGAGGAAAACGTTGAGATAATAGCCATGTTGGTTAGAACTGACTGAAAATAACTTTGTACTTAAAGTTTAAAATGATACTAAATATTTTTTCAAGTGTCCAAATAAATTCAAAATATTATCAAATGATCTCGCAGCACCCCTGGACTGCTGTCGCAGCACCCCAGGGTGCCCCGTCACCCACTTTGAAAACCCCTGCGATAGAGGGTCTATTGTAGTGAATAAGAGCTCGGTGTAAACGCAAACAAACGTGGATCAAGTGCCATTTATTTTTGAGCTGTGCTCCTGGAAGGAGCTAAGCTCCAACATCTGGCTTTGTCCACGCCCCAATATGTGACTCAGGGTCACATATTGTCCAATAAGCTTCACGGGACGCTTAATGAAATTAACTCATTAATAGCACTGCTCACTTCACACTAGGGCCCTATTATGATCCAGGTCTTATGCCTTATGCCTTAACTTCTTTACCTTTTTTTCACTATTTTGAAAAACATTTTTAAATACTTCAAATGCTGATCTACATCTGCACGTTGTGAACTTGCAGATCAGCTATTTGAAATATTTAAAAAACAAAAACAAAATAGTAAAAAAAGGCAAAGAAGTTAAGGCATAAGGCATAAGACCTGGATCATAATAGGGCCCTAGGTGTGTTTTTTTCCCTCTTTTTTTTCTTATTTTAAATGATTTTCTTTAGATCCTTTCCTTGCGCTCCTTTTAGTCTAATAGTATAGCAACAAAGAGCATTACATTAAGATGGGAGGGGTGGGGGGGGGGGGGAGAGAGAGAGAGAGAGAGAGAGAGAGAGAGAGAGAGAGAGAGCAAACATTAGAGTGCTGGGGGTTTGCGTGACAGCAGCAGAGAAAGAGATGGGAACGAGGGATGAGAGAAAGATGACTGTACCACCCTGTTGATGGACAGCAGCCCCGTCTGATATGCTGTGACTCATCTGCAGCTGTGTGAGTGTGTGTGTGTGTGTGTGTGTGTGTGTGTGTGTGTGTGTGTGTGTGTGTGTGTGTGTGTGTGTGTGTGTGTGTGTGTGTGTGTGTGTGTGTGTGTGTGTGTGAGTGAGTGAGTGAGTGAGTGAGAGAGAGAGAGAGAGAGAGAGAGAGAGACAGAGACATATAGGAGAGGCAAAGAGAACCAGCGGTGTAAAGTAACTAGAACATTTACTCAAGTAGCCTACTGTACTTATTTCAAGGTGTTTTTTACTTTATGGAGTATTTCCAATTTTCAATACTTTTCCTTCTACTCTAAAATAAGTAAAAGATCTGAACATCCCTGAGCCTGAAACAAATACTCTAATGCAATTATTTGAAAACAACTTTGGAGATTTTGATTATTATTACAAAACATGCATGCATTAACCACCTCAACCCTATATACAGTACATTTCAGCCATTTGAAAATAGTTGAAATACAAGCTTGTAGATCTGCTGTTTAATTAATATTTTTTTGTATACATTTCATACATTTGAAAACTTGTGAAAGGGACATTCTGCATAATGAGTACTTTCTACTTTTGGTACTTTAAGTACATTTTGACGCCAATACTTATGTACTTCAAGTAAATGTTTTTATTCCGGACTTTCATAATTTTTATAACTTTTAAAAGTGTGAGTGTGTGAGTGTGTGCGTGCGTGCATGTGTGCATGTAAACCAACTATTATCCTTTGGTATTTTCGTGTATGTGTTGTGTGTGTGTGTGTGTGTGTGTTGTGATGTCGCAACATGCCCAAGGTCCTTTGAAGTTGTTTCTCTGGGTACATTGGTCCCTCTGAGCTATATACACGCACTGAAAATTACCGTACATTTACCAATTACCAATATTACAATCTCCTGGCAGCCGTGTTCCTTCCACAACCAAGCATGTTGAGATGAAAGCTGTGTCTGTGTGTTTATTACGGTCGACCGGCTCACTCCTACAGTACGCGTGTGTGCGTGTGTGCGTGTGTGCGTGTGTGTGTGTGTGTGTGTGTGTGTGTGTGTGTGTGTGTAGTAGTATTTGACAGTTTTCCTGGTCCATAAGAGAAGTTTTTATGGTTAAAATAAATACATATTTTTAGAGTTAGGTTTACAGTACAAAAGATTACAGGCTATAGGATTAGACATTTACAGTAGAGGTTAGGTGTAGGGGTTAGGGTAAGAGTTATGTCATACTCTACATGTGTATGCTTGTTTAAATGGCGATCCATTACGTGGATGGACAGAGAGGGCCTTTAACAAAACGCTCCTTATGCAACAAGCACAGAATCCCAAAAATCTCTCATTAGTCGCCAGTCTCCTCTACACACAGAGGTCAGGTACGAGGTCACTCCTGCCAGCGGCGCGTGAGATAAATGTCAGGAGGACGAACTGACAGCCAGTTCTGCCCTGTCATATATATATATATATATATATATATATATATATATATATAATTTTTAAGTTAAAGCAGGGTTCCCATGGTCATGAAATTCCTGGTAATATTTTGTAATGAGAAAAACAGTTTTAAACTGAAAAAGTAGCAGATCTACAAGCTTGCAAAGTTCAAATGGAGATAAGAGGTTTCATACCCAACAGCAACAATTTATTTTTGTACAACATTACATGAAAGATGCAACATGTTAAAATGCAGTGCTACGCGATAGGTTGTTAGCTCATACTGTAGATCCGTTATTGTTGTCACGTGACTGCTTCGCTTGAGTCTGTCTTGGAACATTGATAACACATTGGTCTAAGTCTCATTATTACACCATATAATTGCTACAGGCCTGGAAATGGGGTAAATACTTTGGAAAAGCTATGGAAGAGTTTTGAAATGTCATTGTTCAAAAAGTGTGGGAACCCTGTTAAAGCCCTACATACCCAACATCCTACAACAGCGTCACATAAAATAATCAAAACAAAAGGATCTGATATACAAGCTCGAACGGCATTCTTGTACATCATCCGACACATGTGATAACGATGAATCTTTTAGACTCTCTCTCTCGAGGACCCCTGGGGGTCCGTTGAGAACCACTGCTTTACATTGGAAAATCCTGCAGTGTTAATTTAACTCTGTGTACTATAATTGTACAGTACAAGTGTGTTAGTTCAAAATGGACACATTAACACTGAGCACGTTGCCGAGTAGCATTTTGATATTTGGATTTGATATATTTAGATCAGTGAGTCTCAAAGTGGGGTTCAGGGGCATGCGGACCCTCAGGGTTCCTTGAGGGGTAGTCCAGTTATGAAGGTCCTTTGAAGTTTGAGAACCACCGATTTAAATAGACTGATGTCCATGCCTTAATTGCATGTGTTCCCTTTTCACCCTTTTGTTTGTCTGGGGACGTTAGGTAAAATAGCGTGCTGTTGTGAAACTGTGTTTGTCTCATCAAACTGTGTCATGATGAGGTCATTGCGGTTGATTCCCATGGCGTGCCTCGCAAGGAGCGTGTTAATGGCATGCGCTTGCCCTTTCACCTTTTGATTAGCACGCTAATACCGGGGCTTGTCAGCGGTGAGCACACCTGGTGCAGTGAGAGCGTGGCCACCTGTTAATGCTATACAAGACCCAGTGGTGGAAAAAGTACTCTAATTTCGTACTTAAAGGGGTACTGTCAAGTAATCTTAAAATATGAGTTAATATTGTTATGATGTCATTGTGGGAATGCGCAATTATAAGCCAATCAAATTAATTGACTGTACATAGACTACTTACTGTACTGGTCAGCTGTTGGGTGAGGGGCAGATTACACTGTGACATGAGTTTCAGACTGTTTCAGACAATGTGACCTACTGTATCATACTATTATAATTTTGGGGCGTGTCAGCGGGCCTTTAAGTAAAAGCATCAGTAATGCAGTGTAGAAACACTCTGTTACAAGTAAAAGTATGGTAATCAAATTTTACTTGAGTAAAAGCACAAAACTATTGGCATTAAAATATACAGTATATAGTTGTATATATACGTAGTACCAAAAGTAAAAGTAGTCATTGTGCAGAATGCTGTTTCACAAGGACTGTATCATTATGTGTCAAAACATTGTTTGAAAATAGCAGATCTGCAATCTCACAACGCATCGTGACGAGCCATCCAGCGCCCTTAACCATTCCTTAACTTAGGTTGATGACACTAACCCCATTCAGAGCTAAACCCAAAACCCAACGATAGTTGAAATGACCAGCAGAGGATACTGTACAGGACCTGTTTTCCTTATATTTTTACTTTTTCCTCATCTTTCTGTCATTGTCTCTCTCTAGGGTGAACAAAATTAGAACACGCACATGCACACGCACACGCACGCACGCACGCGCACGCACACGCACACACACACACACACACACACACACACACACACACACACACACACACACACACACACACGAGTACCTTAACACAGTGCTCTGTAAGCTGTCAGAGAACAAGGCACTAAATGTTTCTCTGACACACACACGCCCACCGATCTCAGATCATCAAACATCTCTCCCTCCTGTCTTCCTGTGTGTGCGTGTGTGTGTGTGCGTGCGTGTGTGTATGTACTCTTGTTAAACACCTCAAATTATGTAATGTGCAGGCTGGAACATACAGCATACTACTAACCCCATAAAGTCCTCAGTGACAGCACACGCTCAGCCTGTCCAAACACGCCGCAGCATACACAAACGCTGAAAAAACCCTGCTTTGCTTTATTGGATGATTCACTTCTCTCTATATAGCTGCGGTCCCCAACCTGTGGGGGCCCGAGAGGATATTGCAAGTGGGACCCCAAATAATTGGCAAAACACTACGATTTTATTGATAATGTAACATTAATGTAATGTAAGTCGTGCGACTTTTCCTTTAAAACCTTGCGAAGCTCACAAAATGTAGCCTTTGCAATATTTGTGATGGAGGAAAAGGTGTAGTATAGGCCCATGGGTGACGGTAGTCTATGACAGGGGTTTTCAAAGTGGGTGAAGGGGCACCCTGGGGTGCCGTGATGGCAGTCCAGGGGTGCCGTGAGATAAATGGATAACTATTTAGGATAATCTTAAACTTGAATTTTAAATCTTTAGTCAGTTCTAACCAAAATAGCCATTATCTCAATGTTTTCCTCGCTAAGATTTACAATAATATATAAGTTGCCAGGAGTGAAAAGGCACCCCTACATTCAATAAGATAATGTAGGGGTGCCTTTGATGAAAAAAGTATTTGCAGGGGTGCCCTGAGCCAACAACGTTTGGGAACCCCCTGGTCTATGAACTATATAGTCTCTGTCGTATCGTATGTCCAAAAATGTTACTTTTGGACATGCTTTTTTAACTGTCAAAACGCAAAATTATGTTTTGCGCCACGTTTCGAGCTTGTGGATCTGCTACTTTTGATGCTAATGTGTGACGCTGTAGTTTGATCAAGTAGGGCGTTAAATTAATATACTGTATGGGGGGTAAAAAACACAAAAGTTAGAATATGGCGGCGATAAGAGGTTTCTGCCCGACAGCAACAATATAGGCTTTAAGTGGTTATGGCATTTCTATTTTATAAATCTAGGACACCAAGGATAGATGAGCAAAGATGAGAAATAGAGATGCTGGCTAGACATCCTCAGCTGCATTGGAGCATGAGAACCCTTCTGTGGTCAGCGCAGTAAGTGGTGGAGTCACTGTGGTATCCTTAAGGGTAATTTAATATAGGACGATACCCACTGGAACGAATTCCCCTTATGCAATAACGCTGTACCCACTGTTGGAATAATTAGTGGGTAGAGTCTCCACCAAGTACACTGAGTACTTGTAGATCGGCTATTTTCTGCAAAAAGATTTCCCCACAGTACGGATTCTGGGGTTTAAGTGGTTAAATATCTCCCAAGTTTCATGAATATCCGCCCATCCGTTCTCAATGCTGACCTTGCCCCGATTTTGTGGCCTTGACCTTTCTTGACCGTTCTGATCGGAATGTGGGGGCAGCCTATCGATGATTGATGATCGGATTGGAAACGATTGATGAATCACGGTTATCACGCCGGGGAGGAGATTGGGATTTGGGAACCTCCCCAGCTTAAATGGGAGACAATTTGGATAAATAAACGTAAAACATTTCAACCTTTTGGTATGAACTTGGACTTTGATATTAGACTGTTTATTGTATGTTTTGTTTTGTTTTTCATGTTTCTATATTTAGCTTTAGGATTATGGCCCCTTGACAGGTTTATTAATTGATTGACACCCACTGACTGACTGATAATATGGATGTCCAGCCCGATGTCCCTTTAAATGACTCCACAGACTAAACGAGTTTTTGCACAATGTTGTGGGATTTCATGAATTTATTACTTCGACGATAAACAGCCCAAAATCGCTCATGATGTGCAGTTATTCTTGCGTAGTGTGAAATGGCTGGTGATTATGTTAATTGGCTTTTTAAAACCCTCCTGACGGTTTAGAAAATATCTGAAATGTTTGAAAATCAGCGCACAGCGGGGCACAAATCTTGTAGTTGAAACGGCTAGTCAAGATATCTCTCCCAAGTTTTGACAAATAAGCAGGTGCCTTGTGCAGGAACATAGAGGAGGAGGAAAATATTTATCCATCGCCAGTGAAATTAAAAGCTAAAGTATAGAAGCATTTCAGATTCAGGCGAAAACCATGGAGTCATCACACAAAAAACAGCTGAAAACCTGCACCCAAAAAACCCCACTGGCAGCATTGCATTGTACAACTGTGCCTCAAGGTGTCGTTTTAACTTGCGGTCACGTCGCGATAGTTTTCCGTTGTGTTGTACAGTACTTTTGATGGATTTTACTAAAAGAAAGTTCTATCCACTGGAGCATGGATCATCGTCATCACAGACGAACACAGAGACACAGCACTCCCTCCCTCTCTCCCACTCTCTCTCTCTCTCCCTCCTTCTCTCTCCTCTCCTCTCCTCTCCTCTCCTCGTCAGATCTCGGAAGAAGTCTTCTAGTGTGAAGGGTCTACTCACACAGCGGGACACACAACACAACAATCTTCAATAAAGAGGATTGTGTAGTGTAAATGCTCATACGATCCGATGAAATAATGATGAAATCGGATTGTACGCGATGTCTTGTAGTGTGTGGAGGCCTTAAGCTCAGAAACCAAACCAAAGTACTTGTTGTCATCCTGTGAAATGTAATGACTAAGCTTCAGGATGTGGGACTTATCCTACTAATGCTTACTCAGCATTAGTAAGTAATATACTAAAGTATTCATGAGATGAAACATCAAGGCCGCATAAAATCAAGATAATGAAAAAGCCATAGTTTATAGGCCAGTGTTCTCAACCTTTTCTGGATCGGGGCCCACTTGTGTGTGTGTGAAGTGTTTGCAGCCCACCCATCTACAGTATCCATCCACTTAACAAGTCAGCCTAACGGCTGCCATGATGAGTATTATACTTTTAAAGAGGTAGTACCAGAGTTTTATTTTGTGCTTTTTCTGTTTTGTATGTGTCTATGGAGTTAACCATCCTGACCACTAATTGAAGCCGAGGCCGAATTGGACCAAATCGCACGAAAGAGCCCTGACAGCACATGGTTGGTTCTACAGACTCCAAATTTCGCACGCAGATAGCTCAGACCTTTGCCTACGTTCTTAGCTAGGCCTCGACCCGACCCGATATGCGGTTTTCCGGAACCGGCACGAAAGGTTCGGAATCTCCGTATGCGGAGATGTCTGACATCGGGCTGTTCAGGAGCAAGCGCTGACTCATTGTGAAATCAAATCATAAAAGGCTCTGACATCACATACGCTACATGAGTCAACAAAAAATCTCTCTGAGTGTGTATGTAATGTATGTATGTAATCCGCGTATCTCGGGAACTGTTCATCCCACCGGCTTCAAATTTGGCAAGCACGTTCCCCGCCGCAGCAGATAGTGCAGTGCCCGGCCTCGACCCGACCTTATACGTGATTTTCTGGAACCCTGCTCGAAAGGTTCGGTTTCTCCGTATGCAGAGCTGATGTCTGACATCAGGGTTTTCCGTAACCGGCACTGTGTCTGCAGAGATCCGCATATATGGGCATAAATGGACACAGGCAAACAGATGGTCAAAACTGGTCCTATGACAACAGGTATAATGGGACACAGACTTCAGCACGCGCGTTCCCCGCTGCAGCAGGGAGTGTAGTGCCCGGCCTCGACCCGACCCGATATGCGGTTTTACGGAACCGGCGCGAAAGGTTCGGAATCTCCGTTTGCGGAGCTAATGTCTGACAACATTGTTTTCCGGAACCAGCACTGTGTCTGCAGAGATCTCCATATGGGCATAAAATGGACGCAGACAGACAGATACAGATATCTCCATATATGGGCATAAATGGACACAGGCAAACAGATGGTCAAACGGATCCTATAATGGGGTTTGCATTAAAGGGTGGGGCAGTTGACAGGTTACCATGGTTACGTATTGAATGTTGAAATCCATATAGATACCCGACACATCTCATTAAGTCTGACCTCACAAGCCCCATATTTGGACCTGGACGACCTCATGCTGCTTAGAAACCTGCAAGCAGGTCCTGGCCGCACTCTCAAGAATGGCACCAGAATGGTGGTAATGCAAATGATGAACAGAGTCATTGAGTGTGAGATTGTAGTAGGCACAAAGAGGAGTGAAACAATCTTCCTACCAAGAATACCTCACTATGACAGAGGTGAGCTTCTCTTCACCTTCATTAGACGACAGTTCCCTATCCGTTTAGCTTTCTCTGTTACCATCAATAAGGGTCAGGCCAAGAGAATGAACGAGTTGGCATCTACTTGCCTCAACCTGTGTTCGCTCATGGCCAACTCTACACAGCCTTCTCCAGAGGTTGTAAAAGTTTTCATTGTGGATAATGACAAGGGCATTACTGACCACATTGTTTATAGCGAACTCCTTTAGGATAATGAGCATAAAGGGACACAGACAGATGCAGAGATGTCCATATATGGACATAAAATGAACGCACACAGACACAGATATCTCCATATATGGGCATAAATGCACACAGATGGTCAAAACGGGTCCTATGACAACAGGTATAATGGTGTTTGCATTAAAGGTGGGGCATTCATTCCCTATTTACATCATTTCCGAGCATGCCAGGCTCTGACCTAGACGCTCGCCCGCCGTCCGAGCTTCTAGTTACTCTAATAGACCCTGGGGATGGTTTTGATATGTAAATATGTCTTCCCTATGTATTTTTGGTTTCTTCCTGAAAGCTGAAAGCCTCTGAGTCAAAAGGCCCAATTGAAATACACCGCTAGTGACACACCAAAATCACCCCCTCCTGTGGGCGTGGCTAACTTCAGGTGGGTGGTGCTAAGGTGAAACCCACATACCGGTATACACTGGTGGGTGTGTGGCTGTGGCCACATAAAAACATAATTTGAACACTTTCTGTACCCTTTTTTTTAATCAATCTTACTCCTAGTATAATCATAATACCTGATGATCATGTTTAAGGGGAAAAAACAATTGCAGGACCCCATTTTTAGTTCTTAGTCCCTATAGTTTAAGTTTTGGTATATTTTAAAAGTTTTAAAGAAAATATATATGCATTATTATTTTTGAGATAGAGTAGACTTTTTCATACTTAAAAAAATGGTGTTAGCAAAAATGTCTCACTTCCATGCCCTTTGCCTGAACCTGGTGTCCTCTGTGCTGATGACGTACTTACCTCTGTGTGTGTGCATGTGTGTGTGCGTGTGTGCGTGCGTGCGTGCATGCGTGTGTGTGTCAGTAAGGTGCTGACCTCTTTGTGCTTCATAGTTCTCTCACCCAGCAGTGAGATGGTTGTGGCCTGACTGGCCTCACTCCACTGACACAGAGCATTCAGGCAGTCTGGTGCGCATGCATGGGGCCACAGCTGCCACGTGCACGTGTGTACGTGTGTTTGTCCTGGTCATAAAACCATAGACTGTATAAAGGATATGGACAAAGCGAAGCCATTGGTTTCTATGCAGCGCAAATGACACAATATGGGTCCTTGGCATGGGTGTTGCCATCATAGATTGTAAAGGCACCAGAGGATGCTATTGGCTGCCAACGGTCACGTGCAACCGCAGAGATACATGGGAGAATGTGGTGGGAGCCTCCCGAAATACAGCACACGAAGAAGAACACAGCCGGCTGGTATTAGTTTAGTTGGCCACGCCCCCCGCAACTTTATCATCAATTTTAATATAAATGGGACCTTATTTTCACAAAACGCATATAATCGTGATTGAAAGGCAATTTTTAACTAGCGATAGGAACCATAAAGTATTTATGAAAATGTTAATTAAGGTTAGATAACGAAAGGGGAAAATGAATGGGGTCCAATGGAGAACAATTCTTTTTGCGATCGGCCGGGGGGGGAAACAGCACAACTAGCGGCCAATCATAGGAAGTTTTAGTTCCGTATTGGAGTCATTTTAAATCGGCGGAACTATGCCCCTGCAGAAAACGCACCCACACACGCACGCACGCACGCACATTCAGGACAAGAAATTACAACGGTTGGTTTATCTTGCTTCTGAGAAGCTGACGTCCCATGTGTGTAACAGTCACAATACCGCACACTGTGCCTGGATGTGGTAATGATGAATGGAAAGATTTCAACTCATAAGACAAATATGGGTAAATTCTCCTTCTACAGCACTGCCACACAGGTAAGGAATTCCTTGACTACCTCCCTTAAAACATGTAGCTCGCTGGCATCCTTCAAAACTGCCCTTCAAAACTCACCTTTCAGGAGGCCAGAGAAGAAGGTAGTTATCACTTCTCCCATAGACAGGCGAGAAGTGAGCACCCCCCTCCCCCTTACCTTAGCCCCACCCCCTTGTTTCCCCAATCCTGTACATATAGTGTTTTTTATAACTGCAATATTATTGAATGTTTTCTTTGCTTGCTATTTATTATGTCCATGAATTAAATACAGAGGGTTTAAAAAGACTGTAAAAGGTCTTATTTGAGATGTTCCTTTTAGGCAGGGTGTTTAACTGTACTGTACTACATGTCAATTGTATTGACTATACTTGTTCTGTTCTCCACTTTTGTCTAAACGGTTTTGGACATACAAGGTTTCCACCTGACAACGACTATAAGTGGTTGAGAAAATTGAGTGCTAAGAAAATAAGTCACTGGAACAGTAACAGACAGACAGACTTATTACTCACCACTTTCTGCATGGATTATTTCTAGCCACTCTACAAGCTCTCCGACATTGTGTGTGTGTGTGTGTGTGTGTGTGTGTGTGTGTGTGTGTGTGTGTGTGTACGTACAGGTAGAGACAGTCAGCTGCTTGCATCGTGGGGCTGCTTCTCGTGACCTCGTGAACTCAGTCGGCCCTGTCTGGAACTAAAGCCATGGCCACCTGGGAGGTCCACACACACACACACACACACACACACACACACACACACACACACACACACACACACACACACACACACACACACACACACACACACACACACACACACACACACACACACACACACACACACACACACAGTCAGGGTGCTCATATGTGGGAGGTCCAGGTTCAGTCTGCTGCCCCGAGGAGGGAAATGGGACCAGAGGAAACGTAAGGTAACTAATGTGTGTGTGTGTGTGTGTGTGTGCGTGCGTGCATCCGTCCGTGCGTGCGTGCGTGCGTGCGTGCGTGCGTGCGTGCGTGCGTGTCGCTATCTTTGTGAGAGCCAAATGTCTTCACAAGGATATAGGAAGACGAGGAAATGAGGACTTGATTGAGGGTTAAAGATGTAAAGCGGTGGAGGCTTCTAAACGTTTTCATGTCAAGAACCCCCAAATGAATATGTATTTGTCCGCAGACCTCCATGTGGAAACGGTTTGTGCCAGGGGACGACCCCCATACAAGATGTGTGTTGTTAAAATGTAAAGATTTATCACGTTTTCAAGATTTTCAAGATCTTTTGAATAGCCGATAATATATAAGGTTAAAGTGGTTACTGACCTTAATTCTTATTTTATATACTTTTGTTGACCCCCCCCCCCCCCCCCCCCCCCCCACACACACACACACACACATAGGGCGAGAACTACCTGTTGAACTACTGTACAAATTTAAGATTATCATACAGTTTACAGTTTACAGTTTAGGCATTTAGCAGACGCTTTTAATCCAAAGCGACTTACAATAAGCAGATAAAACATCACAATAATAAACAGGATAATATGCCAATACATCAACAGCAATATAACAAATGCAAATGGATATCTATCTAGGAAGCTAAATAATCAGTCAAGAAAAGGTTCTAAAAACCTAAAAACAAATGCTGACTAGCTTCATGTATGGTCATTGAGTGTTTCAGTAGTGCTAAGGGTTTAGGTGGAGTCTGAAAAGGTGAGTCTTCAGTCCACGGCGAAAGCTAGCGAGTGAGTCCGTTGTTCTAAGTGCGACAGGGAGTTTGTTCCACAACTTTGGGGCCAGGAGGGCAAACTGTCTCGGACGAGTGGATTTTTGCCCTGGGGTTTTTAGCGAGGGTTCTGTCAGCATCCCTGAGTTGGCTGATCTAAGTGCACGGGTGGGGGTGTAGGGCTTGATCAGGTTTTGGAGGTATGGAGGAGCCATGCCTTTGGCTGCTTTGAAGGTCAGCATCAGTGTCTTGTATTCAGTGCGGGCCGCAACCGGGAGCCAGTGGAGGGACCTGAGAAGGTTATAGGATTATAATGGTTGCAATCAGAGTTAGAAAATGTATGTGTGCGTGTGTGTTTGCGTGCGTGTGCGTGCATGCATGTGTGTGTGAGTGACTGTGTGAGAGAGTGAGAGAGTCTGTGAGAGAAAGAGAGAGAGAGAGAGAGAGTGTGAGAGAGAGAGAGAGAAAGAGACGAGTGCATGCGTGCACGTGTACACGAGAGTTGAAAGAGAACTTTTAAGGGGTTACACCAATATCAGGTCATGTCGATGACACATTATAGCCCAATAGTGTCTTAACAGCGCTCACGGTCCCTTCCTCTTGCCTTTGTGTGTCCTGGGACAAAGACCTCCACGGAGGGACAGAGAAAGGGAAGCACAGTGCGGGACCGGCTCTGCGTCGCCGGCAGCTCTGTGCCAGTTGTAACAGATCCATGTTTACCTTTTATGACTTCCCCGGGTAACCAGAGAAGCCTGGATCGTGACCAAACATCATCTGTTTTGAAGAGGCTCTCTCATTTCCTCATTTGCCCCCAAGGAGTGCTGGAGTGCGCTTACCCATAATAGTACAGATATACCGTACATACTGTATATACATACCAGTGGTTCTCAACCTGTGGGTCGTGACTAGCCTACTGTAGCACAGCTAAACAATCCACCCATGTTAACACACAGTGGGAATGTATATACTGCAGCTCGCGTAGCCAGGCTTACTCATCTGCGAAGAGAAAAGCCTTGTCAAGATATGAGGCAGAGACCGTTCTAGGAGGTGGGGCTGAATGTGCGGTGTTCCTGCAAGCGTATTCCCCGCTGGAAAAACTCTGGTCTACGTCTCCTACTCCATCGGTTGCGCTCGCAATAAACAATATACAAACAAAAACATTGATTCCGGCGATGTTACACCTATTAACTCATTAAAAGCCAACCCCGCGATGTCGCGGGAAAAGTAATAGAGTATCTATAGTGCCATCCACGCGATGTCGCGGGAAAAGTAATATATTACTGTAACGGCGAGTAAAAATACCTAGTACAATGGCCGACGCTCCGGAGACGAAATCCGCGCTGATTTGTCATCATCACGGCTCCACGAGCACACAATAGTCATCCCATAACATTGAGGTGGACGGCCGATCTCATCTTTAATGTCCATTATCTCAAAACTACACTTTAGAAGCTAGGATGGAGGCAGATGCTCGCTTATTTTACACAGTTATAAAAGCTCCCGGTCGGCCATTACACAACTCCACGTGGACACGCATCGGTTCCGGCGCACGATCCGATGACGTCAGACCGGAAGTACTTCCGGTCTAGACTTCTGGCCTTCAAAATAAGACAGCGGCCGTTAATGGGGCCGGGAGGGGGCACTCTGGACCCCCTAATCCGTTAATGTCCTGGGCTCAGAATGAGTTAAGAGCGAGTTAAGAGATACAATCTATTTTTGTTTTTTCGCTGGGGAATGTAAACAGACCCGCACCGCATGACGTAACGTCTGTTAAACGCAGCACTTCCGCTAGAAATCTTGGAACCAAGCGGAAGTCATTTCTTGCCCAGGGTGGGCTACGCCAGGCTAGGTCGGGACCCACATGAGGGCTCCCCACATTATTATTATTTTGTATGGGGGTGGTGGTGACAATGAAGTGACAATTTAAGGACTTTTAACACCTTTTTATTACCTAAAAAGAAAGAAAAGAAAGAAGACCATTACTGCATCAAACGTATTCAACAGACTATAAGGTCAAACATTGGCCAAATTGTCAAATAATATAAGGAAGAGGCAAACATTTTGAAAATATACCGATCTACAAGCTCACAATATTTTCACAATATGGAACCGAGTCAAACGTATTTGTCAAGCCTCAACTCCTTCAATTTGATGGGGGTCCCCACTTCAAATATGATTATTTTGGGGGGTCACAGCCTGAAAGGGTTGAGAACCACTGCTGTATACACTGTTTCTGAAACAGTGGGTCTCTTTTCTGTTTCCTAAATTTAAAATGTTTAATATATTATTTCAAAAGATTAAAAAAAAAGTTTAAACGAAAATCACAACCTTTTGTCAGTTAAAAGTAATTACGCAAAGCCCGGGCAAACGTCTAATTTCTCTATTGGGACTTGAGCAAAAAAGTTTGGGAACCACTGCTGTATTACCCTTCCCTCGTATCCACAAGTTTCCAACATCCCATCGTGCATTGCGCAGAAATTGGACGGAGCTTCCGGTGCCGCAGCCGAGTGTGATCTACAAGCTCACAACGGCTGCATCTGCGACGCGACGTGAGCCTGTATGTCTGCTGTTAACCGGAAGTGTGGTGCAGTGGTGCAAAACATTCTCTAGTAAATTCCCGCGGAAAGAGGTGGATAGGCCTGTGTAATCAGCTTCCCAAGGAGTACGGATTCTGTGGTTTGAGTAAACCGGTATCGTCTAAAGCGCCATTAAGTGTTCCCCATTTGGTATTGATCCGTATTGATGGCAAATCTATCAGCTGCAACTGTGCTGCTTTTTTACCCAGTGACACTAAAATGGACTGTGCATCAACAGCATTACTCTGTATTGTATGTGTGCGAGCACACATTCCTGTGTGCGAGCACACTCACTCACACGCACGCACGCACGCACGCACGCACGCACGCACGCACGCACGCACACACACACACACACACACACACACACACACACACACACACACACACACACACACACACACACACACACACACACACACACACACACACACACACACACACACACACACACACACACACACACACACACACACACAAGTGGATGCCTTTCAGGTAATTTCCTGTAGTTCCCCCTCTGTCTCTGACTGTGTATGACTGACATACTTTGTGAGAAGCAGGTCAGGTGCAGGACCAACATCGATGTTAGGCTCCAAAAAAAGCTGATCTAAGCTCACATAGTGTCGCAATGTGGCACATTGTGATATTGTAGATCTGCTCTTTTCGGTGCATGACACCGGCATATAACTGAAGCATAACAACCAGTATTGCCAAGTCTGCTTATTATCAGCACCTTTGGGCTTATTTTTCTCCAAATTCGCTTGTAAATATTGGGGGTTGCGGGTTGCGGTTGTTTCTTAAATCACTGGTTCTCAAACCTTTTCATGTCAAGGAGCCCCAAAATTAATAAGTACTTGGCCACAGAGCTGAAAATATTTGGTGATTTTTGTTTGAAAATAGCAGTTCTACAATGTCGCAACGAGTCACAATGTCAATCGCGATTGTAGATCTGCTATTTTGAAATAGCTGATTGAGCTGATTCAAAGTGTTGACGTGGCCTAGTCGCTTCTTTTGACCTGGTTGCTTATTTCTCTCGCAAAATCTGGCAACACCGATAACAACTCAATGCCCCCATGCACCACTGGGAATTACACCCACACCAGCTTTCACGTGTGCACAGTATTTAGTCCTCAGTGTAAATGGAACCAAATGGACCGGTCCACTTTTCTATTGTTACGCTCTCCCAGAGTTCATTTCAACTCTGTGTATACCTTAAAAATAAGCAGACGATTAAAGCTGGCTAATTGCAGTAGCTTGTTCCCCATAAATCCGAACCCATGGAGGGATTAACTCATGCACATTTTCAAAACCTCCAACGGCTGTCAGTCTGTCAGTCAGTCACGCCACGTCACACTTTTCCCCTACTCATATCTCCGCCACCGTTGCCCCATCCATGCCAAACTTTGCACACAAACTCCTTGGCTTCCAAACCACAACCTCCAACCCTCATTTCTAACATGGCCCTCTTCTAGCGCCACCATGAGGCAGATTCTTGCAAAACACATTTTTGCACACTGCTCCAACAGATATTGCCCTAAAATCACGCAAAGCGGTACACAGTATCTCTAAAGTCATGTCATCAACATGAATCTGTCCCATTTCCCATATTGCCTCCTGATTGGCTACCATTGCCTTCTAAAGTTTGTGTATGCGACCTGACGGTCGCTTATCTTCCCGATTAGGAAGTCTTACTTGTACTTTTTCCACCACTGTCACATGCAGTCGCTTGTTCCACACTGGACAGACACTCAAGATTTCTTTAAGACAGTTCCTTTTGAGTTTTCGGAGATATTTTGGGTTGAGTTGCTTTGTTTATTTAAGCTACTTTTCTGCTGCAGCTGCTCAAGTACTTTTTAAAAACATATGTTTCCCTACAGCAGTTAATTACATCCACCTGCAGGTATCCCAATCGTCACTCATTCTGATTACTAACTTGGACTATGTTATCTCATCTTACTTGTCATTCCTCACTGTCCTGTGCTGTAGCTTACATCACGAATGTGTTCCAGCGCAAAAAAAAAAGAAAAACACAGGTTTGTGCATGTTGCCTTAATTAGAGACGACTTGCACTGATGGCAGACTTTTTAAACAGTCTGACAGAGACAATCTTAAAATGTGGTTCAGCAGTTATCTCATCAGAGGTGCATATCATTGCTCTTGTCTCCAAATATATATATATATTTTTGTAAATTAATGCCCTACTTGATCATACTACAGCGTCACACAAAAGTATCAAAAATAGGAGACCTGCAAGCTCGAAATGCGTCTCGTTTTGAGCTTGTACATTTATGCTATTTTTGCTATTTTTTAATCTGAATCCTTTGAATACATTACCGATACCTGCGTGATTCAGGCGCGGGTGTACAGTATGGGGCAGACACTCGCAACAACAAATAGTGATGAGAAATAAAAGCTTCCACGGTAAAATTGGGAATTACTTACAGGGCTGTATGTTCCCCATCAGTGCTGTATATCAAACCACAAATAGCATGAGAGCTCATGCAAGCATCTTATACTATGTAGGCCACACACACACATTTGGGACGATATTTGGTGCCTTTCTCCTCTCGCCGTCTAGACCGCGATGAAAAGATCAAATCTGTGCCACATTGTGGTCTGGAAAGCTATTTTTCTAACCTAATATCTTCACCTGAAGACATTATGCTATTTAGCTCCCTTTCATCTTCTCCTCTCCTGACCTACATTAGATGCTCTATGTAATCATCTCAAATAAGGCTGTGCTTTGGTCCAAACAAACCGTGGAGAAGCTCAGATTACATGGCGTGGCCCGCGGCACCAGGGCAGTTTCCTTTCAACTCGCTGTTTGGTTGTGTGTATGTAAAATGTCATCATTTTTTGGCCCCTTCAGGAATTTTTCTTAGGTTATGGGCACAAAAAGAAGGCCTTTGTCCCGAGTGTATTCTTTCTTATAATCGACCTTTTAAACTTTGACATAATTGTGTAACGTCTTTAGCGGGGCAAGTGTGTTTACCTGGCCTAGTTTGTGGAGGATGGGACGGGGGCTCTCTCTCTCTCTCCTCTCTCCTGACCTAACCTCCTGTTCTCTTTCGTGTTTGAGACTGAGAGCTCTATTTTGATTGTCTTAACAGCTCTTATGCCTTAACTCATTCTTAGCCAAATCGCCTTTCATCGCCATTTTGGGGACGCCAAACCGTGCCAAATCGCCAAACGTCGCCTTGGGGATCATTTTCTGATGATTTTGGTATTTTTTTGACATTTTTTGAGCTATAAATGACCATTCTAGCTTCATATAAGCTTCAGCAAGGATTCTGCGATGGAAGTGACGTCATCGCCGGAAACCGGAAATCGAGCGTGTCAATCATGTACCCGAGCATATATTTTACATTGGAAACCATTACAGCAACTCGGCTCTATCTCACGTTCTAAACGTCGGATCTTGATCCGGTTTGAAGGCTCTGTGCGTCAATTGGGCATCTAAGGCACATAGTCGATACTTTTTTTTTTTTTTTAAGAGCGCGGATGGCGTGCACGGGTCCCGGGCCGTTCCATGCTAACGCTAATGCTAAGTGAATGGACTGGTTGCTAATTTGAGGCCTTCTAGCAATCGCCAGAGACCTTAATCGCTGGCGACATCTAGTGTACACTATATAGACTACAGCCTACCAAAATGTCATGCATATAAGGGAGATCTACTGTGACTCTGAAAAATTAATAATTTCCTGGCAGTATAGGCGCAAACGCATATTGTAAATGGCTGTGTATGTGGTTAACTTAAAGGCCTGTCCATACTGTCTCCGACCACCAAACTCTTCCTCGGAAAGATCCTGTTCAACTACAAAATAACGTCCCTTGCATCTTCTGAAAAGCATTCCCTCAAATTAGAGTTCGGAAAGCTGCACGTCGGAAAGTCGGGAAACTCTCCGACGAAAGGTTTGGTGGTCAGAGACAGTATGTACAGGCCTATAAGTTAAGGCATAAGAGCCCTGACGAGTCAGTCTCAGCACTCAGAGAACCTAGGTTACAGTGTAACCATCCATAATATCAAAACACACCTGTCCCCATCAAGTTAACCACTTAAGACCCTCTATACTTAAACTAGACATGAGTTGGCTCTGATCTCGGTGTGCACTTTTCTCCCTGTATACACCAACCGGTGCAGAACTCATATATGAGGCTGTGAGCTTGTAGCTATGGGCTATTTTCAGCGAATTTTCCTCCCCCAGAATAAGGATGCCATCAGGTTCAAGTGGTTAATGTGTGTGTGTGTGTGTGTGTGTGTGTGTGTGTGTGTGTGTGTGTGTGTGTGTGTGTGTGTGTGTGTGTGTGTGTGTGTGTGTGTGTGTGTGTGTGTTAAATGGTTGATGAGGCTGGAGAGCAGTACAGGAAACTGAATTTGCAGTGGTGGAAGATAAAATTCCTTTATTTAACAACTACTTGAGTAAAAGTACAAAAGTATTGGCTTCAAAATATACTTAAAGTACAAAAGTAAAAAAGTACAGTCTTTTCAAAATGTGTCAAATCTCACTGTATTAATAATCAGTGCCTGCAAACTAAAGTTGTCGTATAATTGTGGGGGAGTATAGCGGAGTAGAAGTATAAAGTATCCAGAAAAAATTAAATACTGCCTCCTCGTATAGAGCTGACCCTGGTGTTGCTGAATAGACAGTATTATCAGTTTACACCGCTGACTTCATTCCAGAGTCTTGGGGGAGAATTCCAGAGGGGAAAAAGATAAATCTCCTATTTATTTATTCATGGCAATAAACGTAATTTCCGGCAGTTCTCCATACACCTCTGCATGTTACCTTCAGCTACATGGGTGGTGGTGGTGTCTGTGTGTGTGTCTGTGTGTCAGAGAGTGAGTCTCTCTCTCTCTCTCTCTCTCTCTTTATCAGAGGTTTCTCAAAACAGGATCCCCCAGGGCGTGTATCAACACACCGTTCTGGTCCCAGCTAAGACCCGCCCGCGGAAGCTTGTGATTGGCTGAACCGGAGGTAGGGAGCGCTCTGTTGTGTTCACCTGGACCGCGGGGAGGTGCCGAAAGTCGGGATTTACTATTCGGTCCATAACGGCGCTGAGTCGGCTTATGCGACCGTCGCAACACTCGCCACGGCGACTCGCTCGGCGGTGTCTCACGTGGCTCATGGTCGCCTGAGATGGCACGCCTCCGTCATCTCCATTGAAAACAAGCGCACCGCCCTTGGAAGGTGTTGGAACCGGGACAGTGTTTTGATTCACGCTCCCTCAGGGGTTCTTGAGGTGGTTCCAGTGGTTTCAGCCATTCAAAAATAGCCATTAGAAAAAGCTCACAACACATTGCATTGCATAGATCATCTATCTTCTACACATTTTGAACCATCTTGAAAAGAAAAAAAACATTTCTCTCTCTTTCTCTCTTGTTCCTGGCCTAGGTTTGACCCAGGCCACCCAGGTTATGTCTGTCTGCCAGAACTCCTCCACCTCAAGGCCGGGGATGGAGGGAGCTGGCTAATGCATGACTGTTGCTCTCTCACGCACACGCACACGCATGCGCGCGCACACACACAGACACATACACCCACATGCACGCACTAGCAACGGGATATTCCATAGACCAGTGGTTCTCAAACATCTGTCGATGTCAAGGACCCCCAAATGTATGTGGCCGTGGACCCCCCATCTGAAAATATTTTTCAAAAGGACCCGTGGGAGTCCCCGGACCACACCACTGCCATAAACCAGTGATTCCCAAACATTTTCATGTCAAGGACCCTCAAATATATTTATGTTTGTTTTTTAGTTTTTTCACACAGAGAGCGGTTGATATGCCTTGTAATTCATTTGGGCAGGTATTTCACTATTGAGTGAAAGATGAACTCTTTCTGAAATAAACTAAATATTTAAGGTGTTTTGCATTTTGAAATGTATAGAGGGCAATTAAATGTATTAAGGATTATTGGCCATTGATCCGTTTATAAATGTTTGTCTCATTACATAGAGATGAATGAAAACAAACAACATAGATAAGATACATATGTCCACATTGTCCAGTGTTGGATAGCATCAAAAGTCCATGACAATGCTGCTGTTGTTTTTTTGTCTGTCTGTCTGACGAACGCTGTACAGCACATGAATTTAACGTCTGTCTGTCTGTCTGTCTGTCTGTCTGTCTGTCTGTCTGTCTGTCTGTCTGTCTGTCTGCCATCTGTACAAGTGGTGGTTGACAGTGGTGGAAAAAGTACTCAAATGTTTTACTTCAGTAAAACTATCAATATGGCAATGTAGAAAATAGAAATACTCTGTTACAGGTAAAAGTCGGGAATTCAAAATGTACTTGATTAAAATATACCTAAAGTACAAATGTAAAAGTACCCATTATGCAATATATCCCATTTCACAAGTTTCCAAATGTATAGAATGTCTACAAATCTTTTGAAAATAGCCGATCTACAATCGTCTATTTTGTGACTAAGGTTCTCAAATAATTGTAGTGGAGTAAAAGTACAATAATATTTTCCTCTGAGATGTAGTGGAGTAGAAGAATAGGCCTACAGAAAATGTGAAAAAGGCTACTCCAGTATAATAAAAATATATATAAAAAAAAATACCTGCACTCAAGTACAGTACTTGAGTAAATGTAGTTACACCACTGGCGTCTGAGTTGCCTGAGGTGTCATCAGGCCTCTGCTCTGAGCCAACTCTGAGGATCTATTCATGTTGCAGGGACAGGCTGTGCATGGCATTGAAACCAGGGCATCTATTAAAACAAATTGTACTTCACAGCATCACAGCAAGGGATTGCTGCTGGCTGGTCCTCAGTAGCCGTTGATGATTAAATGTTAATGCGTGTGCGTGCGTGTGTGCGAGCGTTAGGGATGGGACGATAAGCGATATTATCGTTTATCATGATAAAATACACTCGCGATAATCGTATCGTGGAGATTGAATTTATCGTGATATCGTCCTCCGTCATGCACTGGGATCAGTTCACCTTTTATTTGCCGAGCTGCATATATCTGGTACCATTTAAACCCTCTATTGGTAAAAGGTACTTATAATATACCTACTTGATACAGTCTTTTTCTCACTCTCTATCAAATGTCTTAGCCAAATTAGCCGATCTAATAGCCGATCTACAAGCTCACAACGCGTTGCATCTGCTATTTTTTGGCAAATCATGTTCCACCCCAGGATAATGGATTTTGATTATCGCGATAATATCGTAGATCGCGATTTCTTTCGTCACAATAATCCTGATATGAAATGTTCATATCGTCACATCCCTAGTGTGCGTGCGTGTGCGTGCGTGCGTGCGTGCGTGCGTGTGTGTGTATGTGTGTGTCAGGTTAACTGAGGGTCTTTATGTTAACCTAGCGTCCGACATACAGCATGGCATTTTCAGACAGCAGAAAACACCAGTGGTGTAAAGTAAGTACATTTAAGTTAGTAGTGGGAAACACCCGAGGCTCAACCTACTATCAGTCTCCAGACTATGAGCTACAGTGTGTTAGTGAGAGTGAAAATGAGAAGGACTGTTTGTTTATGTTAGCGTCTGTGTGTAGTTCTGTATGCTTGAATGTAGGCATGTGCCTGTGCGTGTGTGATTAGTGATTTCATCGACTAAAACTAAATAAAAACAATATAAGAACTAAGCTATGTAGACTAAATATATTGACAATTTCGTCAACAAATAAAAGCTAGACTAAAATGTTAGGGAGGGGCTAGTGGAGAAGAGATCCTTTGGAACTAAAAGACAAGTCATTTTGTGTTTGGTTGCACTCGGGTGTTGCACTCTGAAAATAGCAGATCTACAAGCTCACAATGCGTCGAGCTGTGACGCGTTATGAGCTTGTAGATCAGCTATTTTCAGCATGCAACCAAGTGTAAAATCAAGGCCTGCTAAAATATTTTTTGTCAACAAAATCTTGTAGATTTAGTCGACTAAATCTAGACCAAAACTAAAACTTTTCAGTTTACTAAAATATGACTAAAACTAGGCCTAAATAAAGTTTAATTCAAAAGACTATATGACAAAAACTAAATCATAATTTTCTCTTTTCTATCAAAATCAACACTGTTCCAGCCCCAAAGAGTGTAGAGCATGGGTCTTCAACAGGGGGTCCGGGACCCCTAGGGGGTCCTCAGAGTTACTACAGGGGGTTCTCCAAATCTTTGTGTGATAGAAACTTTTTTTCTCCTTTTTTATATTAACCACTTGAACTCTAATCACAGCGCGAGGCGTTGTGAGCTTGTAGAAGGTTCAAGTGGTTAAATATCTGAAAAGACAAATTGACATGAATCCAAAATACACTGATGATTGTGCTACAAACAATGAAACTATATGGAATCTATGAAAAGGTTGTGGGGGTCCCTTCTTCATCTCTCTCTCAACTAAGGGGTCCTTGGCCTGAAAACGTTGAAGACCCCTGGTGTAGAGCACTGCTGGGGCAAGTGGTGGAAGAAACGTATGTGCCTGTTTGCATTCTCACTCAAGCTGATGTGATGACACCTGCATGGGTCTGATAGCCAGAGTGGCGGCAGCCTGTTTTAAGTTTGACACGATTTTGTGAATCTAACTTCAATCTAATTTTGTGTCCTTGTATGCTCTCCTTGTGTGTGTGTGTGTGTGTGTGTGTGTGTGTGTGTGTGTGTGTGTGTGTGTGTGTGTGTGTGTGTGTGTGTGTGTGTGTGTGTGTGTGTGTGTGTGTGTGTGTGCGTGCGTGCGTGCGTGCGTGCGTGCGTGCGTGCGTGCGTGCGTGTGTGCGTGCGTGTGTGTTAAAGTGATGGGGTTGTGCACATTAAAACCCTAATACGATAGTTTACACTGACGATATGTAAGTGGTGTTCAGCTTATTGAGCAAAAACAAACAGTTTGAAAAATGTGAGGAGCTGCCAGTGAATAGTTGAACAAACACTTTTTTTTATGAGAAATGACTGAACAGCTTTTAGTGCCAGATGTTTTGTCAGGCAGAGCTGATGCAATTGTTTTACGCAAACTCCCCCCAACTAAAACCTGTATATGACTGTTAGGCAACTTGTGAGAAGAAGAAAACGTAAAATTGAAAAATTGGATTGTTGCGTTGTTGGCCTTTTATGGACACTGACTCTGAAAATGCTTTTTGGGAAGAAAACCTTTTTGTATGGTTTTAATTAGCATTCATTGTGTGAGTTGAAGCACATAGGCTGTTTATTATGTGTTTGGACATGGAGGAACGGAGGGGGAGGCGGGGTGGAGAGGGTAGAGGGCGAGAAAGGAAGAGCCGGGGTGGGTTGAGAGAAGAGAAACTGCGATGAGTTGCAGATAGAGTTGCAGAGAGGAGATGTGGGTATAAGGGAGTAATACAGAGAAAGTGGAAAGTGAGACTGACAAAGAAGGACAGAAGCAGAGAGAACTAGAAAAAAAGTGCTCCTCGGAGCACAGGTCTCCGCCAGGTCAGGTTGCAAAAATTGGCCTCCTAGCTCCGGCCTCCTATGGCTGTTCCTGTGAGAAACTGAATGTGAAATCCACAAGCCTCTACTTCATGACGGTTGTAAATGCCTTAGGCCATAGAGTTTAGATTCCCTGGGCGTGCAGAGGACAAAGATGTTCGCCAGAAGTGGATCAAACATATCAACATAAAGGACAAGTTCTGATCGGTCCAGTCATAGGTAAAAACGTGAATGGGCCTGTTTAATATGAAGCTGTTTTGTTTTTTGTTCCTTTTTTAATACAAAAAATGTAATGCAAATGAGGTTAGCAGAGACACCCACGCTAACCAGCCACCCCAGAAATCTGGTGAGAGTGGCCTGTTTGCAGGAGTCCACATCTCATCCCCCTCGGGCGACTCTCAACCCAATCGCACAGACCATAATAAGCGTGGAGAAATGACAGATGGATGATGCCCTGGTCTGGAAAGCAGACTGCCAAATTAAAGGGTGCTTACATAACGCTCTGCTAAACTAGGACATCTTTTAAAGAAATACCTCCAAGGTGATATCATATTTTTGGGTAAACGGGTCTGTGTGTCTTAAATGCAAGCAGATGGGAAACTGGGGCCTAATCAGAAACCTGCCCTGGCATCTCACCTAAACATGCCTACCGAGGGCCATGAGTAGGTTACGTAAAGTAGCTCTGCTACGAGTTAGCTGGGAGAAGGTAGCTTGCACTGAACGGTAACAATATTAAATGCATTTCCGAAGCAGTAGTATGGCTGTCTTGGTCATATATGGAGCTTGACAGTCAACAATGTGATCTCAGAACAGGTCAGCTATAGACATTGAGGCGTTACGGACTGACTGAGTCACTTGGTTCCAGGCCTACAACTCTAAATATAAGGATTTTCTGAAATATCTATGATTTCTATTTCACTGGATGGAACCTTAATGCACCAGTGAAAAGCATGGCTGCCACTGTTGCGCTCTACTGAGCAGAGCTGTGCTACTTACCAGGCGAGTGACTGTACAGCACTTTAAAGAGATTACAAAAGGTAATTACAGTACTGGTTATATAAATGGCCGCTTCTGGCAGGAGAATGACAGTTGTAAAAAGAAAAAGAAATACAAGGATGACGCTGTCTAGCCATCTACCCCTTTCCCCTAAACCTTTCTTTACGACATAGCCAATAGGCTAACTAGATTACTCTGTCCGGCATTTAGGTATTGGGCAACTCGGCTTGGGAACCTCCTCCCAGTTTGGTCCATAAACTTTGTTTATTTAAGACAAGATTAAAAACCTTTCTTTACAACAAAGCCTATAACTAAATTGCTTTTCTCAGACTGTCCGGGTGCACATTGGGTTGCACAGTCATTCTCAGTACAAAGTTAAAAGGGTTATAACTGAGTAAAATGCAATAGAGAAAGGGAACCCTCCCTTCCTCCTCCCCCTTTCCATCTCCACCTCCCCTCCTCCTCACTTCCCATTCCTCTCTCTTCTCCTCCTCTCTCCTCCTCTTCCCTTTGGTTGTGTGGGTTTGTGTGGGGAAATCTCGCTCTTTCGAACGACCATCATTCCGACAAAGGAGCGACTCACCCCACGGAGGTTAGGGTTAGAGTAAGGGTTAGAGTTGGGTGTCAAACAGATGACACGTAGTAACAGCGAAAGGCTCCCGGTTGTGTCACATCAGTGCAATTGCAGACATCCAAAGTCTCCCGCATATAGTGGGAGTCTCCCGGAAATCAGTGTCTCCTCCCGGACACCCGAGAGTGGCACTAAGGCTCCCGCCCGGCGACCGTTCACGCAAATGCTGGCCATATCCGGGAGAATAGCGGGAATCCAGTCTTGAGACGGATCATCTGCAACCCGCAATGCGAATAAATGTGTTCTCATTCGCCGTTGAACTGTCAATCTGGCAAATGAATGATTGTCATTCGCTTTGGGAGATGTGGGCGTCTAAAAGTGACCAACCACTGGTCTGGTCTCAGATGCAGAGACTGGTCTCTCAAGCACAAAGGATAATCAGCTTATAAAAGTAGACTGGTTTCTTGAGATGACTGATGGTCTTAACCTGACTCCGCCAGATGGTGGCAGCAGTGCGTACCGCCCTACTTTACCATCTGAGACTGCTCGGGGAGAGTTGATATCACTCGTAAAGTCCCAGACCGGACGAATCAGCGGCAGCTACGGGCGGGCTCTGAGCGGCTCTGAGCCAATAATAGAGTCTGACTGCAGACCATGTGGAAACCCAGAAGGCGGATTCTGGGTGTAACGTCATGCAGACAGGCCAATATGAGTGGTTGGAGTTGGCAATCCCAGACTGTGATAGACAGACGGCCCCATCCAATCACCTGCTAAAGAATTTGAAAAAAATGGCCCGCCCCTTACATCGGGTCTGCCCGAGCAATTCCAGATGGTAAAAGCAGGGCGGTATATGCAGTATACGCACTACTGCCACCATCTGGTGGAGTCAGGTTATGATAGTCTTGCTTAATAAGAAAATATACGGGACGCGTGTACACGCCTGACCGGACCAATGCAACACTGTACTTTACAACTGTCGTTGCATATATGGGCATTCCAAGATATGGGCTTAATATTGATGACATCATGGATCTCCATACATGGGCATAAAAGGGACAAGTTAGCACCGCTCGAATAGGGATAAGGACAAGGACTGAGATATTTGCAAGTGTGACTCGCCTCAAGGCAACCACACTTGCAATTTCCAATGTAGTGGAGTAGAAGTAGAAAGTGTGCTTAATTAGCCTACAGTACTTGAGTAAATGTACTTAGTTACTTTCCGCCACTGCTTCCTGGTGACGTTCAAGCATGTCACCGGATGGGGAGTTCTCAAGAAATTCCAGGACTTCCTCCGAGTGCCGGAGCCGCAGGATCCAGAGCTTGACCTTAGATCCCCGGGAACGCCAAACCTTAGGAATCTAAACATTCCACACATTCCTTCGCATCTCCCTGGACCACAGTGCCGGTCACTGCGCCTGACCAATATACCTACCAGTGGTGGACAAAGCACTTTACTAAAGTAAAAGTACCAACAGTAATTTATGAAAACCTTTTCATGAATTAAAAATAAATCCATTATAAAAAGCTTTTAAGATGTAGTGAAAATAGCAGATCTACAAGCTGTCTTCAATCGAGAGCTCATCATAACCATTTGAGCAGCCATCAACTGTGTGAAGCTGAAGCTGAATTTCCCCTGCGAGATTGTTGAAGGCCTTAAAGGGTTAAGTACTTCCCATTCTAACTTGATTCAGACAAAGTTCACAATACGTTGTGACCAAGGGGCAAACCCACAGCGCTGGAATTGAAGCTCTCTTCCGGGTTCTCTTACAGCATGCAATTCCTATTTTATAATAATATTTTATAATGTAATCCTGCACTCCTTCTGCCAACCTGGGGAGGGCCCCGAACTGAGCTCATGCTTCCCTCAGTGCGTGTCCTTGCCCCTCCATCAGGTACCCTGGCTGGCCAGGTGGAGGCAGTATAGAGACCAGGATTACTGCATGTTTTGTTAGGGTATCTACCCTAGGAGACAGGGGTAGAACGTGCAAACTCCACACAGAAAGGCCCTTTTGCCAACCCCACCTAGGGTGTGTGCGCTGATGACACCCACAGCGTCCCCCAGCGGGAATCAAACCCAGGACCCTCTAGCTGTGAGGTGACAGCGTTACCGACTGCAGCAGCATGCATGCAGTTCCATATTTCGCAATACAATGTAATCTCTATATAGGCTAATTTGGACTGCACTTATACTGCGCTTTTCTCCAAAGCGCTTTACAATGTAATTCACATTCACCCATTCATACACCGATGGCGGAGGAAACCATGTGCAATGTGGGAAGGGTTGAATCAACAGCAGTGACGCTGTTGGGTCAGGCCAGGGGCAAGGCAATTTAGCGCCCTGGGCAAAATAATCAGATAAAGTTCCCTACCTTTGAAAAATCCCAAAACCCACCTCTTCAGTCTATACTTTCACCTGGAAAAAGTTCTGATCTGCCAAGACTCCGTCTGACCAGTACAGCTGATTTTTATATTTTGTTTAGAACGGCTTGGTGTGCTGTCATGCTCGTTTGAGCACAGGCAGAGAGCCTATTTCAATCAATCAGATTGCTTGGTTGAAACTGCCTGTTGTATAATCTAGAGTAGAGGAGAGAGAGTACATTCTCGACAGACAGAGGAAGCGATAAACAAGCGGAAGATGAACAGTCTAATGAAGCAAAGTTCAGCCTGCATTGACGAGGTTTGCTTTTGTCCTTGATGTAATCAGACATAATCAGCTATAGGGGTTATCAGATAGTGTACAGTAGTCTACCTTTCACCAGACGTTTAGTTTACATGACAGCACTTCAGTTCGAGTACTGTTAGGTAGGTCAACTTAATGAGACACTATGTCAGGTCGGGTGAATACAAAAAAAATGAATTCATACGTTTGAACTAGAAAAGTGCGTCTTTGGAGAGCAGATCTCCCCCAGGCCAGGTTGGCTACCCCAGGGTAAGAGATTTAGTGTAGAGAGGGGAAAAAAAGAGCGGACCAAATACAGAGTAGACCTCGATACAGAGGTACTGTATTTTATTGCACAGAGTCCCCCAGGGGTCTATACTAGGCCCCCCCTCCTTTTATCTCTTTACACAAAATATTTTTTTGCAGATCTACTATTTAGGCCAAATATTCACCCCGGGGTTCATGCGGTTAAGTAACCTGCTACGTGTGCTCTGTAATGTAATTGAGGCCGTGCACCAAAGAACAATGTACATTATGAGACAATGAGTTCAGGGTGTCTGGGCGGACGCTTTACTGGGAACAGCGTGTACCGACCGTCAGCGGTCATACATTAGATGAATGAACATGCACACGGCTGCATGCACTCTACATAGACACACACAGTCCTACTCCATCCACACACACGCACACACACGCACACACACACACACACACACACACACACACACACACACAGGCCTATATGTGTGTATATTGTAGCCGGCTATATCATCGTCACAAAACCTTGTATTTCCCTTTTATGTAAATTCATTATAAAATAATGAAAAAGGCTTGCAGATCTGCTATTTTACTACTTTTGTGCATCACTTAATTTATGAAAACCCACATAAAGAGTTGAACAATGGAGATACAAGGTTTCTGCATGACAGCAACGATATATATACAGTAAATGTACCTGTATTACACATGCATACACGCACATACTCGCAAACACATACAGTACACACGTGCATATACTGTATATATACTGCACGCACACACATAAACATCCACATTGCATGAACAATAGCAGTGACGGTGAGAGATGTGACCGCTGTACACTTCCACACAGCACACAGTATGGTGACACACTGGATGTACTGGAGTAGAGCCAGACTTCTACCTCACCAAGTAAACACTACACAGTATACTGATTGGAATGCATGCACACACGCACGCATGCACGCACGCACGGAGACACGCACACGCACACACACACACACACACACACACACACACACACACACACGTGCAATTACGCACGCAAGCATTTTAGGACTGTAATGTTATAAATTAATGATTTTTAACCCTAACTATAGACGATCTACAAGCCCATAACGTCGATAAATATTAATAAATCATGCCTAAATTCAAAGATTTATATAATTTAACCATAAAACAAAATCTTTTCTTGTTGGCATCAAGAAATTATACACACAATATCTAATTTTGTCAAATTCCACTATTGTGGACACGCACACGCACAAGCAGACACACACACACGCACACGCACACGCACACGCACACACACACACACACACACACACACACACACACACACACACAGAAGCCTTGTCAACCACAATCATATCTACACGCCCTGGACTTTGGTTAAAAAGAAAAACATGGGAACATGGTGACCATGAAACAAATAATAAAATGAACTGTCACTTTTTTTCTTCTCGTTCTTCTCACAACCGCAACATCAAACTTTTAAGCAGAAGCAGATGACTTTTAAAATAGTTGGTTTGAGGAATTAATTGATTTCACTTTGATGTAAACTGTGGGGCGATGGCCTGGGGCCTGTTGTCTCTCCAGATGGGCTAGACAGTTGAAAAGCAGACCACCAGTGGTGGAAGAAGTACTCACATGTTTTACTTAAGTAAAAGTATCAGTACTGCAATCGCAATGTAGATATACTCTGTTAGGGCACGCTCACACCAGACTTTTATTCTACATATGAGGGCGGATTCTGCCACTGCATTTCAATGGGAGAGGAGAGGTATTTCTTTTGCAGAAATCCGCAAATGGCAGAAAACCACTCCATTCCCATTGAAATGCACTGGCAGAATCCACCAAAAGTACAAAAGTATTGGTATCAAAATATACGTAGCCTATAAATGTCAAAATGTTCAAACATTTAAACAGCCAAAAGCCTCACTATTGAGCTTATATATTTTCAAATTAGAGCCAGACCGATATATCGGTTTGTCGTTTTTTTGGACCCCGATGTCGGTATCGGACATCGGTCATTATCTCTCCGATGTATCGGTCGTTTTTATAAATATTATTAGACCACCTTTTGATGACATTTAGCCACTCAGACCCAAAACTTAGAATATATTGTCGTTGCCCGTAAGCGTTTCATTTTACACTCATGAGTTATTTGGTTACCAAATATAATTTTGCTGGGGACCACCTGGAAACCCCTCAAGGACCACTGGTGGTCCCCGGGCCATTGGTAAAAAAAAGGAAAACATTTTTTGAAGGTAAGAGGTTTTTGAAATTTAGGCTATTATTATTATTATTTTATTATTATTACCCCTATCGTTAAATCGGTCCACGAAGCCGAGGTCCTAGGGCTGGTGTACACGACAAATTTCCAAACCCCGCTGTGTGTTCCCTGGGGGCGTGAAAAATAAGGGGGTGGGCTCTACATGTCCTCTGGGACCCCATCTACGTATGGACACCACTTGTTCGCCCATCCGTCTTACGGATGCTTTTTTATTCCATTTTATTTGTTTTAGGGTCCTATCTTGCAGTTCAAGCCTATTTCCACAGGGTGGCAGGCTACTTTCCCAACCTACTGGAGGTGAACATGCAGGGGCGTCAATTGGGTATGGCAAGCTATGGCAGCTGCCATACCTTGGCTACAGGGGGGAAATAATTAAATGTACTTTTCATCGTGCCTGTTGCTAAGGTATGGCAACATGATTGGTGTCTTGCAAGACACCAGTCATGTTGCCATACCTTAGCCTTTCCTGAACTGACGCCGCTGTGAACATGTGTACACAGCCAGCATATTACTCAATGCCAAACTTTGCACACACACTCCTTGCCTGCCAATCCACAACCTCCACCCCTCCAGGGACCCCCAGGGCTTATCTCCCGATTAGGACACTTTCCAGCATAGTGACATGCAGAACAAACTGTCCATATAGTATGGTTTACATAAAAGTCAGTTGTCTTTCACACACACACACACACACACA
The DNA here is from genome assembly GCF_963921795.1 of Nannobrachium achirus. Lineage (NCBI taxonomy): Eukaryota > Metazoa > Chordata > Actinopteri > Myctophiformes > Myctophidae > Nannobrachium > Nannobrachium achirus. The sequence continues at coordinate 30,521,186 of NC_137830.1, read as the reverse complement.
CACACACACACACACACACACACACACACACACACACACACACACACACACACACATATATATATATATATATATATATATATATATATATATATATATTTCATTTATTTATTTCATAAATATTTTTCATCACAATTGGGTTTGTGGGGAGCCATCCCTGCTTCAAGCTGTCACAGCACGGCACCAACACTTCAAACTAGTTAAAAAACCCAATACAGCAGATCTACAAGCACCTCACAGATCTACAAGCACCTCGCACATGCCAGGGACAGAGTAGGTTGGCCTGCATAAGCCTTGCTGTCAACACACTATACTACACCACTCAGGCCACCAAGCCAGGTGTGGTCAATTAGTGCCTTCTTTTGATCAGTGGCTTCTGCTTGATGAGTGGCACCAGTCTGTCTTTGTTCCCTGGTCAGTCAAGTTCACTGGGAGAGAATGTTTCAGATCAGTGCAAGTGTATTTGTTTTCCATTTGGACTTACTGTGTTTTGTTGGTACAGTATGCGTGCGACTAACTAATATTTCTGATAATTCCAATTTGTTTGTTGTTTAATTAGCCGGATTGTGAATGCCCTGCATTTTTCTTTCATCTTTAGAACCACACGTGTGTAACAAAACAGAGTGGTGATCATTTGGTGTGGGTGAAGAGAAGAAAAACATTTCATTAAAGGAGTAGTTCACCCCCAAAGTGACTTTTTTTCTATTGAACTCAAGTCTCCATGGCATGAGTAATACATTGAAAAAATAAGTCATTTTGGGGGTGAACTACTCCTTGAATGTCAGTTTTGTGGTGTTTTGACTGGACACCCTGAACATATTGCCAGATAGATAGACAGACAGACAGACAGACAGACAGACAGACAGACAGACAGACAGACAGACAGAGAATTGTAGGCCTTGCATTTATTTGACTTGGTTCCAACAGATGGCGAAAATAGCTAATCTTCAAGCTCACAATGCCTCACTGTTTGGACAAAGAGTTGAGGCGTTACATTTTGTAAAACACGGCCTTGTGAAAATAGCAGATCTACATGCTCACAACACCTCACAACGCAGGGCGGCGTGAGCATGTAGATCTGATATTTTCACAATTTCTGCCCCTAATATTTAATTTATCATTTTAAAAGTATTAAAAAGTCCTTAAATTGTCTCTTTAGAAATGTGCAGATAGCCTCTGTATACTGTTGAGTGGAAAAACAATGTTTCACATTAAGCTAAACATTTGGGACCACCCAAGATCATTTGGAGACCCCTCTAGGGGTCCCATAGTTGAACCACTGACTTATAAGGGGAGTATGGAGACCCCTCTAGGGGTCCCATAGATGAACCACTGACGTATAAGGGGAGTATATGAGGCTGGATCCGTCTGGAACACTGCACTAGGCTCTCGCCAGCTCTGTAGCTCTCCACACTTGAACAGTTGTGTCCTTAAATTCAATTATAATAATTAACCCCTGTATATACGGGCAATAGTTTTACATGACTTTGTGTACACAGCCAATAGTTTTACATGAACATGTCTAGGCTTTAGTACTGTACTGCCTCGTATAGCCCAACAGAGCCCAGCACAGAACAGCACAGCCCACCAGAGCCCAATACAGCCCCCCAGAGCCCAACAGAGTCCAGCAAACCTAAGTCCAGCCCAGCCGAGTAGGAGTATAGACCGGGGAAAGGGGGTAGTTAGATGACTCCACCAGGCCATTACTGTCCAGATCTGGCTTGAATAGGCCAGACTAGGGTAGACAGGACTGCACCAGACAACACCAGGCTGCTCCAGCCTGGTGGGACACTCAGAGACTTTGTAAACGCCTGTGTACATTTCCCATAGATTCTATGGGACTTGAACACTTGCTCCTGCCCTTCGTGTACACAATCTGTGCCGTGTCCCCTCAGAGGGACATTGTGGGCCCCCCGACCTCACTTTGAGAACCGGCCATGGACCACTTGATAAGCCCACAGTGTCCCTCTGAGGGTCCCCCGACCTCACTTTGAGAACCGACCATGGACCACTTGATAAGCCCACAGTGTCCCTCTGAGGGTTCATGTAAAACTACTGGTGACTTTGTACACGCCTGTGTACATTTCCCATAGATTCTATGGGACTTGAACACTTGCTCCTGCCCTTCGTGTACACGGTCTGTGCCGTGTCCCCTCAGAGGGACACTGTGGGCCCCCGACCTCACTTTGAGAACCGACCATGGACCACTTGCTAAGCCCACAGTGTCCCTCTGAGGGTCCCCCGACCTCACTTTGAGGACCGACCATGGACCACTTGATAAGCCCACAGTGTCCCTCTGAGGGTCCCCGACCTCACTTTGAGAACCGACCATGGACCACTTGATAAGCCCACAGTGTCCCTCTGAGGGTTCATGTAAAACTTAAAACTAATGCCCGTGTACACAGTGGTTAATCGCATGTGCAAGGATCTACAGAGCTGGCTGGAGCAGCCTGGTGGAGTCTGGTGCAGTCCTGTCTACCCTGGTCTGGCCTATTCAAGCCAGATCTGGACAGTAATGGCCTGGTGGAGTCATCTAACTACCCCCTTTCCCCGGTCTATACTCCTACTCGGCAGGACTGGGCTGGACTTAGGTTTGCTGGACTCTGTTGGGCTCTGGGGGGCTGTATTGGGCTCTGGTGGGCTGTGCTGTTCTGTGCTGGGCTCTGTTGGGCTATACGAGGCAGTACAGTACTAAAGCCTAGACATGTTCATGTAAAACTATTGGCCGTGTACACAAAGTCATGTAAAACTATTGCCTGTGTACACAGTGGCTTTTTCCTTGACCTTTCGAGTTAGGAGTGTCGTAGAGACACGAGACCGGGTTTGTTGGATTCAGCGTCAAAAAGTAAGTCAGAATAAGTGTCTTTTATCCGAAAGAATGTGTAATCGTGTTGGTGGCGTGCAAATTTCGTGTCTTTTTCGCAATCATAAAGGGTTCAAAGTGTCGGAGAGACACGAAACCCATTCCATCGGATCAGGCATCCTTCAAATATGAAAAGTGTTTCCTGCGTAAAACAAACAGATTTTTTTAGATTTTTTTATTGATTTTAAGGACAAAAATCCGGGTTTCGGTGTCTTTTTCGCAATCGTAAAGGGTTCAAAGTGTCGGAGAGACACGAAACCCATTCCATCAGATCGGGCATGCTTCAAATATGAAACGTGTGTCCTGCCTGAAACAAAACATATTTTTTTGATTTTTTTATTCATTTTAAGGACAAAGGGCCTGTTTTGACGCCTAAAACGACCCTTTTCCTTGACCTTTCGAGTTAGGAGTGCCGTGTACATAGGATCTACAGAGCTGGCTGGAGCATGGAGCAGCCTGGTGGAGTCTGGTGCAGTCATCTAACTACCCCCCTTCCCTGGTCTATACTCCTATTGGGCAGGACTGGGCTGGACTTAGGTTTGCTGGAGTCTATTGGGCTCTGGTAGGCTGTATTGGGCTCTGGTGGGCCGTGTTGTGCTGTGATGGGCTCTGTTGGGCTACACGAGACAGTACAGTACTAAAGCCTGAACATCTTCATGTAAAACTATTGGCTGTGTACACAAAGTCATGTAAAACTATTGCCCGTATATACAGGGGTTAATTATTATAATTGAATTTAAGGACACAACTGTTCAAGTGTGGAGAGCTACAGAGCTGGCGAGAGCCTAGTGCAGTGTTCCAGACGGATCCAGCCTCATATACTCCCCTTATAAGTCAGTGGTTCAACTATGGGACCCCTAGAGGGGTCTCCATACTCCCCTTATAAGTCAGTGGTTCAACTATGGGACCCCTAGAGGGGTCTCCAAATGATCTTGGGTGGTCCCAAATGTTTAGCTTAATGTGAAACATTGTTTTTCCACTCAACAGTATACAGAGGCTATCTGCACATTTCTAAAGAGACAATTTAAGGACTTTTTAATACTTTTAAAATGATAAATTAAATATTAGGGGCAGAAATTGTGAAAATATCAGATCTACATGCTCACGCCGCCCTGCGTTGTGAGGTGTTGTGAGCATGTAGATCTGCTATTTTCACAAGGCCGTGTTTTACAAAATGTAACGCCTCAACTCTTTGTCCAAACAGTGAGGCATTGTGAGCTTGAAGATTAGCTATTTTCGCCATCTGTTGGAACCAAGTCAAATAAATGCAAGGCCTACAATTCTCTGTCTGTCTGTCTGTCTGTCTGTCTGTCTGTCTGTCTGTCTGTCTGTCTGTCTATCTGGCAATATCCTCAGGGTGTCCAGTCAAAACACCACAAAACTGACATTCAAGGAGTAGTTCACCCCCAAAATGACTTATTTTTTCAATGTATTACTCACGCCATGGAGACTTGAGTTCAATAGAAAAAAAGTCACTTTGGGGGTGAACTACTCCTTTAATGAAATGTTTTTCTTCTCTTCACCCACACCAAATGATCACCACTCTGTTTTGTTACACACGTGTGGTTCTAAAGATGAAAGAAAAATGCAGGGCATTCACAATCCGGCTAATTAAACAACAAACAAATTGGAATTATCAGAAATATTAGTTAGTCGCACGCATACTGTACCAACAAAACACAGTAAGTCCAAATGGAAAACAAATACACTTGCACTGATCTGAAACATTCTCTCCCAGTGAACTTGACTGACCAGGGAACAAAGACAGACTGGTGCCACTCATCAAGCAGAAGCCACTGATCAAAAGAAGGCACTAATTGACCACACCTGGCTTGGTGGCCTGAGTGGTGTAGTATAGTGTGTTGACAGCAAGGCTTATGCAGGCCAACCTACTCTGTCCCTGGCATGTGCGAGGTGCTTGTAGATCTGTGAGGTGCTTGTAGATCTGCTGTATTGGGTTTTTTAACTAGTTTGAAGTGTTGGTGCCATGCTGTGACAGCTTGAAGCAGGGATGGCTCCCCACAAACCCAATTGTGATGAAAAATATTTATGAAATAAATAAATGAAATATATATATATATATATATATATATATATATATATATATATATTATATGTATATATATATATATATATATATATATATATATATATATATATATATATATATATGTGTGTGTGTGTGTGTGTGTGTGTGTGTGTGTGTGTGTGTGTGTGTGTGTGTGTGTGTGTGTGTGTGTGTGTGTGTGTGTGTGAAAGACAACTGACTTTTATGTAAACCATACTATATGGACAGTTTGTTCTGCATGTCACTATGCTGGAAAGTGTCCTAATCGGGAGATAAGCCCTGGGGGTCCCTGGAGGGGTGGAGGTTGTGGATTGGCAGGCAAGGAGTGTGTGTGCAAAGTTTGGCATTGAGTAATATGCTGGCTGTGTACACATGTTCACAGCGGCGTCAGTTCAGGAAAGGCTAAGGTATGGCAACATGACTGGTGTCTTGCAAGACACCAATCATGTTGCCATACCTTAGCAACAGGCACGATGAAAAGTACATTTAATTATTTCCCCCCTGTAGCCAAGGTATGGATAAGCCCACAGTGTCCCTCTGAGGGTCCCCCGACCTCACTTTGAGAACCACCATGGACCACTTGATAAGCCCACAGTGTCCCTCTGAGGGTTCATGTAAAACTACTGGTCGTGGACACCACCTAGGGCCTGTGTACATATGGCTCTCTGCTGCCCCCCATTAAGAAACTATAGACGGCACAGACCGTGTACACGAAGGGCAGGAGCAAGTGGTCAAGTCCCATAGAATCTATGGGAAATGTACGAAGTCGTGTACAAAGTCACCGGTTGGTCCACGAGCCATAGTTTTTTCCATTGTAGCTCCCTACAGTGTACACGACTATGATTATTTTATATTATTACAAAACATTGGTTAAACATCGGCAATCAGTGGTCTAGCACTCACCATCGGCAAACATCGGCATTGGTCAAAAAATATGGCATCGGTCAGGCTCTATTTCAAATAGCCAAAAGATAAAATAGGGCTCAATTGCATGTTTTGTAACAATAATCTAAACCTACAAAGTAACTAAAAAAGTACAATATTTGCATCTTGAGTCGTAGTGGAGTAAAAATACGAAATACTCAAGTAAAGAAAAAAATCTAATTTGTACTTAAGTACTTGGCTAAATGCACTTTATTACTTTCCACCACTGTGGACCACACACATGTGTCATGACCACACTCACACTGCCGAGTCCTGTAAACAGTCAACGATAAAAACCAGCATCTCTCCTTAGAACCATGCAGGCCCTCTTATCTGTTTTGGCTCAGAGTGGGACGTGACTCCCCTCTCATCACCCTCAGTGCTAGTGGGAGTTTGGGATTCTGTCTTATAGTTCATTCTACATTCTGCACACAGACAAATAAAAGCTTCCAACTGGAACCAGGGGTCATCAATGTGTACATGGACAAAATGTGTCAGTGGCAAGACTTTAACATTTGTTAAAGAAAAAGAGAATTGTGTGTTTTTTTGTAAACCAAAGCCCTACTTGATCACACAAAATTAGGAAAGTAGAAAAGTTGCAGATTGGCAGAGCGTTTTGAGCTTGTAGCCTATAGCTCTTTTGATATATACTTTTGAATTTGAATCCTGAAAATAATGAGGTTTCCACCCAAGTATGAAATACGTTTTTATTCATTATAATGTTCTTATTTTGTTTGTGCAATGTGCACTGCAATGTGCACAGTAGTAGTTTATTTGGTCAATATTTGAAATTTTACAATTTCACATGTATTTCCCATTGAGTTGATTGACATCTGGCTCCCCAATGGCAATGTGTCCATGAGCTTGGTATCTCTTGGTATCCCTTGGTCCATTTGCATAATGGGTACTTTCTACTTTTGCTACTTTAAGTACATTTTGATGCCAACACTTTTGTTCTTTTATTAAATAATTTTGAATTCTGCACTTTTACTTATTTTATTATCAATCCTCCCACAAGCTCAGCGGTTAGAATTGCGCACAAATTCACATGATTATAGTGTCATTCGACATAACCAGACAACACCGATATCCAAACCAAGCTGATGAGATCAGAGACTGACTGAGTTACACACTGCACGAGCGCATGCCACACTCATGCACGCTCACAGCCACAGCCACACACACACAGACACACACATACACACACACACACACACTTGCAGCTTAGCGCGTCAGACAGAGGAGACAGAGCCAGCTTGCAACACAGGCACCAACAACAATATAGCCTATAAAACGATCAATCATCATAGTGAGTACAAAATAATAGCCTATAAGGATTGATTAAACTCACCATGACAGGTAATGTGTCCATCAATGCCAAGCTTTTCTTTAAGTCCTACTCGAAAAAGGTTTCCCAAATTGTCCAGTTAATCCACACCAAATATGTTTATTCTCCTCCTTCAGCTATGTTTTGTTATTTGTGCATTTATTTGTGAGTTAATTTAGCGAACTGAACTCATCATCATCAGCTCAGAGTAGACAGAAGAACATGAAAACAAAGGCTTGGTTTGCAGGAAGTGGTTCCCGAAACGAAAACGGGAACCACTTCCAGGGATGGGATCTATAGACTGTAGGGCTATGGGAAGCTAGCAACGCCAAAATAAAAGCCTTAGGTTTCTGAGGCAAGCAAGCAACCTCATCAGGGCCAGCGAGAAGGCTCTGCTATCTGAAAGAATATGCCCAGTAAGGCAAACTCGAGATCTGATTGGTTGGAAGAAGCTGACAATCTAAATGTCAGCCCCATTCACTTGTACTGCGGATGGATTCAATGGACATTTTGAAGGTTCAGGGTAGAGATTTCTACCCTGAGACAACACAACAAAAACTCTGATTGGTTAAAAAAACTGGGAAATCTCGCTCTTTCGAACGACCGTCATTTTGACAAAGGAGCGTCGGGAGGGTTAGCGACTCACCCCACGGAGGTTAGGTTTAGGGTAAGGGTTAGCCGAACAGATGTCACGTAGGAACAGTGAAACACTCCCAAAAAAAACAGGCTGTGTTTTTAGACCTGCAGAGAGTGGAAGCAGAGACCAGCCTGACTGAGTGAATGAGAGACAATGATGCTGCAAAATAAATACAATAATGTTTGTGGAAAAATAATTATATATTATGAAATGTTTAAATGTCTACGCATGCCCCCAACCACTGAAATAAGAATCTCTAAAACAATAGAAAGAAGTAAATGAAATAACTTTAACACTCATCTTTTATATTCTTTAATTACAATCTAAAATATGAACCCTTGTTGTAAAAAACTAAAGTTGTCCTTTAAGTAAAACATTGGAGTACTTTTTTTCCACCAATGTCCTCTCCTCTCTTGGATCAGGTTGATGCATTCCACAGTGTGTGTAGTAGGACTAGTAATCAGACATCGGGGTGGGATGAGGCCAGCCAGTCAGCACTGGATACCTCCGCCACACTGACACTATATATATATAGACCACAGGGACACAAGCGTTGTGAGTGTTTGAGGGGGTGCGCGCGCACAGTGTAAGGATACCCTGGTGGTGGTGGTGTGTGTGTGTGTGTGTGTGTGTGTGTGTGTGTGTGTGTGTGTGTGTGTGTGTGTGTGTGTGTGTGTGTGTGTGTGTGTGTGTGTGTGTGTGTGTGTATGGGGCTCCTTCAATGGCTTGTGTGTGTGTGTGTGTGCGCTTGCGTGCGTGCGTGCGTGCGCGCGTGCGTGCGCGTGCGTGCGCATGTGTGTGCGTGAGTGTGTGTTGGCTGCCAATGCTCAGAACAAAACAATCACAGTAAAATGCACTTTCCTGCTGTTTAATGAAATACAACAGTTTGTGTGTGTGTGTGTGTGTGTGTGTGTGTGTGTGTGTGCGCGCGCGTGCGTGTGCATGTGTGTGCGTGAGTGTGTGTTGGCTGCCAATGCTCAGAACAAAACAATCACAGTAAAATGCACTTTCTTGATGTTTGCTGAAATACAACAGTTTGTGTGTGTGTGTGTGTGTGTGTGTGTGTGTGTGTGTGTGTGTGTGTGTGTGTGTGTGTGTGTGTGTGTGTGTGTGTGTGTGTGTGTGTGTGTGTGTGTGTGTGTGTGTGTGTGCGTGCGTGCGTGCGCGCGTGCGTGCGTGCACGCGTGTGTGCGTGTGTAAGAGAGAGAGAGGGGGGGGGGGCGGGGGTAGAGGAAGATGGAGTTTGTTTAACTTTTGGTTTGTTGCTTCAATAGCTACACTTGTATATTTTTCCAACTGTTTTCTGTCCCATTTGTTGAGAAAAGTGCATGTTTGTGTACTTCCGACCCGTCCGTTTGTGTCTATCTGTGTGTGGCTGTGTGCGCGCACTCCATGCACACCCACCTATCGGCCCACCGCAATAACCCCCAAACTGCAGAAAATCATCATTGGAATGTATGGAATATATATATTTTTTTTCACACTTATGGTGCTCTAAGCTTTACTGCAGAAAGCTATTCGAGTGCGACCCTTTTCTGCAACCATTAACATTTTTGATTAGCAAAGGTATCGACAATGTTTTCATTGTGATTGCAGTTTGCAACCGGTTACCGTAACATTTATTTTGTCACGCAATTACGTAACTCCGCTTACATGTAATCTGTTACTTCCCCATCCTATGGGTTTACATAATGGAGCATGTGATTGCGTAATAAAAGTAATCTCCCCAACACTCTTTCCTTGACCTCCTGCTGTGTCCCGTCGGCACACACCTCGCTCGCCCTTCAGTCGCCGACAGACGAGGAGTTTTATCTCAACAAAGCCCACAGGGAAGTTTATAGTCGGAGAAGAATGTCATTAGTCAAAGGAAATAAAGGGGCTGGGCTCTTTGTTCCATACATTGCATATATGGCCATTAGAAAAATGCAGCAGACATAACTTTGAGGTTAGGTAAGGCATGAATTGGGAACACGTGTAGGCCTACATGTTAGGAGGATACGCAGCAATTAGAGGGAGCATCAGTCCCAGGTGTGTTTATTTGATTGATGAGGACTTTTATTGGATTTACGTGCAAAAATGCATGCATCAAGCACACAAGATTACAAAGGGAGACATCGGTATGTATGTCTGTGTGTCAGTGTGTACACAGAGACATACAGACCCACACTGGTATAGTGAGGCCCTAGCTCTGATCCATAGCGTATTAGCGTTAGAAAGAGTTCTTGAGCTCCTTAACACTATGGGCCCTAAAATGTAGCTCTTAATCCCAGCTCATATTCCTTAATAAAGTGATACTGGCACCATCTTATGCGCAATTGGTATTATGCAAGTGGCACTGAACGCAAACACTTATGGTTTAAGAGTTGCCAGCATATTTAACGCATGGGGGAGTGTTCATATGTTAATTAAGGGGCCAACGCGGTGACATCAGGGGCATAGTTCCGCCAATTTAAAATGATCCCAATACGGAACTAAAACTTCCTATGATTGGCCGCTAGTTGCGCTGTTTTCCCCCCTGGCCGATCGCAAAAAGAATTGTTCTCCATTGGACCCCATTCATTTTCCCCTTTCGTTTTCTAACCTTAATTAACACTTTCATACATACTTTATGGTTCCTATCGCTAGTTAAAAATTGCCTTTCAATCACGATGATATGCGTTTTGTGAAAATAAGGTCCCATTTATGTTAAAATGTATGATAAAGTTGCGGGGGGCGTGGCCAACAAAACTGATACCAGCCGGCTGTGTTCTTCTTCGTGTGCTGTATTTCGGGAGGCTCCGACCACATTCTCCCATGTATCCCTGCGGTTTCACGTGACCGTTGGCAGCCAATAGCATCCTCTGGTGCCTTTACAATCTGTGATGGCAACACCCATGCCAAGGACCCAAAATGTGTCATTTGCGCTGCATAGAAACCTATGGCTTCGCTTTGTCCATATCTTTAATACAGTCTATGGGTGACATGCTATTATGAACCTTGACTTAAAGAGGTTACCTTTTAGAGGTGGTCAGACAAGGTTTTGGAGCACAAACAGAAATGTTTATTTGGTCATGGAGCGCGCCTCCTCAGTGGGATCCTCAGCAGCTCCATTTTACCAGCCGTGACTGTATTGTCTCCTTATTCATGCATGCTTGTGGCCATCAGGCCGATGTTTCGTTTTCGCTTGCTGTCTTTTGTACACAATACAGTCACGGCTGGTACCGGAAAGGAAAGTAGGTATCCAAAGGAGTATGGGGATTCTTTAATTAAACAAATCGTGTTGCTTCAAATGGATCTGTGCGTCCTGCGCGCTCAACAAATCCATTTTGACCACTTGACACTTGACATATCTCGGTCAATTCTGAACCGATTTTTTAAATAAAAAAATCCCCATATTACTTGGGAAGCATAATTTCCTTTCCGATACCAGCTGTGACTGTATTGTGTACAAAAGATAGCAAGCGAAATCGAAACATCGGTCGGTGATGGCCATGCATGCATGAAAGCACCCTACTCCAGTTGCTATCCATTCTCCAGTGGTCCGGGGACCTCCAGGGATCCTTGAGGGGGTTCCAGGTGGTCCAGCTAAATGATGGAGAGTTGGTAACCAAATGGACCCTTGTTGGATCTTTAACTCCTGTGAGCGTGAAATTAAACCAAATGCACTCGCATAATGTTGGGACATTACATGACACAGCTACGTGTGCGTAGTGCGTACACCCACCAACTTGTAATAATAACATGAGGACATGCTCTCCCACCCCCCAAAATAATAATTTCAATGAATGTACAGTATTAATCACCAAGCGCTACCACAGCTATGAGTGCAAAGGCTCAAGTGACATAACGTTAAGGAGAACACCTTCTAAGTTCTAACGCTATGGACCAGAGCTAAGTGAGTCCCCACACAAAGAGGGACACATAAAAACAGTACACAAAAGAATGCACAGCAGCACGGCTCATTTCAAACAAAATGTTTAATTGAGATGTTGTCGCAGAGATGTCATGAAAAGAAATGTCCTCTTCACTCTACACTACAGTATAAGCGCAGTTGTCTCTTAATCGTATTACTTGATACTGTTCTTACTAACAGTTACGGCACCAGTTACAAATAGATACAAAATCCTTTAAACGGCACAAAAGCAAATCAAAACAAAGACAAATTACAAAATGCTTTATCCATACCAAGATAAATGGGAATAGAGCGTAAGAAAATAAAGCTTCCATGATGAAATACTCGCAACAATTGCAACAATACATTTATTTAGTCAGTTTTCCCTATTGTTTAACGTAGCGTTTAGCAAAAAGCTTGACACTGCTCACAAACCCTGTTTTTGTACATTCTACATTGGGACAGATGCATAGGCAATGGGGTTGAGTCTAAAGTCTGATTTGCACTTCGTCAAAAGACTCACCGACAATAGCAGATCTAAAAGCTCACAAACGCATCGCATCGTGATGCACTGTGAGCTTGTAGATATGCCATTTCCGGTGAGCGCAGCACCATCATATGATGCAGTTCAAATTAAGCAGCCATGCATGGCAAAGTAGTGAATGTGAAACTTAATCTGGATTTGGGAAATGGGGTTTAGCGCACCGTGCTAACAGACAGAATTCTTAGCATAGAAGAACCCTTTCTTTTTCTCTCTCGTCCTTTATTCGCATGGTGTCGTCGGCAGCCACAAAATAACCTTAATGCAGAAACATAAACTTAACACTGCTTTCACTGTGAGGTCGAACCTTCTCAAGTCAAACCGCGCCTGAGCACACGCCCTCTGCTATTAAACTACACAGTAGCCACTGTAGAAGTCTCGGCTGAATTAGCTACTGCTGTGCTTTTGCTGTGGCTCCATAGAAAAGGTGAAAATGAAGTTGATGCTTTGCTGCCTTTTTTTGTTAACATGGTACGAGGAATGGCTTATCAACTAGTTGGCATTTTGTTACAACATACTACTGTAATTTGGTTCCACTGTATAACATTCAAGAACAAAATGTATGTAGAATATGCAATATAAACACATGAAGGGTTACTTCTACGATGGCCAACGCTGTAAGCCAGTGGTTATCAACCAGTGGTCCCCAGCTAAATGATGGAGTGGTAACCAAATGGACCCCTATTAGATCTTTAACTCTTGAGACTGTAAAAGTAAACCACTTACGCTCTCAAGAGTTAAATTATTGATAAATATCTGCATTACTTAATTTACAAGAATTCTACAGAATTATAGAATGTAGAAGTATTGTTATTTTGATCAACGTTTGCTTGTTATCTCTCCTATGGCACCACATCAATACAGCATGGAATTGTGGACAAAATCTTATCCAACGACAACCAAATATTCTATGTCTTGGGTCCGAGAGAATACATCAAATGGTGGTCCTGTGGCTCAAATGCCGAATAAATAATGGACCTTTTTATGAAAAGAGTTGAAAACCACTGCTGTAAGCCACAAAATATACTCTATTTTGAAGGGGTAAAAAGAAGAAAAAAAAGAAGAAAAGAAAAAAAAAAAGCGAACAAACTAAAACAATACTAACATAGTATAACTTCCAGCACTGTAAATCCAGTTAACATAAACAAAACAATCCATACATCAAAAACACATAAATCAAAAACAATATTCCATACGGCTAGGTGGGGTCTTATCGAACATCCACCAGGCCTCGTCATCCAGCATACCCTGACATTTAAAATAATAATAAAAAAAGCATTCATAGTCTGAATCCTGTTTGTTTTTCTTGGGGCTATCTCTCTCAACATTGCTGACATTTTGAAGGCACCCGTTGCCTTTTGAGTTTCTCAACAATAACGGGGGCTACTCTGTCTCAGTGTGTCTGGGTTGTTTCTGCAGTGCACTCTGGGCGACTCCTTCTCAGTGGTGGAAAGTAACTAAGTACATATACTCAAGTACTGTACTTAAGTACAATTTTGAGGTATTCTTTTTTTTACTTTACCGGAGTATTTCCAATTGTCAGTGCTTTTACTTCTACTCCACTACATCTCAGAGGAAACCTTTAGGTACATTTTGATTATTAAAAAACATGCATTTACCACTTCAGCCATTTGAAAATAGACGATCTACAAGCACACAATGCGCATTGTGAGCTTGTAGATCTGCTATTTTCAAAAAGATTTTTATACATTTGAAAACTTACTAAAACGTACTCATTCTGCACAATGAGTACTTTGCTACTTTTGGCACTTTTAAGTACATTTTGATAGCAATACCTTTGTACTTTTACTCAAGTATATTTTTTATTCCAGACTTTCACTTGTAACAGAGTATTTCTAAATTGCAGTATTGATACTTTTACGTACTTACTAAAATAAGCATGTACAGTACTTTTTCCACCACCGCTCTCTCTGCTCTCTCCTTCTCCGAGGGAGACTCTTTTCCTCTATTCCCAAGTCATGCATCACCAGACACATATAATTGGCCAGATACACTTGCAGCAGGCTCATAGAGAACCCACATAGACCTTTTGACAGTAAACCGCTGTAATACACTGTGCCTTTTTAAGGTTTTACGGGACCACAATAGCAGTTCAAAGGGGCAGCCAGTCAACATAGCAACACTCTCGCTCGTCGTCATGACTCGGTAATATTAAAGCGGAGCCAGCCTATGGTTACCTGCAACATGAGGGGCAAGCCCTTCGTTCTCCCTTCCAAGCATTCTTTCCATTCAAGCTCTCCCTTTCCTCTCCACCTCCCTGCCACCCCTCCCCTCCCTCCCCTCTCACTCTCCTTCTCTTCTCGAGGGTAATAAGAGAGTGCTAGAGTTCTCCTCGTCTGGGGCGGAAGGGCTGGAGCGCTTTCTCCAACTCCCTACTTCCTTCCAACAACAGCAGCCTTTAATCACACAATTAACCCCCAGGACTGACCTCAGCCTTGCCTAAAAATGTCTGCAGCTCTGCAGCACACTTAACTTCTTTCTCTTTTCACTCTGCCTTCTTGCAATTTCTGCTATAGGCTCTATTCTATGCACAGCAGCCATTTTGGAGAGAAATTAGGCCTCCTCCTTACTTCCCTCACTGGTGTTACCAATGATTCTAATGAAGGCTCTGTTCCATCTGGTGTAGCACAGTGGTTCTTAAACGTTTTGATTTCAAGGACCACCGTAACTCTGAGTGTGTACCAAATGGACCCGCACAGGTCCATTTGTACACTCTCACGAGTTACAGACCCATAAGGGGCCATTTGGAACCCCCTCAAGCACACTTTGAGACCCACTGGTGTAGCAGAGTGTTTCCAGTGAGCCAACATGCACAATATCAACACCATGACTCTGTTTTACCAGAATGGACCAGAGCCTTCATCAGTATTGGTAACACCTGTGAAGGAAGTGCTGTTCATATAGAGCTAATTCTTTCAAACTGCCGCATTTGCGCGAGAGGGATAACGCTACTAACAAACACTTCTTGAACTACAAATGTGAGGCCTCCCTTTCGTTTTGTCTTATCGATTAGACTATCCCTGCTACCACGACGAGTCCACATCCGTGAGAATGCTGCAACAGCAATCCCTTTCAAAACGTCAGAGAAATACAGTACATGGTAACCGTTGAATGATAAAGGCACTTCACAAGGCCTGCTCTGCTACTATATATAGTAATACAGATGATATGCTCTAATCTCAAGCATAATATCACATTCTAACCTGTATCATTCATTACATGAACTGACACGAGATGCCTCTATGTACAGCAAAGTACATATTGGGGGACACACACAAAACACACAGGCTCATGTATTAATTAGATAAATAAATAGTGTTAAGCCCATACAGCGAGTCCATGGAGAGGTTTAACAGAGTTATGGGATAATTTCATGATATGCAGAAGTGGACTCATGACCTGCGCTCCTGAGGCGTTTTTTTTATGTCCCATGTAACACCTCAGGGCTGCTAGTGTACAGAGTAGGACGCTTCTGTTGTTCAGGTGAGAGTTCACATGAGACAGGGTTCGAGTTAGGCGAGTCCTCTCGCCGGTGTTAAGGAAACGTAACCTAGTTTTAGCGAGAGTATATGGGCTAACGAGGGTCTTGTGGTGGTTCGGGTGTGTTTTACCGTACAGCAGTGGTTCTCAACCAGTGGTCCTTGAGGGGGTTCCAGGTGGTCCCCAGCTGAATGATGTTAAGTTGGCAACCAAATGGACCCTTAAAGATCTTTAACTCTTGAGAGTGTAAAATTAAGCCAAATGGACTCTATGCACTCTGAAGAGTTACATTATTTTAAACATCTGTGTTACTTACAATACTTAGAGAATGTAAAAGAATTGTTATTTTGATCAATGTTTGCCTGTTATCGCTCCTATGGCACCACATCAATACAGCATGGAATTGTGGGCGAAACCTTATCCAATGACAAAATATTCTATTATGTTTCGGGTCTGAGAGAATACATCTCATCAAACGGTGGTCCGTGGCTCAAATGCAAAATAAATAATGGGCCTTGGTATGAAAAGGGTTGAAAACCACTGCCGTACAGGAACACACAACGTGTGACATCCCGCCTTTGGATTGTGTCTCCTGACCCTGCCGTGTCGCATGTCATCTTCTCCTCTGTCCTTCACCGTACTGTCTAACAAAGCAAAGGGAATAACGTACAGAACCCAGCTTTCCTCTGTAGAAGATGTAAACATGTGAAGCAGCAGAGCCTGAAATGTTCAGGGGGGGAAACAATACTTCTCAGGTCACACTTCCAGTGACAATCCCATAATAAAAAAAGGCTCTAAACATGGAAATGAGTTTTGTGCTTATACATTTCGTTTGTATATGCTACGTTTAAACATAGTTCACGTTCAGGGTGTGGCCGAGTTTCCTTCACCTCTCTTCAATCCACGTGTGTCTGTATGTGCGTGCGTGCGTCCACCGCTGTCCCAGCACGTCACGAATCACTAAGTCTCCCTCATCGTACAGCTGATGTCCAGCGCCTTCTGATAGACCTGGGTCACGTCGTCCATGTCCCCCAGCAGGGAGAAGCTCCCGTTGTCCCCAGGCGAGCAGGGGGACGGCTGGCTCACCTTCCCCCCGTGGAGAGTCCCCGGAGGGGCCTGCAGCCCCCTGAAGCCTGCCAGCTGGAGCAGGTCCTCTGCCGACACGCAGGCCCTGATGTTGGGCTGGGGCGCGCTGGGAGGCCAGTCCGAGCCCGTGGACAGGCTCATCTCCTCGGAGACGAGGCCAGAAGGCCGCGACTGGCTGCGAGAGAGACCCGAGTCACAGCCGCCGGCGCTCCCCAACTCGCCGTGGAACGACGTAGAAGGCGGAAGGTGTCCTCCTCCGTCTCGCCCGCCGTGCACAGACGAGGAGAACTTCCCGTTGCGTTTCAAGATTCCCTTTCTCCCTGAGGTCCTCTTTGTCGGCGAGCTGGCCGGCGGGGCCACGAGAACGGCGCTGCTGCTGCACCCTAGCAGGTCGGAGGACTCGCTGCGCTCGGGCGACGAGTAGTAGCCGGACTCTCTCTGCTGCTGCGGTTGTTGTTGCTGCTGGCTGTTCTTCAGGATTCCCTTCTTGGGCAGGACGGGAACCATCTTAGCCGGTGAGCCGCCCAGGCACACCTGGTCTTCGTCCTCGTCCTCTTCTTCGACTCTACCTCCCCCGACCATGAAGGTCACACCTCCGTCCTGGAAGTGCAGGGAGCGCCGGAGCTCCAGCTCCCCCACGCTCTGAGACCTCTGGTCGGAGGTGCGCGTCTTCAGGATCCCCTTGGGCCTCTTCAGGCCTTGCTTGTCCTCCCCCGTCGAGCCGACGTGGCGCCCTCCTCCTACGCCCTCGTTCTCCTTCATGGCTTTCTTCAGGCCTCTCCGGCCCGCGTGGGGTTCCGTTTTCTCTGCCCTCGTGGTTTTGCCGGTGTCCCCCCCGCCGCCGCCGCCCGTGCGGTTATGCCAGTCGATGAAGCGTGCCAGCATGGGGGAGCCCTGGCTCTGCTGGCTCTGGCAGTCGCACACGGTGCTCTTCCAGCCCCAGTTCACCCACCAGTGGTTGGCAATGTCCTCCACGGTGGCACGCCGCTCCGGGTTCACCATCAGCATCCAGCGGATCAGGCCGCGTGCATCTGGAAAGCCGGAAAGACAAGGATTTGAGTTACTTAAGCCATCAAGACCTCAGGCCAATTGTAACGTGTTTTTTTATGTTTATTTGACAGGGAATGCCTTCTAAGTCAGTGGTTCTCAAACCTTTTTGTCTGAGGTTGTCAGATTTATATATATATATATATATATATATATAATATATATATATATATATATGTGCCAGGGGGCCCCAGAATACAAGATTTGTGTTCTTTAGGGGATAAAACAGCAGAGAAAAGGGCCACCAACTTCTGCTGTGCAGTTTGTTTTAAAGTGTGTTCTTTCCCCGCAGTTCAAGCCACTACATTGAATAAAGACTTGTCACCAGACATATTGGTAGGCAAAGATCTCCCTATAGTCTGGTGACTCTAGGGTTCACCAAACATTCTTGGACCTAAATTAAACATCATCAAACACTGCCAGGGGAGTGATGGCTTTAGCCACATAAGACAAAGATGGCCATTGTTTTTTTCTTCTTGTGAGTGGAAGTGTGCATTTAGAGGTTGGGGATTACTGTGACTTTTCAGGCTGTTTCACTTAAGGCAGTTGCGTAATTCTGTTAAATACGCTACTGAGTTCTGTTACAATAGCTCTCTCTCTCTCTCGCTCTCTTTTTTTTTTTGCTTCTGAGAAACCCCAGAAAAGGAATTTGTCTCAGTCATGTACAGAGAGAGAGAGAGAGAGAGAGAGAGAGAGAGAGAGAGAGAGAGAGAGAGAGAGAGAGAGAGAGATTTGTTTAAAACAAACAAATAACCCATCTAAGAAATGCCATAAATTCACAGGCAAACGTCCAATTTCTCTTTTGGATCTCGAGCTAAAATGTTTGGGAAGCACCGGTCTACAGTGGGCACGAAGCAACAGCGAGCATGCTCGGCAGCAGAGGCGTCAATTGGGTATGGCAGCTGCCATACCTTGCTACAGGGGGGGGGGGAAATTACTTCTTAAAATAAATGCATCATGCCTGTTGCTAAGGCGCGTGCAAGACACCAGTTATGTTGCCATACCTTAGCTTCTGCTGAACTGACGCCACTGCTCGGCAGCTTACCTGATGACTGTGTGGGTTCTCTGTACTCCCCGTTGCTGATCTGTCGTATGAGTTTGACGTGGTCGCCTCCATCAAACGGCATGGCCCCGTACACCAGCGTGTACAACAGCACCCCCAGTGCCCAGCTGTCCACCTGCACAACACAACAACAACACAGGCACAGGCTACTGTGAGGAGCAAATCTTTGCTAAAAAGGTAACAAAAAACAAACAAACAGCAGATTATCAAATTATTGACTTAGGAATGCGACTAAAAGAAAGTCTCCACGGTGTGAGTAATGGATAGGAGAAAAAAAAGTAATTTTGGGGGTAAACTATCCCTTTAATGTTGTTCCAAATAACAACAAGTTCTAAATATGTTCCATTAATTGTAATCCCACAGGGCATCAGATCCAGCTATATCGGCACTGTGAAAGACCGGCCCTCCGTGAAATAGTCCAACATTACTGTCAGCACTTTGGAGGGACGATAACGAACTGAGATCTATTTCGAGGCATTCAGAGGGTCTCTGCTTGTCTTGGCAGAAACAGGCGATTGCAGTCGCGTTTTGTTTGTTGTTTCACCGCAAGTATTTTCGCCCTCCTGCTGAGGCCAGCCAAATGGCGAGAGGCCTTATCGCTTTTACACAGTACCATGCAGGTTAATTAGGCTGTCTATTGAGCTATAACCATTGCAGTTTATAGAGTAGCTTCAAAGCCACCAGAAAAAGGGCCAATATCTTATCTTCTCCCTGTCATCTTTGGATTGCTCTCCAGCTTGTGTTTCTGACATGATTGAAGTGGCTCGTGTAATCTTCTGGCGAGGTGATGTGAGTGACGCTACGTTCTGCAACTGATTAGCAGCATACATACACACAGTCAAATCTGGAGCATTCATATAACTCATGTGTATGTGTGCAGTGTTTTTCCATCGCATTCTATCGAACACGTTCATTCTGACGTCCGTGAACGGTGCTCGTCGGCCCGTTTGTGCGGCGGTCCGCGGTCGTCTGTCCTCTCGTCTTTCTTTACATTCACATGCTCCAATAGCACCCAGCTTCTCTTCACATGAAGCGCTCGCTGTGTGTGAGTCTCCTCCTCGTTAAGTCGTCGCCAAAGTAAAACATGTGTATACTTGGTCGTATGATGTGTGTTGCATGCCGAAAATAGCAGATCTGCAAGCTCACAATGCGTCGCATCCACGAGGCGACGTGAGCTTGTAGATCAGCAACTGTATTTTAACCAACGCGGAAAACATGCAGATGTGCGCGACAGTTCGAAACTTCTGCCTTCACAATAAGGGCGCAGGAAGTCTGGGCACCTAAATATTGTGGGCACCTCAATGATAAGTTGGATGAAATAATTGGTGTGTGTGATTCTATGGGTTATGTCAATACTTTTGACAAATAATAGCTTGCAGCAACGTCTAAAAAAATAAATACATTTGAATAGCCTGAATAGTATAAAAAAAAATATGGTTAAAAAATAACTAAAAATAACTAAGTTAGTTCATTTGGGGGAACCATGAACTTTAGTTCAAAATGTGGAATTATGAAATGAACTAGTTCATTTTAGAAGTTTTGAACTTGAACTTGAACTTTCCCAACACTGCCTATCCGCATGAAAATAATTTACACAATACTGATGACAGTGCTGTCAAAAAAGTCCATAAAGCTCAAGCTATCTGAGAAATGTATGAAAAGGTTTCCTCTTTTGATAAAATATGTAGTTGGGGTCCATGCTTCATCTCTCTCGCCTTGGCCTGAAAATAAATAAATAAATAAAAAATCAAACCTCGGTTCGAAGTGGAGCGGTGAATTTGAGCAGCTGTACCCTATGTGAGTGAGTGAGTGAGTGTAAACTGTGCCTGTGAGTGAGTGGTGAGTGTGCCTGGCCTGCACAAAACAGCGCCCCTCCTTTAACTAGTGTGTTGTGTGTGGCCACTCAAGGTATTGCCCAGGCTACGGACACGGCCGGCCAGCCAGCCAGCCACCCAGCCAGCCACCCAGCCAGCCACCCAGCCACATACCCACGGATATACCTGTTCATTGGGAGCGCTTTCACCGCTCCAAAAAATAAACATTGAAGACCTCTCTGTAAATAATTGACCTGCAATGGGCCACTTTCAGAGTTACACAAATACTCTGGATTTAGCTGCGTGAGACTTTTTTCTCTGACAGGCATCAGATGGCTGTGATACCCTGCAGGAATCACTCCTTGAAATCACAACTCAGAAACAATGGGTGATTAACCTGCTGCCTTGACTTGCTAACCTGGGAAATAAATTGTGTGTGTGTGTGTGTGTGTGTTACTTATGTAAGATTCACAGTCAGGGTGGGGTCGTACTGTAGCTAATGAGACATAGAATAACAGCGAGTGGGAACGGTGATATCTTAGAAACACACTCATGATCCTGTGTGTGTGTGTGTGTGTGTGTGTGTGTGTGTGTGTGTGTGTGTGTGTGTGTGTGTGTGTGTGTGTGCGTGTGCGTGCGTGCGTGTGCGTGTGTTTGGTCCGGCGGGGAGGCCTGAGGTGCTGACTGTTGGCTCTGTCATGCTATAAAAATCCAGCCCTAGACTAACAGTTGTTTCAGGAAACCGGTGAGAGGTCTGGCGGTACCCCTGCTGTGTGTGTGTGTGTGTGTGTGTGTGTGTGTGTGTGTGTGTGTGTGTGTGAGAGAGAGAGAGAGAGAGAGAGGGAGGGAGAGAGAGAGAGAGAGAGAGAGAGAGAGTGACCAGGCAACCAAGGAATGGAAGCCAACTTCCTCCTAGGACAATGTGTTCGCTGAAAGGTTTGGACTACGCACACGCACACACGCACACACACACACACACACACACACACACACACACACACACACACACACACACACACACACACACACACACACACACACACACACTACAGCCAGAGTTCTCTCCTGTTGTCTTGGGAAATTGTCCCCTCCATCAGTTACATAGAAGTGAGTCTGGGAATTTCCTTTAAGTTTCTGGCATCTCCGGATTTTCATCTTTAATCACCGTTACTATTTTCAGACGTCGTGCACAGGGCAGGCAAACGTTGGCCAATCGAGCCGAGCAAAGAAAAAGAAAAAAAAAAAAAAGAAAAGAAACGCGGCCTCCTCCAGAATGAGACCGTGTGGTTTTTGGGAAACTGATAGTTATTTCGGAGCTCCGGTTCCCTAATGAAGTGTTCTAGTTTCCAGGCCTCATTTAGTCATTAATCTAGATTAGAAAGAACCAACACTGTTATGTAACATGTCTGCCATTCCACCCCGAAACCCAGAAAGATCCCCGTCCTGTATATAGATTGCAAGCGAAGGTTGGCCCAAAAAAAGAAACGCAGCATCAATGTATCCGTTTGTGACGCTGAGAGTGTACAATTGTAACCAAATGGACCTGTAATATTTGTGCACTCTGAGTTGAGCCACATGCACCCTAGCGTCTGGGGCAAATATTCTGGGAAAGCAGTTGATCTACAAGCTCTCATACTAGTGGTTACATTTAGGGGGTTAGGGTTAGAGTTTTTCCTATTTTACACTTAGTTGTGCTGCGATGTCACCCACCGAAGAATACTCGCATTGCGACGTGTTGTGAGCTTGTAGATTGTCTATTCTTTGCAAAGAAAATTTGTGTAGAAAGGAGAAGGTATAGACCATGTTTAGAGCCCTGGTGAACCCCGGTCAAATACATATTTAAAGATGCATTTCACATATCCAAAGTGTGGTTCAATTCTCTGAAAAACAAATCTCTGATCAATAAAACGACATGCTAAAAAAATGTCAACCCCTCATGAATGTAAGCCATTTTACCATGAGAGGGAGTGGTTTGTTGGCTGATTTACCACTGTTTCAGGGTTGTGGCTCGAATGGTAAATTGATTTTCTACCACTTCTACCATATAAATGAAAGAAAACACAGTTGTAACTTGCAAGGTTATTTAGTTACAATCATTAATTGTTTCAGAATACAAATAGCGGGCGGGTTCCATGAGCCAACTCAAGGTTGTTGACTGATTTACCACTGTTTTAAGCCAATCAGAATCCAGTATCTGAAAATGTGACCACAAAAAGTGGTAGAAATACTAATATGCCACGTCCCTGATATCAACTTGCAGTTTCACAGAGAGGGCGGTTTTGGGGGGGTAAAAATCCATTAGACACCTTTAGAGAACAGCAGAATGCTAAAAACCACCAGGACCTTCATAGATATGTTTCAAAAACATAGTGTAGTCGTATTGTACCTCAGGGCCATGGTAGGGTCTTCCATTGACGATCTCCGGGGAAGCGTAGAGCGGACTGCCACAAAACGTCTGCAGAAGTTTGTCTTTATGATACAGGTTCGATAGGCCGAAGTCAGCGATCTGCCAGAGGTACAATATGAGATTAACAAGCTTGTATAGGACAAATATTTAAAAAAGAAATCATACTCTAGCATAGCTAAATAGAATAAATGAATACATAAATAATTTCAATTTTATTAGAGTGTGGAAAAGGGGGAAAAGGAGAGAGAGAACCCGAGCAGATACCTCACGGTACGAGGCCCCCACCCTGAGTAAGCAATTTGCGACAATGGATAAATAAAGGCATTGTAGTTCCAGGGTCCAAAATATTAATTAAAATGCATCATTTGGCTATGGATATTCTGTATAGCACATGTTTAAGACCAAAATGTATTAAAAGAGCACTTCACCCATGTTCAACCTATCTTCAAATAAATTATCTTTACTAATTATGCTCATTAGAAGATGTCACTGTCAACTGACTCTGTGTCTCAGAGTACAGGGCCCGTTTCTACACTCTCAAGAGTTAAAACTTTTCTTTTTTCTTGGAGTTGAGACCCCACCTTTATGTTGCAGTTTTCATCCAGCAGGACATTTTCCAGTTTCAGATCCCGGTGGACCACGCCGTTCTACAAAACAAGACCAAAAAGAGGACACAGACGTAAGTGCACACACCCACAGGCACCAACTAAACACCCATCAACAGCATCAGCTACTGTACAACCCAAATACTAGGTGTCTAGTTTTGTGTACTGAATAGCAATAACCTTTTGAATGCATTATGGTAATCCAGTACAATACCATGAAATAGTGGAGGTGGAATGCCCTGTATTCAAACTTTACTTGAGCAAAAGTACAAAAGTATTGGCAACAAAATATGCTTGCAGCACCAAACGTAATTTTAAGTACTCATCATTATTGGATTGTAAGTAATGCATCCATGCGTTTATCACTTGTTGCACAATGTTGAAAGCTGGGAAAACTGGTTTAATTAAATTAATGTGCTTCTGGGTAGCTTAAGCTATAAGACTGCATCATCATTTATTAGATAACCACGTGAACCCTGGCGTTGCTGGGTCGGAAATAGACAATACATAAGGTCACAATGTGTCAAAAGTCACAATGTGACCTGTTCTTGTAGATCACCAATGTGTGAAGAGGAGGAGAGGAGAAGAATTAGGGGTCCTGGTATAGAGCTCTGGGAGAAGTAACTATGTATGTAAAACATACATTAGCCACTTAGGCTAATGTATGTTTTGTATTAATAATCTAAATCTGCTAAGTGACAAGTAACTAAGCTGTCAAATGTTTGTAGCGGACAGTATTTGCCTCCGAGATAGCTTATATAGTTGAATATACTGTAAGTGTACTTAAGTACAGTATTTAAGTAAATTAAATAAAAAAAGATCTGCCACTGGTCGGTTATGCTGTGTTGTCGCTGCACCATACACACATCAAAATCACTTGTAACTGAACCCCATACTGAGCAAGCAAACGTGTCATCACACACACTCACACACACACACACACACACACACACACACACACTCACACACCATTCCCGTTTGTTGTGCTCCGCTCCGCTGGCTGGTGAGCTCATCCTCGTTTCAAGTGCCATGTGGTCTGTGTGAAGACGCGAGCGTCTTTTAATTATGCACAATGATAAAAACATGCTCATCCAGGCCGTCTTGACGGTCTTGAATGTGCACATGTGGGACACAGGAGCCCAGGATGTGACCTCACCGGGGTATTTTCTTTGTTAAACCCGATAAACCACATTTAGCGCATTGGGGATTTCACAGTTTCCTTTTCTTTTCTTTTTTTTCCTAAGGAAGAGCCACTTGTTTGAAGAGACATGAGGCTCTCTAATGCGTCACACAAGTCGTCACTTTCCTTGCCAATCTTCAGGAAGCAATTTAAAAAAGATATCTTATCTCATCTACGCTGTAGTCAATGATGTGTAATCTTACATGAGTGTCTTTATCTTCTTCATTGTATTGCTGGTGCCCTTCTAACCTTGAATTGTTCTTGTAATTGTTGTTCTTACTGAAAGTTCAATCCATGCTATGTAATGATCTCTTCCATTGAAGGAGCACTTCAGCCATTTACAACCTTATTTATCTTCATATAATTGGTCCTCACTGATACTCATTATAAGATGGCCCAATTTCCGTCTACTCACTCTAGGGGTCTCATTGGTGGGCTATGGACAGTTCAGAAACCTATAGTTCCATTTGTATAGTCTCAGTGTTACCGACTTGTGATGGTGCATTTGCACTACAGCTTTGTAGCTGGAGTTGTAAGTCAGCTCAACTTGGATTGTAGAGATTTGTATATTTTGTCGGGCGTCGCTTTGCGTCTTAATGTCGCTGGCTTCCATTGAAGATGAATGTTAGCCTGTAGCGTGTTGTAGTTGCTAGTGTGGATGCACCATCCATGTTAGCGACATCAGCGATGTCCCTAACATCCCTAACGCAGCTTCCTCCCCTTCTCTTTCATTCAGCAAGTGTCTGTCTCGGCCTGGTAGGGACGCCATGATGACATCATCTGCACCACACAGCAGTGACATCAACATCATAGGACCACCGCTGCTGGCCGGCCCAGCTGCGAGGAAACCCAGCCCCGTTGTACGAAACACTACAGGGCACAGAGAGTGAGGAGGATGGGTGTGTGTGTGTGTGTGTGTGTGTGTGTGTGTGTGTGTGTGTGTGTGTGTGTGTGTGTGTGTGTGTGTGTGTGTGTGTGTGTGTGAGAGAGAGAGAGACAGGCGGGAGAGAGGATGACCAATGGGGAAGGAAAGGGCGGGAGGCGGTGTGTGGGCGAAGAAGACGAGGTGTTGAATGAAGGAAGGGGGGAGGAGGGGGAGGGGAGGTGAGGAGGTTGACATACAGGAAGTAGACGGATGAGGTGAGAGGGGTGCAGGACACCACTTCCCCTCCACGCCATGAAGTAACGCTTGCACTAAAATGTTTCCGTCAATCCATCTAACCCTCCCTCCAGCAATCCATCCATTCTTCCATCCATGCATTCTGCGTTCTGTCCAGTGGACGACAGTAACGAAGTACCATACTCGAGTACATTCTTTTTTTAGAATCTGTACTTTACCTAAGTATTTGCGTCTTTGGACTTTCACTCCATTGCATTTCAAAGACCAAAATATAATGTACTACTTGACCACATTTCCAGGAAGGGAAAAGCGACATTATGAATTAACTTAAGCCCTGTTTGTCTAATATTATTGCATTTTATTTTCTTGTTTTGGAGGGAAATGTCAGAAGTTGAAGCAATGCATTGATATTGCAAAAGGAAAATGTACTCTCATACATAAATATTTGTAATCCATCATCAGTCTCTTCATCCATCATCAATCTCTCCATCCATCCATCCATCCATCCATCCATCCATCTCCTGTGCGTCCTCAGACTAGGGCTTTACCTTGTGACAGTGATGGACCGCAGACACAATCTGCCTGAAGAAGTGTCGCGTCTCTCTCTCGCTTAGGCGCCGTCTCTCGCTGATGTAGTCGTACAGCTCCCCCTTGCTGGCGTACTCCATCACGATCACGATCTTGTCCTTGTTCTCAAACACTGGCAGCAGAGAGAGAGAGAGAGAGAGAGAGAGAGAGAGAGAGAGAGAGAGAGAGAGAGAGAGAGAGAGAGAGAGAGAGAGACCGGTCAGCTCAAGCCCATGTCTGATGTGCTTTGACTTCAAATCAATGTCACAATAATTTAAAAACTTTTGTCCTGATTACAATAAAATTGTGAAAAGAGCAGATCTACTAGCTCACAGCGTGACGTGATGAAACATGAGCTTCTCTCAATACATGAGCAATATTAAGTCGGTTATTTGTTCTAAATATATATATTTTTTCTCTATATACTGTCTGTTAGCCCCTCATTATAACTACAAACATGACGCACACACCTGTGGAGAGAGAGGTTCCAAATCATATAACGCATCACGTGTTAAATTATCTCTGAAAGTACAATAGTTAAATTAACACTCGAGATGTAACACAAAAAAGTACTCTCCTGATATTCAGGTCATTGGAGTCATAATATGCAGCTGTCCCACATACGATAGCTACAGGTCTACTTTTGTGACGACGTGGGTTTCAAATCCAGCTGAGTTTGGTATCACCACTTCTCTCCAGCCATCTGTTTCCCTCGCACTCTTGTGCTCTATCTTTGGCTAATGCCCTAATAGTGTTTAAATGGCAGCCGAAATTCGCCCTGTGGAATGTTTTGATGCATTGAAGACACTGCCTTTCACCATTTTCATACAGCAGTGGTTCTCATACATTTTCATGCCATGGACCCTCAAATAGATATGCAATTTTGGACACTGACCTCCAAAAAAGGCTTTGTGCCAAAAGGTTTTAGATCAGTCCATTATTGCAGCACCTCACAGCAGAGGTCAGGTCACAGTAGCAATTTGAAGCACATTGTGAAATCTACTCAGTTTCCACCGCATACTAGGGATGGGACGATATGAAAATGTCATATCACGATTATTGTGACAAAAGAAATCGTGATTTACAATATTATCGCGATAATCAAAATCCTTTATCCTGGGGCAGAACATTTGCCAAAAAACAGCAGATCTACAAGTTCACAACCCGTCGCATTGTGACGCGTTGTGAACTTGTAGATCGGCTGTTTTTTGGCAAAGACATTGGATAGAGAGTGGAAAAAAAGACTGTATCAAGTACGTATATTATATATACAGTAAGTACCTTTTGCCAATTATAGAGGGTTTAAATGGTACCAGATATGCAGCTCGGCAAATAAAAGCTGAATTGAACCCAGTGCATGATGGAGGACGATATCACGATAAATGTAATCTCCACGATACGATTATCATGTACCTGAACTAGTAGACATCAGTTAAGAAGCCGTACTCGACCCTAATCTTTCTCCCAGGGTCTGCCAAGTCTGCTTTCCCTTCCCCGTGTGTTCATGGCACAGTGTCCATCAACAACTGTCTGGGTGAAGGAGACGCAATCTCGCTGCTTCCCTCCATTCTACTGTCACAATGTTTACATCCTGCATCCTACCAAACCACCGCAGTTTATCATCGTGCGGAGACATTTGGCAAACCGTGGCTCAGCAGCATCTTAACACATCCCTCCAACCCCCCCCCCCCCCCCCCCCCCCCACACACACACACACACACACACACACACACACACGCACTCACACAAGCACACTCGCACACCGCAAGCTATCTTCATAAAGTATAAACATTAGGAGATTGCAGGCTGAGGTCCTTTAGTATCCAATTCAACTTCTTGAAGTTGAGGTTACATTCAGCCCCACAGATAAATATTGTGAAAATAGCTGATCTAGCTTATAGATCGGCAGAGCCGATACCAATAAAAGCCGATTATCTGCATTATCGGCCAATCGAGCTTATAGATCGGCAGAGCCGATACCAATAAAAGCCGATTATCGGCATTATCGGCCAATCGCGATCACTCACCGATCAATCGACACATCTCTAGTTTTAATGGGTTAAGGTCAAATGAGGTTTAACTAAACGATCCAAGCGCCAGCCAGGCAGCAGTAACCACTAAAAAAAGCCCCCCCCCTCCCCACCCCCCGAAAAATAGAAAAAAGACCCCCCCTCCCCCTCTCTCTCTGTCACAGCTATAAGTAGTAAGGCATGGCCAGAACACACAGCAGGAACAGTTTATTGGAGGGCACACCGACCCGTTGGGTCGAGACTTTATGAGGTGTCTATGAGGTTCTGTGGCTGCTTCTGGAGCCGCGCCAAACCACAACAAATAAACACGGCTGTTACAAGCCCTCGCTCTGTCTTCAGTGCAGTCAGCTGATGTCATGCACTGCACCGACGGAAACACTGTGTACTATATGCAGCATGCACACATCTTGATTGACTTTCCTGTGTGTGTGCGTGTGTGTGTGTGTGTGTGTGTGTGTGTGTGTGTGTGTGTGTGTGTGTGTGTGTGTGTGTGTGTGTGTGTGTGTGTGTGTGTGTGTGTGTGTAATGTGTCCTTGTATCTATGTTCCCTTGTTGCTATGCTAATGATAAACAACATATGCGAGATGTCAAGGAGGGTGATAGTGGAGATGGTCTATGAGCATCATCATCTCTAGTTTCCACACACGCGCACGCGCACGCGCACACACACACACACACACACACACACACACACACACACACACACACACACACACACACACACACACACACACACACACACACAAACACAGAGAGATGGACAGACAGATACCTTCAAATATAGAGATGATGTGGGGGTGTCGTAAGGCTGACATAATCTCTATCTCTCTCCTGATGTGAACCATGTCCTGCTCATCTTTGATCTTCTCCTTCCTGATGGACTTGATGGCCACCTGAAGGAAACATAGCAAGGAAAAGGAAAGGAAAGGAAAGGAAAGGAAAGGAAAGGAAAGGAAAGGAAAGGAACACTGTAAATGTACTCTTGTAAAGCCTAATTCAAGTCTGTACATTTAGAACCCACTCAAGGAACCCTGAGGGTGCCTGGACCTCACCTTTTGAGAACAACTGACTCAAGCCCTACCGGTTACACTTCGTTGTACGGTGCAGCGCTGTATGCAACGCGTTGTGAACTTGTAGATCAGCTATTTTCGCTGTTTCTGAATTCTTTAAATGCCTAAAATAGGGGTGTCCGTGGCCAAAAGTGGTTAATGAAAAATCTATCTATGCAAGTTAAGACTCAGGAATCAAATTTCACTTCATCCTGGTTAACAGTGTCAATACTAGACACCACCAGCCTGTTTGGGTCCTGACGACATCAACCATGGGATCAATAAAAGATAAATGTAAAGGGTACGGAGTATTGACCGGGATGATGTGGCCTCTCTGGTGCCGTGTCGTGGGGGTCAAAAAAGGTCAAAGGGTCTATCTTTCATCACAGCAAGCACCTGAATCTAAGGTCTATGGGATTGTAATTTACATTAATTAGATTGCATTACTGTCTCGTTTAGCATTTAGATAATCAATCTGATCTACGTGGATCCTAGCCTGGGGGTGCGAACACTTAGGAGATCCACAATGCCCTGCAATGAGTTGTGAGCTTGTACATCTACTTTTTTCAGCAAAGAGATTTAGTAGAGGGCAAAAGATTTGGATAATATGGTGAATAATAATTACGGTGGATATATTGTATGTACCCAGATTTTCATTAGCTGAATTGATGCTACATAAACTTTAACAGCATTAAAACCTGGCTTTAAGAAAATGCAGATCTGCAAGCTTGGCAAGTATACAGCGCTTACATGGTTAAGCATTACAGCCGCACAATATCCCACAGTTGCTTTCCTCACTGGCAGTAACTTGTTATATTGTGTCTGCATCCTCTTATTCTGCTTTTAAA